>NC_137124.1:50802694-51402694 GCF_949319135.1 Squalius cephalus | reverse complement strand
GTACGTTCCAAAATCCCTCAACACACCGTTCAGGGCTCAGGTGATTTCCTTGTCAGCCCTGCCGGTCTCTAATGAGGAGAAGGACGCGAGCTTCCTTTGCCCGGTCAGGGCATTAAAGGCTTATGTGTCTCACTCGACTGTCTTCAGACAGACGGAGCAGCTCTTTGTTTCGTTCAGCGGACGTTCTAAGGGACTAGCTGCGCCGAAACAGAGTCTATCCAGATGGATAGTTGATGCTATAGCGCTGGCTTACACTTCTAAGGGCCTGCAGTGCCCGTTAGGTGTCAGAGCGCACTCCACAAGAGGCATGGCCTCGTCATGGCCTTGCAAGATATATGTATGGTGGCAGGCTGGGCCTCCCCGTCTACATTTATAAGGTTTTATAACCTAGAAGTTCCCGCATTACAGGCCAAGCTGCTGTCGGTCTAATAAATCAGTATTGTCTGTTCTGATGCTATCGGCTCAGAATACTGAAACTGCTGAGCGCTGCTCGCTGATCGACTGAATAACTCTATGGGCAGTGTGTAAGACCCACAATATTCATCAGTTCAGGCCGAGTTTTTCGCCCTGTCTGTATGGAATACTATTAATGTAAGTTGCGCCTTATAGGACGCTACTAAATCTGGGAAATAATGCTGTTCTAGCCCCATTTTTTCCCAGACTCTCTGTGAGTTCCCTAGTGATCGTGCACTATATGAGCCCTGGGCACCTGCCCTTGGGACTTTGGTGTTGGATCTCAGCACGCACGGCGTTTTACATTGGGTTCCCCTAGCGTAAGATACTTACGCAGTACGAGAGACCTCTCGTAAGAGAACGTACTCGGTTACTAACGTAACCTCGGTTCTCTCTAGAAGAGGGAACGAGTACTGCATATTTTAGCCGTGCATGCAACACGCTCTGGTTCGCTTTGGCGATGAAAAACCAGATTCTATCAGCCTGTCGAGCTGTATTTATAGGCCTAAGCCACGCCTGTTTCGGCGGGACGTGACGCAGTGGGCGCGAAGCGCCCTCATTGGATCTGACGTCACGAGAGGCGTCTCTCGATAGGCTGCTGCAGTTGCCGCAGGTCAGCCAATAGGCACGCGAGCCGTCTTGCCTATGTCTGCTTGCTGCCGCAACGCGTTTTACATTATTACAAAATTAAGGATAATTTTTGGCTTCAGTATCTCGCGGAAAAGAGATTTTCCCCTAGCGTAAGATACTTACGCAGTACTCGTTCCCTCTTCTAGAGAGAACCGAGGTTACGTTAGTAACCGAGTACGTTTTCAGTCATGTGATGCCACGGAGACCTGGAGGGAAAAACATACATGGAACTGCAGCACAGACCTATCAATTATTTATCTCAAAAGAAGAAAAATACAACCATGTGAACAAAATGCAAGTTTTGGGTGCTTGTGATCCATATACAGCATCTGCTGCAGTATTTCAACCTCTGAAAACAGTGGGACGTTCTGAAACGCTTGACGTGAAAAACACTTAAAGTGCCTTAAAGTACTGAAACAGTGATCGTAAAAGATCAAATTCAGTATAAATTTTATTGATGAAACATGCTAATATACAGGTGAGCAGATGAGCCCAGAATATGAATGCAATGCGCTGAATGGTTAAGCATTTTTTTTATAATGGTTAATCTGCTTGCCTGTATAGTATGCATCAACAATAAGATGTATACTGAATTTGGTCTTTTAATATCACTGTCTTACTACATTAGTATTTAGCACAAACCTGGTAAAAATGACTGGCGGGCAATAGAGGAAAGCCATGTTTTGCCTTCCAGGTGGGTGTTCCTAAAAGTGTGACGTCATGTGAAAACTATGAATGCTGCAACATTGGCTTTTGAATTTCGCTTAAATTTGAGTAATTGAGAAATTCAGATGAAATGATTTTTGTAAATTTCCACAAAAAAAAAAAAAAAAAAAAGCATCTCTGGAAACAGAGAAGTGTTTGGATTCTTAGGGGAAATGTTATACATAAATCCTCTGATGGTCTTTGCCTGTGGTCCAAGACAGTGTTTCCCAGTCCTGATCCTGGAGCCCTTTAACATCACTCCACATTTTGTATGTCTCCCTATTCAAACAAATACGATTCAACTCATCAGCTCTTTAGAGGACACAGGAGACGTCCAAAATGTGTCCTGGACCAGAGCTGGAAAGCACTTGTCTCATATATGGTCTTTTGTTTGATTTAAATACAAAGAATGTTGCTTATATAGTGTAGTTTTATCATATGCAATATATGTTCAAGATATTTTCAAGATTGTTATTGGTGCATGAACAGTGAGCACATTAATGACGAATAAATGTTATAGTTGCCATTCAAATATATTAGTAACGTTTACAATCCTTTCTTTCAAGGCACAAATTATTGCAGTGTGAATAATGGGGGTTGCACACACTTGTGTCTTGCGAAGAGCAACGGTTTTGTGTGTGCGTGTCCAGATGAGCCTGACAGCAGACCGTGCTCTACAAGTGAGTCCAACACGCACAGGAATCACTGTTGAACATTGAGATGACACAAATGAATAATTCTATTAATGATATGACTGCGTTTACTTCTACCAGATTACCATTTTAGTGGTATGTACTGTTATTTGTGAATATTTTGAATTGGCTTTTTTTTTTTAAAAAATGTATCATGTACTTTTCTTTTTTTGGTTTTAGTTTTTTTAATATTTTTATTTAGCTTTTATTTATTTTTAGTAATTTTAGTATTTCAACTTATTTCAGTTAGTTAAGAATGAACGCTCATTTCAAGTATCCATTTTAAGTGAATATTCATGTATATTTGCATGTCCTTATTATTTATTATTAATAAATTAGCATAAATAGCCATTAGAGTTATCACTATTCCAATTCTGCCCAGTGTTCTTTTTGTCATCGAGATACTATATTTTTATCAAGGGTTCAAATTAGTTTTTTTTTTATATATTTTCTATGTTCATTTTAATTTTCATTTTATTATTTCAGTTTTAGTTTATTTTAGTACATCAAGTTTCAAATAACCTTCCTACGGTATAATAACCCTGATTCTATCTCTGGACTAGTCTCTGGTTACATTCCCACGGCACCTGAGAAGGGCACCATGGGCACTCAGGCCCCTAAAAAACTCCCCACAGAGAAACCTCACAAAGGCCTGTCGGTTGTCAAGTAAGTCAGCTGCAACTATCCAGTCAAAAAAAAAAAAAGTTTTTCTTTAAAGAATGAAGTCAAATCCAATCACTTTCTCCTCACAGTTGTACAGAAGCAAGTCTCAATCCAGAGGACTGCTCTCAGAACAATGTGGTGTCTGCACCTCGGGGTAAATGGATTACAATTCTGTTGTTATGAACATTATGAAGCAAGTGTGAATGAACATTTACATTTTGACTGTTTTTATAAAGATCAGAGCCCTCATATCAGCTACGTGATTGGCGGAGCTCTGTCAATTTTGGCGATCCTAATACTCATAGCTGCATTCATTATTTACAGGTAGGTCTCCAGGTTTTATGAAGCACTTTATAAAGTTTCATGAATTAATTATTTTTCTCAGCTGCTCATACTCATTTTTTGTTGTCGTTTTTGCTCTCCAGGCACAAAAAATTCAAGTTTGCAGATCCAGGAGTCAGCAACTTGACTTACAGCAACCCTTCATACAGAACTTCAACACAGGAGGTTAAAATAGAAACTGCCCAGAAACCTGCAATAAACAACCAACTGCGATATAAAAAAGAGGTATTGTTTATCGTTCTTTCCGTTTTCTCCTTCACATTTAGATGAATGTAATTTGTTGTTGATGTTGTTTGACATCAGCCAAGTCAAGTCACCTTTATTTATATAGCACTTTATACAGTACAGATTGTTTCAAAGCAGCTTTACAGTGATTTACAGGAAAAGAATGTTTTTTGGCTGTTGTTCATGACTGACATAATTGTTCTCATCATTTTGTGAGCAGTATTCGGATGTCTTTACAGAGTCCCCACTCATCTTTTTTTCCCCCATGTTCTCCACGGCAGCTCAATCATCCTTACAACTCCCTTTCTCCTTTCATCTTTTGACATCCCCCTTTTATTTTCATCAGAATGGCAAACAAGGTAGTCCAAAAAATTGGGAAAATGTCCTTGCTTCCCTAATTTGAAGTCAAATCCAGCATCCCAACTTTTTCTTCGTGCATGTAATCAGCTTGAAAAGAATTTCTGCATGAACGTGCAAGCAAGATAGCATTCATAGTAGGGCTGAACGATATATCGTTATCGTATCTATATCGAGATATGAACTTTCAAGATATTACTATCGAAAAAAGCAACGATATCGACGATATAGATTTCCCCTCTCCGCGCTCGCCCTGCATACAACTCTGGCAGTCACAACAAACATCAGTTTTACGAGTGCCCTTGAATGCACCGCTAAAGCCAGCGCGCGCACACTACCAGGGACGTGGGAACTATATTGTGAGAGGGGGGGCGGCGTTTCCATGGTGACGCGTCATTGCTTGTCACGTGACACACCGCAGCAGCAACAGCGCTGAATGAATGATGATCTGCTTTTATGTCATTTTTCCTTTTTTATTCAGAATATTCACAAATGTGTTAGCTATGGCATGAAATATCTGATATTCCGATTGTCAAATACATGCAAGTGGAAGTATATTGTTGTTTAAACACCTTTATAACGATCGCGTTAGTTGAGCTTTATGCGCGATGGGCGCCGCCGTGTTAGTTTGTGCCGCAGACGCAGTTCAGAGAATCGGATCTGTTGGATTTACAAGTTACAACCTCTATGTTTACAACACGTGAATTCATCCACTTCTCCCGAAATACTTAAAAGTAAGGCTGGTGAACTGGGAATAGAATAGAGTAAACATTGAAGTTACTTACACAATGTGTATCTGATATGAATAAAACGTGTCGAATTATAATGGAAAGGATTATTATTACCTCTTCCATAGACATCAGTGTGTATTTTACAAACTCTAATGTATTGTTTTTTTAGTACTTACGTAGTCATATCGTATTGTATCGATATCGAGATATCTGGCATGAAAATCGAGATATGAAATTTTGTCCATATCGTTCAGCCCTAATTCATAGATGAAATGATATAAAGAAGTATTTTCTTAGCCTATACTGCCTGAGGAAGCATGAATTGTGAACCTTTTCTTTTGAAGTGCAGTGGTGTTGGTGGTGTTTTTCTTTATTCTTAAAGTCAGCATGAAATCAAAATGTACCTTATTTACTTTGTTAGTGCACATTACTAGCCTTGTGGTGAACAATTTATTCATGCAAGTTGATTCTTTGCAATCTTTGATCAAAATCTGAAAATGTACTTCCGTTCTGGAATAGCCGTCCTTCTCTGATGACGTCAGTTTGACAGTTTTGACTGTTAGTCTGCTGCGAGTTGAGCTGAATTGAATGCCCACTTTTTCAAAATCGAATCAATTTTTCTCATGCAATATTCCGTTTCACTATGAAATAGTGCCACAAAAAGTCGGTCGCAACTTCCGGTTCACTGTGACTTTAATGCCATATAAATAGAAATACTGTACTGTTTAAAATCAGCATTAAAGAATAGTTCACTTAAAAATGGAAATTCTGTCATCATTTACTCACCCTCAACCTGTTTGAGTTTCTTTCTTTCTGCTGAACACAAACGAATATATTATGAAGAATGTCGGTAACCAGACAGTTGATGGACCCCATTGACTTCCATAGTTGGAGAAAAAAATACTATGGAAATCAATGGGGTCCATCAACTGTCTGGTTACCGACATTCGTCAAAATATCTTCCTTTGTGTTCAGCAGAAGAAAGAAATTCTTACAGGTTTGAAACCACTTGAGGGTGAGTAAATGATGACAGAGTTTCCGTTTTTAAGTGAACTATTCCTTTAAGCCCCCGAACCAGAAAATGTCAACTTATAGAAGTAAATGGGTTGTAATATAGGCTACTAATAATAACATATCCTTGTGAAAAAGAAGTGCACATAACTGTATTTTATTGAATGTGCACTTGTAGTGTATTTCAAATCTTAAAAGTATATTTTTAAAAACCTGTACTTGCAGAAAGAGTAATAACAATGAAGTAAAAGGCCACTTAAGTGTATTTACACTTTCAACACTTAAGTACACTTGTAAAGTCCACTTTATAATAACGTCAAATTAAGTTACTTTAAAGTACATTTTAAGTCTACGTTTTAATAATTTTTGTCATGTTTTTAAGTACACGTATTTTGATGTGTTGACTAACATACTAAATCACATGTGAAGCACTTGATTTATAGTTTATTCAATATTACATTTAAAGTGAATATATTTTAAATGTAGTAAATTGCAACTTCATCAGTATGTGTAATTACAAATATATTTATATTCATGACATACACGTTTCAATAGAAATTACATCAAAGTATATTTATTTTAGTTTACCATAAATGCTTGTCAGTGCATTCAGCAGTAACTTTAACCATGTTTCAGAGATAATAGAAACAATTTTGAAATCACATATAGAGATGTACTTAAGTCCTAATTATGTGCGTCAAAAAAGTTGCATTTATTATAAATTTAAACTATATTACATTTTTATTTAAGTGCAATCAAGTGTTGGAAAACAATACATTAAGATCACACCTAAGTATATTCTTGTAAAGTATATGGTTTACTTAGATGTGAGTATTACTTAAAGTAAAGTGTACTACTTTTTCACAATAGTATCTCCAAATTGAGTTTAAATTCACTTCTAATGGCAGCTGAATGTGTTCTGTAGGTCCAGGGTGTTGGGGATGGAGGCTACACTAAAGAGAAGATCCGCATCGTGGAAGGCGTGTGTCTGCTCTCTGGAGAGGATCTTTACTGGGAAGACTTGAGACAGTTGAAGGTGTGTCGAGGAGCTGGGCTTCACGCCTGCATGCGCACAGATACCGTCTCGCTACAGGCAAGCTCCGCCTCTCTGAATGATGGAGAAACTGAACAGCTGCTCCAGGGCGACCAATCAGAGTGCTCGAGTATCAACACCACCCATGCCATAACGGCCCAACATCATAGTGCTCATCCCGACACCGGCTGGGTCCCGAACCGTAAAGCCTCTACTGAGAGCGAAGTGTGAAAATGTACGAACAGACGCGGTCAACATGGAGGCAGACATATACGGGAACACAGAAACGTCATTGGCGGTTTCACTTTAAAATCTGCCTGAAAAAGGCTTGAATGCACACTGTTATTAGAAGTAAAACAGGTAGGTACAGTCATATGGACCATATATATATATATATATATATATATATATATATATATATATATATATATATATACACACTTAAGCAGCTGGTACAGAGGAAAGCTAATTCATAAATACACCAATAGCCAAATGAACTGTAAATAGATTTGAGACGGACCTCATACTTGAAAGTTTCCTTTGCATTACTCTAAACGTCAATAATACATATATAAAAATGGTACGCGACATTCTGGATTGGGATTGCCTCTAATGCCTTCTGCCCTCTCGCTTTGGACTGCGCAACACTTTTTTGTGTCCTTTGAACTATGGAGAAGGTCACAGCACGCTGGAGTCAAAGAACAGACCTTGTGAGTAGGAAAAAAAAGAAACACTGACCGATATTTTGAGCCTTTTTGTACACAAGAGAAACTCTTTGAAGTAAACTGCTTTTTGTTTCTAATGCAAGCTTATATTATCTGTTCATGGACTATCAGTTTAGGAAATGCTCAGCATCCAGCTCTCATCTTGTCGTGATACAAAATGTATTTATGAACTTTCTGTACTTTGGATTGGGTTTTTAATGTTTTATTCTTTTGAAGTAGTTTTTAAAAGCGTTAGGACTGTTGAAAGACTCGTTCACAAAACCTTGTGATGGTGCCAAAGGACAGAATTTACACACTCATGAAGAATCACACTGAATAAATTACAGTCCATTTTAAAGAGTATTACAGTTATTTTGTCAAAGATGAAGCCAGTGTGTATATATATATATATATATATATATATATATACACACTGGCTTCATATATAGAACATATATATATATAGAACATCGTTCTGGCATTTCTTGTTTGATTCTAAAATATGTACTGAGTTTATATAGCAAACAAAACAAAAACCAGCCAACCAGAATCTGTAAAGCACCTTGCACTTGCACATGATTTAGTGGCCTATGAAATGATACGGCTATGCTAATTGTGTAGGTGAATGCAACTGACTGGGTGAATGTCACAAAACCTGTCAGGATCACGTCCAGGTCATGTTTCCCCCAAAATGAAAAGAAAAAAGTCAAGCCTATTTTTAAGAGTGAGCCCATTTTTTTTCATGACTGTAATGCTTAGATTATTATTGCAATATATTTAAATTGTGTTAATGATAATCCTATTTGCAAATAAATTAGCTTGAGGACCATGTGGAAACTGTCATGGAAAGAATCTCAGATTGCAAAAGTCACGGTTAGCTGTGCATTGAACTATTTTAATGCACGACAAGGCAAAGAACCAACCGACGTGAAACGGAGTGCTTTCAAATCACTTAAAGGGATAGTTCACTTTGAAATAAAATTTTGGTATGTTTTAGCTTACCTCAAGGGCATCCAAGATGTAGGTGTCTTTGTTCCCGCAGTAGTTTCAATTTTGATATTTTTAGGTCAAACCGTTCTTGTCTGTCAGTCATATAATGCAGGTCTATGGTCACTATCTGAAAGAGCATGCACAGAGAAGTCCAAATTAAGCAATTCCCCATCGTAAGTACACATTGATGGCCTAAGACACGAAACGAGCGGTTTGTGTGAGAAAACAAACAGTATTTATATCATTTTTACCTCTACACAACCACGTCCAAGTGATCTGAGGGCGCGCGCGCTTCCTGGTGTGTGACGTGTGCGCGCATTCTGGCTTAGTCTGCGCAAGCGCCGGAAAGCACCGGAAGTGATCTCTCGTGCGTGTATGTCAGAACGCGCGCACATGTCACACACCAGGAAGAGGTAAAGGTGTGTAGAGGTAAAAACGATATAAATACTGTTAGTTTTCTCACACAAACCGCTCGTTTCGTGTCTTAGGCCATCAATGTGTACTTACGATGGGGAATTGTTTCATTTGGACTTCTCTGTGCATGTTCTTTCAGATAGTGACCATAGACCTGCATTATATGACTGACAGACAAGAACGGTTTGACCTAAAAATATCAAAATTGAAACTACTGCGGAAACAGACACATCTTGGATGCCCTTGAGGTAAGCTAAAACATACCAAAATTTTATTTCAAAGTGAACTATCCTTTTAATGCACAGCTAGCCGTGGATTATCCTGCTTATACCATGGTTATTTGTCAGCATTGAAAAGTTAAAGGTGTTATTGATATTTGCTGCACAATATTTGACCGGAAGGGTAAAAATGACGGTTACGGCTCTAGATAGATCAAGCATTTTGTCTGCTTTAAATCACACACACAGATAAAGTAGTGCGTAACTTTACATTTATGTGAATTACCTGCATCTGTGCAGCTGTGAGTTTAATTCCTTAAGAAACAGTGACTTAACCCCTTCATTGCTAAGAAATATAATGTAGCAATTCAGCTGTTTCATTAATAAAAGCCACGGGTCAGTGGTGACAAGTTTCTGTGCTCTTGAGTGATGTGTGTGTGTGTGTGTGCTTCAATGAAAGCAGCGTATTAATATAGAACAGTGATTAAACTGACTGGAACTACCTGTGCTTTAAATAGTTTTATTGCACACCTTCCAGCCATTCAGTTTTGAGTATTCAGACAGGCCATTCATATAAAACCGACTTTTTATGCAAAACCATTTCTTTCTTTATTTTTCTTCTTTTTTTTTATTGGGTTTAATTTTACTTGGACATGGTTTTGTGAAATTCACCCTATATTTACTGGGAAATGTTTCTGATGCTTTCAAATTTGTTGTGTACATGTTTATTTTATATAAAGATTATTTGAGGATGTTATAAACCCATATGTGTTTGAGTTCTCAAAACCACCTTGGAGTCGGTTCTCCGAGGTTCAGGACTATGTTTTTGCTGCTAAAACACATGGCGCATTTAGGCCACATAGTAGTTTATTGGTCTTGGCAGCTGGAATTGTTGGCTGATGAGGCAACCGGAGATGATTGCGGTTTACCTTCCCTCCCTCCACTCCTCCTTTTTCAGAAAAGAAATCAGATTTTCAAGATGGAGTCAAAAACGGTTAATGTATACGGAGTCTTTTGAACAAACATGCATTAATTTTATTCATTTAAATTATATAACCACTTCATTTGTTTGTAGGATTGGTGCCAGTTATTTAACAGAGTGCTGTTTTTTTTTTTTTTTTTTTTATAAGTCCAGAAATTTCAGTCTCATGTAACTGCTGTAAGTTAACTAAGATATATTTATAATTTCTTTGGTTGTAACTTGTATGTAAATATGAAGATGTTGTATATGTAGTTCTCCTTTGCAATACTAACAATCTGTGTGTGACAGTGATTTACTTTGCTTTTTTTTCTATCTTTAATATAAAACTGCATTTGCTTTTGAATACAAATATGGCACTTATTTGAGTCACTTTCTTTTAAAGATGCTACATGTATATTACATTTGTGCAGGTTTTGTATATGGGAGACCAGGGGCAGTTGCTTTTGTGTTTTGTTTTGCTTTAACATTTATTTAACATTTTACATAATTCAGATTTCTATAAATCTGCCAGCTATCTTTTTGTATAAGGCAGATGTATATGAGTCAAGTAATATGGTCATTGATATACTGACATTGTGAAAAACTACTTCCTAAAACTGAATTTACAAGATATGAAAATGTTACAACTGCCCCTGTTATGGTGCCGACTTGGAAAAATAAATAATATAAACCTGCTGTATGTCAAATATGAGCGCATCTCAATGGAATAATATTTATGCTTTAATACTTAAAGGTGCAATAGGTGATTTCTCAACAGAAACATTTTTGTTATGCTGGTTGGAAGTCTCCTCGTATCCTGATAGCAGTCACAATGTTAAACAATCAAAATGTATTTTTACAAATATATATCTACTGTAGGTGGTGTAGGACCATAAAAAGTTATGTTTAATTATTGATCACCTATTGCATCTTTAATATTACTGAATTGTTTTCTTCGTATGGTGCTGCTACTTCAAGCTTTCAGGAATAATATATTTAAATTGTACCACATAGCGGGATGAGTTCTCTTTTGCTGCTTGTTGCGTTTCATTGGTTTAAAATATATATTTTTTACCGCAATACTTAAAAATGCATGCAAATGATATGCTTTCATGGCACAGCAACCTCACATGTACCTAACCATGATAGAGATGAAAGTCCAGTTACCGGTTATACTGGTATATCATATACCAGTCAAGGTAATCATCTATGGAAGCTTGTTTCTGCCATGGAATAAAACAATTTAAAAGATAATTGCAACTTTATATCTCACAATTTTCTCAGAATTGCGAGTTTACATCTCGGAATTTTGACATTTCTTTCTCTCAGAATTGCGAGAAATACACTCGCAGTTGCTAGTTATAAAGTCAGAATTGCGGCATATAAAATTGCAATTAAAAAAAAAATCTGAATTATGAGGAAACACAATTGTGAGATATAAACTTTTTTTCTCTTAATTTGTTAGTTTACATCTCCAAGTTTGACTTTTTTCTCAGAATTGCGAATTATAAAGTCAGAATTGTGGGACATAATGTCCAAGACTGACTCTTCCTCGCAATTGTGAGTTTGTATCTCGCAATTCTGACTTTTTCTTGCAATACAGACTTTTTTCTCGTAATTGCGAGTTTATATCTCAGTTCTGAGAAAAAAAGTCAGAACTGCAAGATGTAAATCGCAATTGCGAGAAAAAAGTCAGAATTGTGAGATAAGTCACAACTACCTTTTTTATTTTTTATTCAGTGGCAGAAACAAGCTTCTAATCATCTGCACAGACTCTTTAGCAGCTCTAAAAAGTCAGCAGTTTGCTCACTCTTACTGTAAACAGGATATAATCTGGGCTCCATAATCAATGAATATCATTCATTTTCTTTGGGTTCCTGGCTGCATAGGAATAGGTGATGTGGGCAAACTAGCAAAACATATATTCAAATGCAATAATGTCAAAATCACAGCTCACAAACAAATCTGAAGCCAAGGCATTTATTTGAAAATCAGCTAATTATATCTGGAAGAAACTGTGGGATAGAGAAACAAAAGGGAAGACACTTATTTAGTACTATACAAGAAAATGTGTGTAGGAGGAGGAATCATAAAATTATTAATTAATCATACTACTATAGAAAGAAAAGAACTGAATGCACCAAAAGCTGGTTTGCCAACCGCTAATAAACAAGAAGAATTTCATGGATTCGCTCTCCAGCACATAGATGGCGTTAAACACTTCTACAGTTCGCTTCAACCCGGCAGTGAATCCCCTGAAGAAGAGGCTTCGTGAATAATTTAGTGCGTTTCTGTTGAATCATTTGGACTGGAGTGAACAGTTTGTAAGATTTCTTGAAATAAAATAAGTATAGGCTAAGATCTGTAATAGTTGAGCACTCACAGATTCATTTGATAAATACCTTTTATTTTGGCAGAAATTGTCATGAAAATGACAGAGGTAAACAACGCTGTTGAGCCAAGTGTTGCTGAAGGGGATGTACGACTTCTAATAAAAAGAAAGGATGAAATTGAAGAGCAAATCCAGGCATACTACGACATGCTCCAAACTGTAAGTTCAAACCATAGATATTTATATACGTTATATGGATTTAAATATGTTTTATCATTCAACCTAAATGCTAAATAGACACTTTGTTGTTTGCTTTGAAGTTGTTCAATAATGTCGTTCTAACTAATGCATGCAACGCAACGGTCTCGAGAACAGCCATTTAAAAAAGTCATTTTCTTGCGTAACTCGTTAAACTGCGTTTGGACAACTTACTTCAGCAGGGCTTACTATACTGTATTTCATAATGGTTTTGGCGAAATATTAAAATAAATTAAACCGTCCACAGTCTTGATATTAAAGCCACCTGTCACGCTACGTATTTCCTTTATCATCTGTCTCATGCATCATGAAAACGAGAATGGCACGTAACGTGACAGGTGGCTTTAATATAAATTATATTTAGCGTGCTGTGGATGGTTTAATTTAATTTAATATTTCGCCACAACATTATATGAAATACAGTATAGTAAGCCCTGCTGAAATAGCATCTTAAATCAGCTGCCTTGTATGGAGTCAGGATAGTGTTGAAGTTAATGGACAAAATAGGATGCATACGTAAAAAGTAATTCACATGCAACAACAACAAATACATTAACAAATTGTTTTGCAAATGAAAAACACTTTTGCTCACACACAGTTTGAATGTTTTATATGGGTGTAACAGTATATCGCTATACAAAAATGTACCAATATTGTATTGTGGATAGTTCACCCAAAATATAAAATTTTAGTTTTAGTTTAGAGTTTTAGTGTCAGTGCTACATTTAACTACTATAATGCTGAATATAATGTATAATAATGCAATGGGGGAATATTTGTGGGTCCTGATCATGCCAAATGTCTTAGGTTATTTTAAATATATCTAGTCAGTGACAGTGCAAGCACATTCGTCTAAAATAATTCTGTATTTTCAGCTTCAGAATCATGCATATTTTTATTCTGGTGTTACCATTGTCCAAGCCTATTCTTTTACACCCCCAATGTAATTCCAAATTTATCATTTTAATCAACAGTACATTTTTGTTAACCTTTTACCATATGTCGTGTAGTATCGCATTAATATCATATTATGAGTTCAGTATTGTGATATGTATCGAATCGTGAAGTGAGGGTATCGTTACACCCCTAATGATTTACATTTACAAATTGATTCATGCATTTGCAATTTGTGTGTGCTTATTATGAGACTTTCCTACCTCTATACCAGATTGTAACAGTTGGTTTCTTGAAGTAAAATTCACATCCATTTCCCATCTATAAGTTATATAACAATGCAAGAACTCTTGGTGAAGAACTGTACAACCTGTTCCAGAGAAGTATCCACTTATATAATTGCAGCAAACAAATAGCACCAAAGGAACTCTGCAGTCCCAAAAAGCCCCACGAATGGTGTAATCAAGTCGCTCTCTTTACACTTGTAAACTAATAATAAATTAGTATACATTTGGGTATTCTATAAAAAACTTCAATTACGCCGTTTCTATACTATTAATGAACAACTTTAAATCAATAGTTTTGTTTTTCATTTTTTTTATTGCATTGTTCCCAATGCTTTGTGGTTCATTCCTGCATTAATGGTTTACTTTAGTCTTTTTGTCTGATTTTCAAATGCTTTAAATAAAAGTCCTCTCTGTTATATAATTTCCTGTTCCCACCAATCAATTTTGAATAAAATATTAAAATAATTCAAATAAGTAACACAAAAAGATTAGATTGTTTACCCTCTAGGTTGGAATCTGGGTTTTGACAGAGAGTCTCAGCCATAGATTTGAAAGAGTTGACCTGTTGCAAACTTATGGCCTTGCTGGTGTGTTTTCGTTTAGTATTATGCAGCTAACTGACCTTTGATGACTTTTAAAGAAGACATTTCTTCATATGGTTTCTTCGGCAGGAAGGCGTAGGCATCGACGGTCCTCTGGTTGATGGCGAAGGCTTTCCTCGTGCAGATGTGGATTTGTACAAGGTCCGATCAGCAAGGCACAGTATCTCTTGTGAGTACGTTTTTCATCGTACTTTACCGGTAGACACAATAAACCAGTAGAAATTTGTCAACTGGTAGAGATTTTGAACTATCATCTCTTTTGCAGTTATGCTCACATGACGTTGCCTTGCTGCGCCGTCAGGAAAGCAGATCATTTAAATGCATTTTTAAGGATTGTGGTTTAAAAACAAGTGATCAAATTCTGGGCTGAAACTGCACTTGGCTGAAAACTGAAAATAAATATTTAATAATCAACACTCAAATAGCCAAAACTGAATTCTACAAACATTTAAATTGGACATAAGGAAAATAGCTGTTTCGGTCGGAGATTTCCGGCAGCCGAAATTTCGGTGCATCTTTATTTTAACCCCTTATATTCTGATGCATGTTTTCACTCTTGAAGCGCTTAACAGTTTTTAATCAAATGATTTTTAAAGGTTTACAGAATGATCACAAAGCTGTCATGGTGGAGATCGAGGAGGCTCTTCATAAGCTCCATGCTACAGCACGGGTCAGAGAAGGGAAGGATGAGACAAAGATGGAAGCCACTGGACAGACCGTGTCTCTGTCATCCCCCTTTGCCCTGGTAGACGCTGTGACACAGGGTTCCCCTGCTTTTCAGGCTGTGAGTTTGTGCCCGCAATCAGCCATTTCTAACCTTCTGATGGGTCCAAGTCAAAACACACCCTGTTTGCTTAATACACCTTCATGTTTTTAAAATCCTGACCTACTTTTTTATCACTATGTGTCCTGTTTTACTTTACAGAATAATTTACAAGGTTCCAACTTTAGGTTTTTATTAATATTTTGAATAATGTTAAATTTGTATGGTTTCCATTTTAATTTTAAAGTTTTAGTAATTTTGTTGTGTTATTTTTTAAATAGGTCTATATAGTTTTTAATTTTTATGTTTCAGTTATTTTATTACATCAAGTTAACTAAATTAAAATTAAATACATAATAATATTAATAGATTATAACTAAATAAAAATGAGAAATGTTGCCTTGGCAACTAGCTGTAATAAAATAAAAATAAATTATATTTGATTTCAGTTAACGTTTAAGTTTATTTTTTTCAAGTAACAAAAATGTTTTTTAATGGTTTAATTAACTATAAAAAAAGACTGTGTCACTGTTTGGAAGGTTTATTTCATTTCACATACTTAATTCTGTACTTAAGTCTCTTTTTGAGCCTACGCACTAACTAATGATGTAAATGGAGCATTTAAAACAAATACTGTTTGTTTATAGTCGATTTTTCATGAGGGACAACATCTTACAGTTCATTGGTTTTTCTTCTGTGTGTAGGGTTTGCGAGTTGGTGATGAGATTATGGAGTTTGGGTCCGTAAAGACACAAAACTTCAGGAATCTGCGTGACATCGCTTCTGTTGTCCAACATAGTGAAGGGGTGTGTTGTAACTAACACATTTACATATTCTTTTTAATACTCAGCATTCCTGTTTGTGTACTACATGATTCAGTTTGATTTTTGATGTCTTGATGGTTATTCTCCCATCTATCCTGCAGAAATCCCTACGCGTTGGAGTATTACGAAATGGACAAGAAGTACATCTTAGTTTGACTCCGCAGCATTGGTCTGGTAGAGGACTACTTGGGTGAATAATATGTTTTGGATTAATTACTTCTATCAATAATGTAGACTCAAGTAATGAGGTTAAATGCATATCATCTGTCTTTGCTGACCCTCATAGCTTGACTTGACACCCTCAAGTCTTGTAATGTTTTATATTATTAGGTTATCATTAATTAATTGATTTTTATTCTTCTGCCAATAGGTGCAACATAGTACCTCTTCATAGATGACCAGTGAAAGCACAAGGATCATCTTAATGCCAAACAACACACTGCTGAACAAGATACATTTTCTTGCTTGTTTTGAATTTGCAAATTGTAAAATTGAGTTAATTAAATAAATACCCAGGAGAGATGACTGACCATTCAATATCAGACTGACTTGATCTGTCAGAAAGAAAATGGGTTTTCTCTTGCCTTTTTCTCCTTTAAAGTTCCCTGCATCCATTTTTTGTTTAAATTCTTTTTCTAATATCGGTGCACTATGGAACAAATCTGGCAAGAGGATCTTAAATTGTGCGTGCAAAATTTCTTAACATGTTAGGCTTTCATACTACCGGTTTCAGAACCTGGTGCAATTTCTCCCTTTGTTCAGTTAGTTTAGGCATATATAACTCTGCCATCAAGCTCGAGTCCGCACCAGACAATCACTCCGAGATCGCATTATAATTTTCATTCAGTATATGTACAAGTTAGAGCAACGACTATATTCATGTCTTGCTGTGTCTCGACGGCTACAGATAAAGCCATAATAAGCTCGCAGAACGAACTTGTTAATCCATCTTGATTGATGACTCAAAGGAAACTGACCAATAAGGGGACAGATTTTCTCACATGTGACTTGCATAAACACATTTTGGTACGCTTTGAAATGTCGCCTTGTGAAATCGAATCGAACCAAGAATTTACAAATTACATCCGTGTTTTGGAACAAAGCAAACAGTCTTCAGTTCTGAAAACACTTAATATTAAAACGAAGCAGAATGATAAGAACAGAGTCATTCTATATAAAGGTAGCATAAGCTGTGTTCCCTTTATGCCACTGTTGCCTTAGAACAACACCAGCATGAATAAATAGTCAAGTCACCTTTATTTATATAGTGCTTTACACCGTACAGATTGTTTCAAAGCAGCTTTACAGTGATAACAGGAAAATGAATCGATGCAGAGTTCATTTCGGCTGTACAGCAGCTCTAAAATAAAATCAGTTCAGTGTTGATTCAGTTCTATTGTAAAGATCATCAATTATTAATTTAGTTCATTTCATCTATAAAGCAGTTCTGCAGAAAACAGTGATGTCATTGTGCAGCTCAGTTCAGCTCTCATCCAATAGTGTCAGTGCCGTCAAATCAATAATATTGTTGGATATTAAGTGTCCCCAACTAAGTATTCCAGAGGTAACAGTGGCAAGGAACCCAAACTCCATCAGGTGACAGATAGAGAAAAAAGCCTTGGGAGAAGCCAGACTCAGTCTGGGGGACCAGTCCTCCTCTGGCCAACGAACGAACACGGTGTGATAGTGAATCAGGCTGCGTCACAGCCTACGTCAGAAATCAGATTGTGGATCGCTAGCATTCAAATATTTCATCCAGTTCCTTTTGCTTGAAGATTGGATTGGAGGTGAAGATGAAGAGATGAAGCTGGTCATAGGACTTGTCTGGTTCTTGTGGTCTCTGCTGAGGATCTGTGCCAATGAGGTCTTCACAGGGGAGAGTTTAGTTGAAGTATCTCTGCTGACATTCAGGGATGTGTTGTGGCCGTGTCTTTAAGTGCAGGTCCACCATCTGATCTGGATACGGACCGGATATGGCTGACTACTGTAACCTTGAGATAAACAGAGATTAATATTAACAAAGATGCCATTGTTCTCACAATGTAACAAATCCGGTTGACATAATTCATGCAGCCTAACAATACCTTTAACCGATGTGAATTCTAGAAAAGTGATAATGTGTTTATGCCAGGTTGAAGAGAAGTGTTTTTAGTCTAGATCTCGAACAGTGTTAGGAAGACTGTTCCAGAGTTTTGGTGCTAAATAGGAGAAGGATCTACCGCCAGCAGTCGATTTTGATATTCTAGGTATTATCAACTGGTCTGAATTTTGAGATCGCAATAGACGTAACGGACTATAATGCGTTAAGAGATCGCTCAAGTACTCAGGAGCTAAACCATTTAACGATTGCTTTTAAATAATTAGCAAGATTTTAAAATGAATGCAATGTTTAAAAGGGAAATAATGTCAGATTATTTATTTAATTTTTTTGGGAGAACTATCCTGTCAATATACGTGATTATTATTAGAATTAGTACACTATTATTACTGTTTTTCAACTTTGGGCAGCTTTATGTCCCAGGTGTTGATTACTATTATTATTATTATTATTATTATTATTAATAATATCAGGATATGGATTCAGATTCCAACTTTTTCTTTTATGAAAATCAAATAAAAACAGACGTAGAAACCATTTACATGTCTTCATCATTTTTGCTACTTTTCAAATGCCTTTATATAGATTTTATTGTTGTACGCTTGTACCAGAGACAGATTTTAAAATTGTAACTTCTTTAAAAAAAAAAAATTTGTTTATAAATTATTACATGCTAAAACTATGATCATCTAAACAATGTATATGAGAAAGTAAGCCATTTTTTCTCTTTTCAAAACTGATGACTTTCTCACATTTGTGGCATCATTTCCACCACACCAAACGATTTTGCCCATAATGAAGTTCACACATAACTTAAATAGAATTTTGACTACAGATATCTTGAACCATATTTCTTACTAGTCAAATTATAATTGCACATATCTGTAACGATCACTTTGACTTAGGACTTAAATCTTAAATATAATTATGAATAGTCAAACCCAAGCGTTAAATGATAACTCAGCATGACATTTGACGTGTATAGGACAGGTCTATGATTTGACTACACTGGTTTGGGATTTTCTTGTAAAAGAACAACTTTGACCTAGAAACCTGTAAATGACATTTAATTAGTAGTAGTATGTTTTGTCATGAAACAAATTCAATGCATGTACAATGTCAGGCCATTTTGACTAGTAATATCTTAGTTTCAGATGTTGAAAATATATTCCTGATATCCTGATAATATATATATCTATTCTTTTGTGTTCAACAGTAGAATGAAACTCATAGGCCTACAGGTTTTGTAGACATAAGAAGGTGAGTAAACAACATAAGGGTGAGTAAATGATGACAGAATTTTCATTTTGGGGTTTACTATCCCTTTAAATGTATTGCTTGCTATGATCGGTAAGGGATATCTGGAATTACAACTAGTTATGCTCTAAATGCTAAAATGTTTTGTGACAGACGTTCATGATTTTTTTGTAGGTACGACCATCCCAAAAACCAGGCAAATAGTATCCACTTGATGTCACATTTGATTTTTTTGGTCAAATTGACTGTTCATCTTTTTTTTATTTCATGCACTCAAATATTATCTTGAAAGATATGTCTAATTGGCTGGAAACAAAGGTCCAGTCACTTCCTACTTTTTAATGTTGTTGAATGACAAAAAAGCTGAATTTGTCATTAATTTAATGTTGATTCTGGGTAAATTGTTTAAATGCAAGTGTATGAAGACAACCTTACTGTAGTCTGTATTTAAAAGTAGATAAGTTCCATCATTCCATTGTATGAGGAGTAAACAGGCCCGCAAATGTTAAAATGATAGGAGACGTACTTGGTTTACTGGAAGATGAATAAAAAGACCCCTATTTTTGTACACTTTTTTCTTTGTTTCTAATTTATTTGTCTGCCTTGATTTACTGTTTTCTTTTACACATACGAACGCTATTTTAAATGTATATTTATGTTCTTTTTTTAAAAAAAAAAAAAAAAAAAAAAAAAAAAAAAAAAAGGAGTATCCACTTCGTCGCGAAGGAAGTGCGCAGGACTCGCTGCGAATTTCCCGGATAGAGTTTTATCGCCATATTTAGTGCAGGGTCGCCGGCAGTGTACGAGGATTTTAAGCCGCCGTTGCTCCACTAAGTAACTCAATAGCATATTTGTTCACTTTCCTATAACCTTCGCATCCCTCTGCACAAACAACGTCGCTTACCATTTCCACCTCCTCCCGATCCCCAAGTAACCATGGCAGATCGAGAGCATTTGGTATACCAGGCTAAACTAGCAGAGCAAGCAGAGAGATACGATGGTGAGTTGATTTTTTTTGTTTGTTTTTTTGTTTGTGGCGATTTGTGTTGTCACACATTTTGAATTGCCGCAGAGGAAAAATAAGAAGCAGAGCAGGATTTCTTTGTCCTATTACTGGTCAAATTGTTGGTTGAACCCCCCAAAAACTGAGCGCTGGCTAGTCACATGCGCACGTCCAGGTGAAATGGGAAGAAATATCCGTTTGGAAAGGCCTAGACCAACTCAACCCAACCAGAGCTTGTTCTGCATTGTTAAGGTTTCAAACTGGGGTCCGTGAAGAGTCTAGAGAAAAACTGTTTTAATAAGTAATACGATTACATTAGAAGCAAGTAGTAGTATGTAAATAATTAAATTAGATTTAAATAAATGAATAAAATTGTGTATAAAATAAACGTTATTAATGGATTAAATCAGATTAAAGTAAACATACAAATTGATATACATAAATAGATTCAAATTAAATTAGTAAATTATAATATATTTAACTAGAATATATTTTCTTTAATTCGAAAAAATATAAAAAGGTAACTATAAGTTAATAAAAAAAAATTAGGATGGGGTCCCTCACATATATTTCTGTGGCATCTAAAAGATTGAAAGCCCCTGATCTAAACTAACTCAACCCAACCTATGCTTATGCTGCATTGTTAATGTACTAAAGTGATCTGTGCTCTCATTGCTAAGAACTGTTCTGTAAAATCTGTGAATGGTTATATTGTATTGGCTTGGGCTTGCGAACTGGTTGAGATTCAAACCGCTGGTAAGAATTACTAGTTTCCCAAGTGGCATATGATAAAAAAAAGCATATGATAAAAAAAATGCAGCTTTTAAAAATGCACTAAATTAGGGGTTTTCAATCTATGGACCCTCAAATATCAACATCCCGGTGCAAAATCCTAAATTGTAAAAGGCAGCTATATATTTTTATGTATAAAGACCAAATGTACACTGTTAAATTTTTTCCTTCTACAGTGAGTAAAAGGAAGTGAGTATTACTTAATTACTTTAATTAATTACTTAATAATTAAGTAATTAATTAATTACTTAATACAGTGAGTATTACTGTGCTGTTCTGTAGATGCGTTATTTATTTTGATGGTTTGTTCATTTTTTGAATGCATTTATTTATTTTATTCAATTCTTTTTTTATTTTATTTTTTTTTTAGTTTAATCTTTGTAAAAAAAAAAAAAAAACGTGTATAATGTTTCCCGGACGCCAGTCTGAAAACCCCTGCACTAACTGATACATTGTTTTCATTTAGCTACAAATGATCTAAATAAAAACAGACTTGGTTCAGATTTGAGGTCTGATAACAAGTGACAGTGTGGGTTGATAAAAAGTGTGAGATTTTATACAATTTCATATTTCCAGTATTTTTACTGTATCGATGTTTTTGTGGACCCTTGATATTGACAAATTGTTCATTACACCCCGTGCTGAATTCAGGGCAGTGTTTTGGGTGCTTTTAATAACACGGGGGTATTAAACAGTGCAATTTCCTATTAAATATCATTTTGAATGTTGTGTTTTTGTTCTGATTTTTCATGGATCCTTTGGATTGATAGGTTGGATAAATCAAAACTAAATTGATAAAGTTCAAGACATCTTTTGTTGTTAGCTTGGCATAGACTTAGTTAGAAATAAAAAATAAGACTGTTAGATAAACCAATAGATAGACCACTACTGCATAAAATCTTGCAGTTACAAAAGTTTGTTGTTTTTCAAGCATTTCAACTAGGGATGCACCAATAGGATTTTTTTTTTTTTGGACCGATACCGATTTTAACTAAACCATTTTCCGATACCGATATTTGTCACTTGCTTTTGTCATTAATATAGATTAGTTTTTGATCATGTTTTAAATTAGCAAAGTTCAAAAACGCATTGATCAAGGTATAGCCTACTAGTTTATTGCTTATATCATCAAATAATTTCTATTGAACAGACATTAACTCAGTGCCTTCACGCAGTTAATTAATAAACCATCGGTTTGTTATATCAACCTTTTTCATGCTATAGCCGATATGCTCATGATTTTAAATTGATAAAAATCTCTTTCGACATAAAGGCCTGGTCACATCTAAAACCTTGTCTATATTAGCATCCACACGAATGCGTACGAATAGCCTAACATTCGTGTGCTGCAGTTTTTGTGGTCTACCGCTTTAAATGCTTGAGCTCTTTAGAGCAGGATGGATTCTGATTGGCTGTAAATGTTTTTATCGTTCATCAGCTTGAAATGAATCATTATGAAAGTGATTCCAACTCTATTGTTTCTCTGTGCCATTATAGTTGTGCTGTGGACTCTGCTATTCTTTTACGTTTAGGACATCCATTTTTGAAACTAAGTCATTATTATAGTTATAGTTCTTGGTGTGAACATAACACTTCAGCTTAGATGCCAAAACAAGAAGTAGCCTATTTGATTTTAAAGAATTAAAATAGAGAAATAAGTGCAATTATTATTAGGGAAGTGTATATTTTCATTCTACTGCGCTGCTTTTCAGTAAGTGGAGGGCTGAAAGCATTATCTTTTACATTATCTGCCATTTCTATCACTCAGCTTTATCACTGCACATCACACTGTTGAAACTGCTGATCTGTTGTCAGGTACTGAAATATGTGCAGTGCTGTATTTTAGCAAACACTTCCATTGCTAAACCTTCAGTATGTAATTTTTCTATGCTGTTTCTGCTACAAACAATAATGATATCTAAATTTTCTATTGTTACAATTCATAAATGTACGCCGTAACAATGTACAGATGTCACAGACTGGGTGGGGAAATAAGGGACATTATCTTTTTTTGTTCAACCACTCAGGTTCTCTTATTTCACTACCCAGTCTGTGACGTGTATGTTATGGAGTAATTTTATGAATTGTGACAGAAGAGCTCTGTCCTTTTTCCCTTTGATTTCCAGATCTTTGTTGATGGGTTCCCTTTGTGTCATTAGGATCAATCTAATCTCTCTGTTTCAGAAATGGTGGAGACGATGAAGAATGTTGCAGGGAAGGACATCGAGCTCACAGTAGAGGAGAGAAACCTGTTATCAGTTGCGTATAAGAATGTGATTGGTGCGCGGAGAGCTTCCTGGAGGATAATCAGCAGCATTGAGCAGAAAGAGGAGAGCAAGGGCGGAGAGGACAAACTCAAAATGATCCGAGAATACAGACAAACGGTGAGACTACGTTTTGCACCAGAGGAACATTTTCATAGTTCCTATAGCTATTGGCGGAAGTAGCTGCTTTTGGCGTGTTTGCATTACAGGAACTGGGATCGATTTTAGTTCTAGGAACTTTTTGAGGGACTAAATCAGCTCCCACTTCAGAGTAGGGTCTAAACCAGAACAATAGGAACTACCAGTGACGTAAACGTACGTTGATTGGCCCGAACGCATGCCATACGAAACACCAGCACCTGCCATTTTTAAAAAGCCATGTAAACTTAGTTCACATACTCAATGAACTCAAATAACTTAAAGAACTCAAAGCATTTATCTGTTACCTTTGTCTGCCTCGTTGTTCTTTTCTCAGCCTCGATGATATGTAGCACTGCAAATTGTCGTAGGAGTTTTCGTCTTTCGCCTAAATGATGTCGCTGTCGGCTGGCTTACTTCACTTCAGAGTTCATTCTGGCGGTGTGAATGCTACCAGGATAATGGCTCTAGAGGAAAATTCTTGGGGAACCCCCCTGGTGGCTAGTTCCTATAACTACCCGGTGCAAAAAACCTTTCAGTGATCAGTTCTTAAAAGAAAAATTTTTCTTAGTGTTGTCAAAAGTACCGACTTCGGTACCAAGTCGGTCCTGAAATTAAAAAAATGTGATGATCCCTAATATCTCCACTGATAGATGGATCCGCTGATAGACGCCTGCCTTCCAACGCGGCCCGTGTGTCTAAGGCTGAGTTTACACTTGGCATTAACATGCAACCTGTATCCAGATGTTGTCCACATACACATTGAAAAGACAAGTGTAAACGCACTTCCGATCAGCGTGTCCAGCTTCGGAGGTAGTCGGACGCATTGTGATCGGATCTCACTGTAATGTAAAAGCAATCCAGTCATTCACAGGTGGACGTCACACAAAACCCGCCCACTGTCATCATTCCCCCTCCTCCAGGAATTGCTGCATGTAGCTGTGTGGTTTTGCGATGGAGTCGAGTGCGAAGTACATCACAAATATACTGAAATGTTTGCCTTCGCACCCGAAAGTTGCAGAACCATTCATTTTCTGGAACGCGCATTTTCCCCACCACTGCTGGCAACGTTCTCGGACCCATACGTTTCTCTGTACCGCTTCCATTATGGCATCTATCCACATTATTAGTTCTTGCAGCCTCTTCATCCTCCTCATTTTGCGAGATTTGTAAAATGTTTTTAAAAGAAAACCCACCACTTCAGGTCGACTTTGCACCGGAGCCATCCTTTTTTTTCTTTACTTTTTTTTTACGAGAGCCGATCTGTTATCCAGATACAGAAGCCACTTGATGTGAACAGGTGTAAATGCACCGTGTTCTGATTGGCTTATGATCCGATCTGCTTGATCGGATCACGGTGATCGCATGTTAATGCCAAGTGTAAACGCAGCCTATGTGCTCAGTGAAGACATGTTTTTGAAGCGTTGATCATTGTAGCCAATCAAAGACATATGTTGAGCACGTGAACACGAAGGCCAATCAGAGACATATGTTCAGCGCGTGAACACAATGGCCAATCAGAGACATATACTGTATGTTGAGCACGTGAACACAATGGCCAATCAGAGACATGTTGAGCACGTGAACACAATGGCCAATCAGAGACATACACTGTATGTTGAGCACGTGAACACAATGGCCAATCAGAGACATGTTGAGCACGTGAACACAATGGCCAATCAGAGACATATACAGGTGCTGGTCATATAATTAGAATATCATCAAAAAGTTGATTTATTTCAGTAATTCCGTTAAAAAAGTGAAACTTGTATATTATATAGACTCATTACATGCAAAGTGAGATATCTCAAGCCTGTATTTGTTATAATTTTGATGATTATGGCTTACAGCTTGTGAAAACTACAAAATCAAAATCTCAGAAAATTAGAATATTACATGAAATCTCACAGTAATTACACAGTAATCCCATGGTCATTGAACCAGGTTTTGGTTATTCTGGCAGTGTGGGCAGGTGCAAATCCTGCTGGAAAATGAAGGAAGCATGAAGTGCTCTGAACATGTCCTGGTAGACGGCTGCGTTGACTCTGGATTTAATAAAGCACAGTGGACCAAAGTCCTCTTTTCTGATGAGAGCAAATTTGCATCTCATTTGGAAACCAAGGTCCCAGAGTCTGGAGGAAGAATGGAGAGGCACACAATCCAAGATGCTTGAAGTCCAGTGTGAAGTTTCCACAGTCTGTGTTGGTTTGGGGAGCCATGTCATCGGCTGGTGTTGGTCCACTGTGCTGTCCACTCAACGCAGCCGTCTACCAGGACATTTCCAGAGCACTTCATGCTTCCTTCAGCAGACAAGCTTTATGGAGATGCTGACTTCATTTTCCAGCAGGATTTGCACCTGCCCACACTGCCAGAATAACCAAAACCTGGTTCAATGACCATAGTATCACTGTGTAATTACTGTGTGATTTCATGTAATATTCTAATTTTCTGAGATTTTGATTTTGTGGTTTTCACAAGCTGTAAGCCATAATCATCAAAACTATAACAAATAAAGGCTTGAAATATCTCACTTTGCATGTAATGAGTCTATATAAAATACAAGTTTCACTTTTTGAATGGAATAACTGAAATAAATCAACTTTTTGATGATATTCTAATTATATGACCAGCACCTGTATGTTGAGCACGTGAACACAATGGACAATCAGAGACATATATGTTGAGCATGTGAACACAATGGCCAATCAGAGGTGTTTAAAAACAGTGCTCAAAATGCTAGAGGAAAACTTGCTAGATGCTAGACTTGGTACCGAAGTCGGTACTTTTGACAACATTTTAAAAAATCGAAATGACCTTTTTCCACAATAACCATTGGTGCCGTGGAAAGATTCCATGGATGTTAAAGGTTCTTCATGGAACCATCAATGCCATATATCGTCACATTGCGCTGCGTGCGTCCGGTGTAGACAGTGTCACATGGTGTCTTATGAAAGGCTTTTAGGCTGGTTGTTTTTTTATTTCATATAAACGATCATATCTAATCCAATATCTAATTAATATGCCATTTCTTATCATCCCCTTTGCAGGTTGAGAATGAGCTGAAATCTATTTGTAATGACATACTGGATGTACTGGACAAACACCTCATTCCTGCAGCCAACACAGGAGAATCCAAAGTTTTCTACTACAAAATGTAGGTGTTTGACAAATCAAAGGACATGCATTTAGAACTTCATAGGTCTCCTACACAACAGTTAAATGGGCGAGGGTCTGAGTGTTCAGTATATAACATAAAAATTAAAATAGTCAACTTTGCCAATGCAAATTTGATTAATCTTTTCACCCACACTTGTTTTTTTTTTGTGTGTTTGCAGGAAGGGTGACTACCACAGGTACCTAGCGGAGTTTGCCACAGGTAATGACAGGAAGGAAGCAGCAGAGAACAGTTTGGTGGCGTATAAAGCTGCCAGTGACATCGCCATGATTGAGCTCCCACCCACACATCCCATCCGGCTCGGCCTGGCACTCAACTTCTCTGTCTTTTACTACGAGATCCTTAACTCCCCCGACCGCGCATGCAGGTTGGTTTTTTTCTTTTTCTCCTCACTAAAGGCCCTTGCAGACTGAGTCCGAAATTCGCATCCGAAATTTTCGCACGTTAAAAAATAACTACGACCTCACGTTATGTCAATCATGCTTGCACATTGCTTCCGAAACTTTCGTCCGTCAAAAAAAAAAATCTAATCAGGTTCGATTTTCTGCGTTTTTCGCGTCCGTAGCAAGCATTTTGAATGTTTTTTTGACAATTTAGAGCCACCGAATCACGAATATTCACGAATACGAAAAAACACATGCGAAAATTTCGGACTCAGTGTGCAAGGACCTTTAAAGTGTGCAATGTGTGTTTGATGTTAAAACTTCTAGGGCTGCACCCTAACAGTCGACAAAACGTTATTTGAAGAGAAGAGGCTTAGTCGACCAAATTTGAATGAGTCTGTTAGTCACAGAAAAAAAATACCTCCACACCCACAGGAATTGGCAAGGTCACACAGACGCTTCAGTCGAAAACTCGGACTGGATTGCTTTCATAGTGTAAACGCTCATGTGGTCAAAGTCCCTTTCAAGGAAAGTGTTCACCTGGCGGCCATATTTGCAACGGCTCTGGGCAGCTATTTCGGGCATCCAAGACCAAGTCCAGTCGATTTGATTGGGGGAATCCTGAAATCTCAAAAACTGCTTGCCAAACTCACAAAATAAATAACATATTTCAAATCAGCAACATAATCTGACATGAAATGTTCCATAAATGTTGTTTCTTATGCTCAAATAGTGTTAAAAAAGCTTGTTTTTCAGGCTAGACGAGCCAAGCGATTGGCTCTTTTACTTAGAAGGCGGGACGCATTCCACCATATTGCGTGTTGCAAGTTTCTCCCATTCATAAGTTATAGGAGTGAAGCATATTTCTATATATAGTTTTTGATGTGGTCGAATGTGTTCGAACAACTGCAGAAATCGACTTCTCTCCATCTACTGACACATTCTTCACATTATGTGACGCACGTTAGCCAGACGGGATTTAAACTTTGTTGGCTGAAGACTCGAGTTTGGTTTAAAGACAAAAAAAGTACCAAGCTCAATGTTCTCTCACCATTCCTGATTTCTAACATGCACTCTTAAGGCTTGCGGCTATCAGAGCAGAAACGAAAATGCTAGAAAGATAGAAAGATCAGAAAAAGCCCATACGTTTACCCGCTCATAGACTCTCCCCTCAAAGAAATCAGGACAGAAATGGTTGAAAGTGGACAAAAGAGACAGATCCGATCGACCAAAATGTATCTTAATACCAGGTTTAAACATGGGCTTGGATGCTCAACAGCTGGTTCTCAATCGTTTTTACTTAAGGCCTGAGAGTATTGATGTATATAATGATTTTAACCATGATGCATTTCATGATTCCCTAAGTTTCAAGAACTGTATGTTTAATAAAAACAAGTTATTGAGGGGGAAAAATAACTATTTCAGTCTAGATCTTTATTTTATTTTGTTGTTTTAGCATTTCATTTAGAGTTAGATCATTTTAATTGAATACATCATCCCGTAGCCCCCTGGTTAAGAGCCACTACCTTATAGGTAAACCCCAGTCTGACTCTCCACTCGCTCCTCCAACAGGTTGGCGAAGGCAGCGTTTGATGATGCGATAGCTGAGCTGGACACACTGAGTGAGGACAGTTACAAGGACTCTACACTCATCATGCAGCTGTTACGGGACAACCTGACGCTGTGGACTTCAGACATGCAGGGAGATGGTGAGACATACACACCTTAGAGAAGGGAAAGCTGCTTTGCCTTTTGCCATAGTAGACTGAAGCAAACACTGTGAGGTGCAGAATTAATTATAACCTCTGGATTAGATACTGTTATAATAAGAAAAAATTCTGAATTGCACAGTGCAGTCAGTGCCTGAGGTACATTGCATTGCAATTGCATATCATTTTCTTAATTGGTATTGTCAGTAAAATTAATTTCTTTTTAACATTTTTTTGAGGTTAACAGACCTGAAATTGGTGTGGTGATAAGATTTTTAAAATTAAGAGATCAAATGCGCAAATTCAAATTCTTTACCTATTTAAAAACAACAGGTTTGTGTTTGAAAAAATGGAGTCATGAGTATCTGTAACTAGTCAGATCACTGCCTGAGTGATCGTCACAAAGATAGATTCCGTAAAACAACTATTAAATATCAAATTATTGGATTGTAATATTACTATTCCTCTGAGGAAACTGTCTTGACCTTGAAAAGGTTTTTAATCAAGTTGTAGCCTAGAATTTGCAGGAAAAAGGGATCTTGCATATCTTTAGTTTCTATTTTAGTTAAAGTCCCCCCTGTGGTGAAATTCAAGCTTTTACTGTTGTCTATATGTCTATGTGGGGTTTTTAATATGCTTTAAGACAAACCATGTGCAAATTCATAAGTAAACACCATTGCTGAGTATTTTCTCCTCAAAACTGCAGTGAACCAAAGACAGTCTCAAAAACACGGTTTGAAATCGCCCCTGTTCTCTACGTCACAAACGTTGTAACCAATCACGTCAACGTGCAGGTGGGCTTTAGCATATCATTAACTATATCAATAAAAGACGAGTCTCCTGAGAAGCCAGGTTATCCCGGTATATTTTTCTGGTGAGATGAAAAATCAGGTACATTTAGCAATACAGCGGGTGAATTAGGTATATGATGAATGTAAAGAACTATTAGCAATGCGTTATTAGCTGTTTGATAACGTACTAGTCAAGCAAAAGACTAATCATATTAATAACCGTTATGTGACTTGTAGACAAGCCTGTATAATTCACTCTTCCACTTCTTCCTCTGAATCAGTTTCTGGTTTATGCGTATATGGCTGAACTAAACCAGTATTCCCACTTATGTGCATTATTTACTACAGTAACTTGAGTAAAGTTGATAGAGTGGATCTCTGAGCTGGTGTGAGTGAGTGGAGGCGGTGCTAATTTACATATTCATGGCTACACGTAATCGAAGTAAAGCAAGGGTGTAGAGTTACATTCAAGCTATTTTAAGGCATGCACAAAAATGTCATTTTGGTGATCAAAGATGAATTTTAAGAGATATAATTATTGACTACAGGGGGACTTTTAACTCAAGTATGGTTTTCATCATGAAAAAAGAAACAGGCATGGAGTTAATAACAAACAAACAAACAATTAAAGTTATTATTGGGCTAGAAAAGGTTGTATTGATTAACTGCAATTATTTTCCATAAATATAGCATTATTGTCATATTGTTTTATTCTGTTGATTCCCTTAAACTTTATTTAATCAAGTTAATCCAGATTTGGTTTTAAGAAAAAAGGATCTTAAATATATCTTTAGTTTCTATTTCTATAATTTTCTTTAAATTATAGTTTGTCATTTTTAATAACTCAAGTATGGTTTCCGTCATGAAAAAAGAAGTATGGTGTTTAAAACAAACGAACAATATATTAAAATAAGTTCTTATTTATTAAAAAAATAAAAGTTAGAGTTAGAAAAGGCTAGAAAAGATTGCATTGATTGATTTAATATTACTATATTTATGGATTGTAATTACCCATTGACCCATGTTGTTTCTAATAAGCACACTTAAAGGGATAGTTCAACCAAAAATGAAAATTCTGTCATTAATTACACACCCTCATTTTGTTCCAAATCTGTAAGACTTTTTGTTCATCTTCAAAACACAAATGAAGATATTTTTAATAAATTCTGAGCCAGTTTTGTACTCTCCATAGACAGCTACGCAACTAACACTGACACTTCAAAAAGTTAAAAGATCGGTTTAGTCCAAATTTTCACTTTATATGACGAGCAGATTCAATTTAGGATTTACTTTTATGAAATGAAAAATAGAATCTTTGGTTAGTGTTGACATTAATTTACACAGAAACTTTATATATCCATTCAGTTAAAGGTGCAAGGAAAACATTATTTGTAGCTTTTTATTTATTTTATTTTTAATAATAAAAACAAGCACATAGATTGAGGAACATGCCAAACCAATGTGAATGTAAATGTGAACGAGCACTAGTCGGGTGTGAAATTGTTTGTAGCATCTGAGACTAGTTGCAGCGTGAAGAGTGTCGGTGACGGCCACGTGACTTCAGCTTTATGTTTGCAGGCTTAAAACGTGAGGTGTCGAGTTTGTCTCGTAGTGTGTGGCTTAAACTGAATGCCACTATAATAACAGAGACTCTTTGTTTTTTCAGGTGAAGAACAAACTAAACCAGCACAGCCAGATGCTGAGGAAGAAAAGCAGTGAAATGTGTCCGCCAACATACTAAACCTTCTCTCTCTCTCTCTCTCTCTCTCTCTGTCTGTCTGTTGCTCTCTCTTTCTCATTCATCCCTGCCCTCAGGGAACCACATGGTGTCATAGAGAAGAGTTCAGATGCTGAATGCTGTTGTCCATCCTTGTTTATCACTTTATCTGTGTCTTTTTTCCTCTCTCGCTTTCCTCCTTGTTTCGTACCTTTGCTCTCATCTATCTGACCATCTACACGAGTTTGGAGTCATTGAGAGTTTTCATGTTTTCTCTTATGTTCACCAAGGCTGCTGCTTATTGGATCAAAATACAGCAAAAAATGTAATACTGTGAGAGTATTACAACTTAAAATAACCGTTTTCTATTTAAATATATTTTAAGTTGTAATTTATTCCTGCGATGCGAAGCTGAGTTTGCAGTACCATTACTCCAGTCTTCAGTGTCACATGATCCTTTGCCGATTTGCTGCTTCATTATCATTATTAGTGCTCGATTATTAATAACGGTTCTTATTAACAATGTTGAATACAGTTGCGCTGCTTCATATTTTTGTGGAAACCACAATACATTTTTCCAGGATTCTTAAAATGCTGTTCATTTGAACTTTGTTCAAAGAATCCTGAAAAAAAAAAAAGCATATAAAGCAGCAAAAATATTTTCAACATCGATAATAAGAACCGTTATTAATATTCGAGCCCTTATAATAATAATGGAGGAGCAAACAGCATATTAGAATGATTTCTGAAGGATCATGTGACACTGAAGACTAGAGTAATGATGCTGAAAATTCAGCTTTGCATCGCAGGAATAATTTTTTATATATATTTAAATTAAAACCAGTTCTTTTAAATCATAATAATTTTTCATTTTTTTTCTGTATTTTTGATCAAATAAATGTAGCCTTGGTGAGCAGAAGAGACTTCTTTCAAAAAACCTTAAAAATCGTAAAATCTTAACGACCCCAAACTTGTTAAGCGGTAGTGCACATTTTTAGAAGGTTGTAGGGGTTTCGTTTTATTTTTTATTTTTTAAATCTTAAGCGTTTTTTAATAAACTATTCACTTAGATCTTTATATGATTATTTGATGCCAGAATGGAGAGTTTCCTCTGTAAGGTTGGGCTTTACTACCTGATGTGAACTTCCTTGAGAATCACACTTTTAAATTTGCTTTGGCTTATTCCTTTATTAGTGTTATTCTGTCGATTGTTGGGTTGAGCTCAATGGCAATTATTGGAGATGTTTATTTTTAGAAGCTTTTTTGAGGTCGGCTGAGAGTAAAAAAAAAAAAAAAACCTCAAGCTGTGTATCGTAAATTTGGCCTCAAAAACATTTTGCCCTCCTTTTCTAAAGTGATGGACTTTGTCAGAAAGTTCTCTGTCTGTGGTATGGTGTCCTGTGGTTTGTTACAGTAAGTAACTATACGCTTTTTATAAATGAATGCAACTCTCGCCTCACCGTTATTCGAAACGTTGCTGCTGCAGAAATATTTCTATAAAGCTGTTGTCAAAGCTGTTGTGCTTTGCCTCAGAGGCTTTTTGTGTTTTAAGGCAGGAAAAAAAAAAGAAAGATCTTTCTCAAGATCAGATGCAAAACAAGCAAGATGCATTTGTGTTTTTCTTCAATAGACTAGCTAGGGATTTTGGTAAGACTTTATAATGAGGTTTCATTTAACATTAGTTAACTACATTATTTAACGTAAACCAACAATAAACGATAATTCTACAGCATTTATTAATCTTAGGTAATGTTCAATTGAACATTTACCATTACATTTTTGTTAACATTAGTTAATAGTGGGATAGTTCACCCAAAAATTAAAACTCTGTCATTATTTACTCAATAACTCAACTGTTTGGTCACCCATGTTCTTCAAAATATCTTTTGTGTTCAGCAGAAGAGAGAAATTCATACAGGTTTGGGACAACATGAGGGTAAATTATAACAGAATTTTTATTTTTGGGTGACTATGAACCAACGTAAACAATCAAATAAACAATTGTGTTTTTTACTAACATTAACAAAGGTTAATAAATGCTATAAAATCATTTGGTTACACTTTAAATGTCCTTGTTACAGTGTAATACTGATAAATGTTTTCTTACTATAGGTTTAGGGTTAGTTGCTCGAATTTATGCATAATTTACTGTTAATGCTATAGTATGTAAATGTAACGTGCAACAAGGATGCTGCAAAATAAAGTGCGACAATCGTTTGCTCATTGCTAGTTCATGTTAGATAATGCATTAACTAATGTTAACGCATGACACCTTATTGTAAAGTGTTACCGGGATTTCATTTCTTCGTGTATCTACTCTCATTCTGACTCTTTCTCTCTTCTGTCTGCATCGTCATGTATTTCTTCTGTTCAGTACATGTAACTTGAATCTGATTTGTACTGTTTATTCTGCCTGAAGCCAACAAACACCTGTCTTCTTATGGAGACACAGCATGAGATCGACTCGACCTTCCGAATAAATCAAGACTAAATAAACGAATTAATAAAACACTATCTTAACCTTTCTCTTTGTTTTAATTGATTTATTGGAGTCATTTATACGTTTATTTATAAAGGCTGATAAAAATGAAAAAAATACTGTTAGTATACAGTCAAACCTGAATTTATTCCGACACCTTGCTATCCTCACTTACGTAAATTAACTATAGTGTAACCACTTGATTTTTTTATTTTTTATTATTATTATTTTTTATTATATCTGGTGTCTGAATAAATTTTGATTTGACTGTGCTCCTCCACTAGTGACTATCCTGAGGTGTGATTTGAAAGGCAGTAGACTGGGACCACGGTTATTATAGTTAACTTAAAATAAAACCATAAAAATGCCATTATTGTTACTTAAAAAAATAAATATACATTTTTTAGATAAAATGTAACAATTACCTTTTTTTTTTTATTCCATGGCGGAAAAAAGCTGCCATACAAAACAACATTAGACTCAACTGACTTTATGTCATTACATGGCAATGTAAATTGCCAGAGTCGATTTTGTACATTAGATCGAAAGATCTGAAACACTTACCTGCCCATAGAACCTCCCCTCAAAGAAATCAGAACAGAAGTGGTTGAAAGTGGTAAAAAAAGACAGATTAAAACACCAGGTGTAAATGGTAATGTGCCTCCGTCATCTACTTGTGATATAATCAACCAAAATGCATCTTAATATCAGGTGTAAACAGGGCCTAAGACACCTAATACAGTGCTGCAGTGAGACAGAAAGGTCAGCTGATCATTCTTGTAGTGCAAAATCACAGACGTATTCAGTCATTTGTAGGTGCCTTAGTGGAAGAGTGGAATAACATCTCACAGCACAGCAAGAACTGGCAAATCTGGCTCAGTCTATGAAGGTGAGTTTCACTGTAGCCACACTGGACACACCACATACTAACTGCTTTTTGCTCTGTTCAGGGACTCATTATTCCAATATGTCAAATGTATGTCTCAGTCTTTTTATGTTGTATTATATTTCTTATTTTGTTAAGAGATTTTTAGGAGAGAAAAAAAATAACAGTTGAAAGTGAGAATAACACTTCTTTTTCTTTTCTTTTTTTGCTGAGTTTATATATAGCCTATATATACAATGCCACTGCACCAATCCACAGTGGTTTTAATGCACACCTTCCAGCCAGAAACCAGTATTCACATCGCAGACAGTGGTATAAATACAATGGAATTTATTTCATCTGCATTTTGAGAAAGCTTGTAGCCCAGTACGCTTTTGTGAACGTGAACTCCCTCATCCAATATCCAGCGCTTTCACTCTGACAGCGTTTTGAAAGAGTCCAGTTGAACCGTCTCAACACTGATGGTTCACAGATCCGTGTTCATGTTCCTGTGTTGATCATCATCTGAACCAGTTGACTCTCTCAGATGTCTGTTGTTGCTGTTGCTTAGCTCCATGTTCTTTCAAATAGACTGTCTATGTTGTGGGCTGTCTAATGTTATCATCACGGTTCAGAATAACAATGGCTTCAAATTTTATTAGGGCAGGCCATTGCAGCCAAAAGAAAAATTTCAGGTCTGAAACAAAATGTTGCAATAAAAGAGTATAGATGGGCTTTTGTTAGTAGGCAGGGCCGGATTTATGCATAGGCATTCCAGGCACGTGCCTCTGCTCGCAAGTATAGTAAGGAGAAATAATATCTATTTTTAAAATGATTATTATTTCACTCTAATTTTAATATGCAAGACAATTACTTCTTATATTAATACAATTTAGAATATTGTCGCTGTTGGGCAGAAACCTCGTATTTCCATATTTCGTCATTTTTATTTTCCATAAATCATTAGGCCTACTGTTCACCCTTTACATCTGTCAGTGGGTTTTGCAAATATAACCAATGAAAAGTGTTAAAAACAGCTTGTGGCTAAACCTCGTAACTCCGTTGGATCCTCAAACTGTCAGTCAAACCTCATGACTCCACCGTCTCAATTGTGAAAGAAGTGCTGCAAGCTGGATCGCTTATATTCTGCTTGTTTGCAATGCAAAGGAAAAAAATAACTGGTTATTTGAATTGGTACACTGTTTTCTTTACTCAAGAAACATAGGCTTATGTTTTTATGTATCTGAGGAGCGGAGAACAGTGTCTTATTAAGGTGCGTCCCAATTTGCGTACTTATTCTATGACGTTTTGTAGTATAAACAGTGCGAGTAGTGTGTTCACACTGAAAATTCCAAAAAGAAAAAGTGCACTTTATAATACCCGGATGATGCATTCAATAAACCGAAAAAAAGTGTAGAATGTTAGGACACTTCATGCACTCAACTGTAGCAGTTTTAATTATGTTTTGCAGAGGGACTATCAGACTTCAATGTTGAATGACAAAATAACCAAATTAAATTCATACACTACACACTTGAGTACATAGTGCATTAGTGCAAACTGCATAGTGTATAAGTGCATAGTGCATTATTTAGGACACAACTTTGTTCTAGCCTGTGCGTAGCACTTCACCATTTAACCGTTTATTTATTTATTTATTTTTCCTATGTCACAATCTGAGCTAAATCCGGCCCTGACATTAGGTAGGCTATCGTGCTAACAATGAACAATACTTTTATAGCATGCATTAATCTAGGTTACTGTTTATATACACTCACCTAAAGGATTATTAGGAACACCATACTAATACTGTGTTTGACCCCCTTTCGCCTTCAGAACTGCCTTAATTCTACGTGGCATTGATTCAACAAGGTGCTGAAAGCATTCTTTAGAAATGTTGGCCCATATTGATAGGATAGCATCTTGCAGTCGATGGAGATTTGTGGGATGCACATCCAGGGCACGAAGCTCCCGTTCCACCACATCCCAAAGATGCTCTATTGGGTTGAGATCTGGTGACTGTGGGGGCCATTTTAGTACAGTGAACTCATTGTCATGTTCAAGAAACCAATTTGAAATGATTCGAGCTTTGTGACATGGTGCATTATCTTGCTGGAAGTAGCCATCAGAGGATGGGTACATGGTGGTCATAAAGGGATGGACATGGTCAGAAACAATGCTCAGGTAGGCCGTTTAAACGATGCCCAATTGGCACTAAGGGGCCTAAAGTGTGCCAAGAAAACATCCCCCACACCATTACACCACCACCACCAGCCTGCACAGTGGTAACAAGGCATGATGGATCCATGTTCTCATTCTGTTTACGCCAAATTCTGACTCTACCATCTGAATGTCTCAACAGAAATCGAGACTCATCAGACCACGCAACATTTTTCCAGTCTTCAATTGTCCAATTTTGGTGAGCTCGTGCAAATTGTAGCCTCTTTTTCCTATTTGTAGTGGAGATGAGTGGTACCCGGTGGGGTCTTCTGCTGTTGTAGCCCATCCGCCTCAAGGTTGTGCATGTTGTGGCTTCACAAATGCTTTGCTGCATACCTCGGTTGTAACGAGTGGTTATTTCAGTCAAAGTTGCTCTTCTATCAGCTTGAATCAGTCGGCCCATTCTCCTCTGACCTCTAGCATCAACAAGGCATTTTCGCCCACAGGACTGCCGCATACTGGATGTTTTTCCCTTTTCACACCATTCTTTGTAAACCCTAGAAATGGTTGTGCGTGAAAATCCCAGTAACTGAGCAGATTGTGAAATACTCAGACCGGCCCGTCTGGCACCAACAACCATGCCACGCTCAAAATTGCTTAAATCACCTTTCTTTCCCATTCTGACATTCAGTTTGGAGTTCAGGAGATTGTCTTGACCAGGACCACACCCCTATATGCATTGAAGCAACTGCCATGTGATTGGTTGATTAGATAATTGCATTAATGAGAAATTAAACAGGTGTTCCTAATAATCCTTTAGGTGAGTGTATATATATATATATATATATATATATATATATATATATATATATATATATATATATACAAAATTATAAATGCAACGATTTTGTTTTTGCCCTCATTTTTCATGAGCTGAACTCAAAGATCTAAGACTTTTTCTATGTACACAAACGGCCTATTTTTCTCAAATATTGTTTACAAATCTGTCTAAATCTGTGTTAGTGAGCACTTCTCCTTTGCCGAGATAATCCATCCACCTCACAGGTGTTGCATATCAAGATGCTGATTAGACAGCATGATTATTGCACCGGTGTGCCTTAGGCTGTCCACAATAAAAGGCCACTCTAAAATTGGCAGTTTTATCACAAAGCACAATGCCACAGAGGTCGCAAGTTTTAAGGGAGCGTGCAATTGGCATGCTGACTGCAGGAATGTCCACCAGAGCTGTTATCCGTGAATTGAATGTTCATTTCTCTACCATAAGCCATCTCCAAAGGCGTTTCAGAGAATTTGCCAGTACATCCAACCGGCATCACGACCACAGACCATGTGTAACCACACCAGCCCAGGACCTCCACATCCAGCATATTCACCTCCAAGATCATCTGAGACCAGCCTTCCGGACAGCTGCTGCAACAATCAGTTTGCATAACCAAAAAATTTCTGCACAAACTGTCAGAAACCATCTCAGGGAAGCTCATCTGCATGCTCGTCGTCCTCATCGGGGTCTTGACCTGGCTGCAAAATGCTCAAATGCAAATGCTTACATTCACAATGCTCACAATGCTCACATTCGATGGCGTCTGGCACTTTGGACAGGTGTTCTCTTCACGGATGAATCCCGGTTTTCACTGTACAGGGCAGATGGCAGACAGCGTGTATGGCATCGTGTGGGTGAGTGGTTTGCTGATGTCAACGTTGTGGATCGAGTGGCCCGTGGTGGCAGTGGGGTTATGGTATGGGCAGGCATATTTTATGGACAACAAACACGGGTGCATTTTATTGATGGCATTTTGAATGCACAGAGATACCGTGACGAGATCCTGAGGCCCATTGTTGTGCCATTCATCCACGACCATCACCTCATTTTGCAGCTGAAAACATCCCAGTTTTTGCATGGCCAGCATACTCACTGGACATGTCACCCATTGAGCATGTTTGGGATGCTCTGGATCGGCATATACGACAGTGTGTTCCAGGTCCTGCCAATATCCAGCAACTTTGCACAGCCATTGAAGAGGAGTGGACCAACATTTCACAGGCCACAATCAACAACCTGATCAACTCTATGCGAAGGAGATGTGTGGCACTGCGTGAGGCAAATGGTGGTCACACCAGATACTGAATGGTTTTTCTGACCCCCCCAATACAGTAAAACTGCACATTTTAGATTGGCCTTTTATTGTGGCCAGCCTAAGGCACACCTGTGCAATAATCATGCTGTCTAATCAGCGTCTTGATGTGCCACACCTGTGAGGTGGATGGATTGTCTCTGCAAAGGAGAAGTGCTCACTAACACAGATTTAGACAGGTTTGTGAACAATATTTGAGACAAATAGGCCTTTTGTGTACATAGAAAAAGTCTTAGATCTTTGAGTTCAGCTCATGAAAAATGGGGGCAAAAACAAAAGTGTGGCGTTTATAATTTTGCTCAGTGTGTGTGTGTATATATATATATATATATATATATACATACACACACACACACACACACACACACACACACACACACACGCGCGCGTATTGTCAGGGTTCTGTCACTTCTGTCTAGTCTATTTCTTGGTTTTGTGACAGAGCCTTGACACTCCTGTTTTGTCTTATCTGTGCCTCTTATCAAGTCAAGTTTATTTATATAGCGCTTTTCACAATACAGATTGTATCAAAGCAGCTTCACAGTATTAAATTAAAATAATACATCAATGTTTGTTTCTAGTGGAAAACGTCCATGTTTGGTAATGCTGATCAATAGTATTGTTGATTGATTAATTAAATTAAATATCCCCAACTGAGCAAGCCAAAGGCAACAGTGGCAAGGAACCGAAAAAACTCCATCAGGTGACCTGATGGAGAAAAAAAAAAAACCTTGGGAGAACCCAGGCTCAGTCAGGGGCCAGTTCTCCTCTGGCGTCTATGAACTAGAGGTTGGATTTAACTGTAAGATTAAAAGTATTATATGAATGCCTGGCTGAAGAGATGCGTCTTCAATCTAGTTTTAAACTGGGAGAGTGAGACTGAGCAACGAACAGTATCTGGAAGACTATTCCAGAGTTTTGGAGCTAAATGTGAAAATGCTCTCCCTCCTTTGGTGGACCTAGATATCCTAGGTATGACCAAAAGCCTCGAATTTAGTGATCTTAAAGAGCGTGATGGATTATAGGGCGATAGAAGGTCCGTTAAATAGACTGGAGCTAAGCCGTTTAGGGCTTTATAAGTCAGTAGCAATACCTTGTAATTAATACAGAACTTTATAGGTAACCAATGTAGTGATGTTAAAATCGGTGTTATATGATCATATTTTCTTGATCTAGTAAGAACTCTAGCGGCGGCATTTTGGACTAACTGTAGCTTGTTTATTAAGGATGCAGGACAACCAGCTAATAAAGCATTACAGTAATCTAGTCTCGATGTCATGAATGCATGAACTAACTTTTCTGCATCAGAAACTGATAGCATGTTACGTAGCTTAGCAATGTTTCTAAGGTGGAAAACGTCTCGGTTACGGATGTAACCCTCGTTCCCTGAGTAGGGAACGGAGACGTTACGTCGGATGACGACGAATGGGGTTTCGCTTAGAAATCCTATCATCTTCGAGTATATAAAACGAGCCAATGGCAAAGAAATGCCATGGGTCTGCGGAATTTGCATAGCGTAACTCCGCCCCACGCAGGGGGTATATAAGGAAGTCGCGAGCAACATGCAGATATGTCTTCGCTGAGGAGCCGAGACTGAACTCAGGCGTTTCCAGCGGTACAGTGGAAGTGGCAGGGAGACGTAACGTCTCCGTTCCCTACTCAGGGAACGAGGGTTACATCCGTAACCGAGACGTTCCCTTTCGTTGTCACTCCGAGTTACGTCGGATGACGACGAATGGGGTTCCCAGTGTAATCACGCCACCTCTCGACTGTCTTCCAGTGCCCTGCGTAAGTCTGAGCTCCCTGTCGTGAGACTAGCACGGACGAAGGAGTCCTACTTAACACAGGAATACCAAGGTACACTGGGAAGCATATCCAGTGGAAATATGCAATCATGCCCCACCCGAAGGGGGGGACTTAGAATACACATATGACCCCGAAGGGCTGCATACGGAGTAACACTGGGGTGGCAAGGTGGCTTGCCAAGGGAAAGACACATGCTCAAAGAGGTTTACAGTGGAAATACACATGTGGGGGTCGCCCGAAGGGAACCATGCACATGGAGGCACCTAGCCAAGCGCGAAAGCTGCCAGAGGCATAACTCTGGCGTTGACGTCATCAGTGCTGGAGGAGACTCAGGGCTTATGAGGCTCACCTGAGGAATATCGCACGTATCCCGTCCGTGGAGAGGAATGGCGAGCAAGCGAAGCCACCTGAGCAGAATCTAGCACCGGCTAGTTGAAGCGAGTACATGAGAAGAAACTGGCTCTACTCGGAGATTGTAGAATCTCGCGAATGTGTTAGGTGTCGCCCAGCCTGCAGCTCTGCAGATGTCTGTTAGCGAGGCGCCATGCGCTAGAGCCCAAGAGGATGCCACACTCCGAGTGGAGTGGGCCGTCACACCAAGGGGGCATGGTCGACCTTGCTGCTGGTATGCCAAAGCAATGGCGTCCACTATCCAGTGAGACAACCTTTGCTTGGAGAGAGCCTTTCCCTTCAGCTTTCCACCATAACAGACAAAGAGCTGGTCTGAGGTCCTGAAACACTGCGTTCTGTCAACATAGGCACGAAGGGTGCGTACTGGACAGAGCAGTGCCAAGGCTGGGTCTGCCTCCTCCAAAGGCAGCGCTTGCAGGTTCACCACCTGGTCTCGAAAGGGTGTGGTGGGAACCTTGGGCACATATCCAGGCCGGGGTCTCAGGATCACGTGAGAGTTAGCCGGCCCGAATTCCAGGCACGCTTCGTCAACCGAAAATGCCTGCAGGTCCCCTACCCTCTTGATGGAGGCCAATGCAACCAGGAGCGCTGTCTTCATTGACAGGAACTTAAGCTCCACTGATTGCAGAGGCTCAAAGGGAGCACTCTGCAGGGCAGTTAAAACCACTGAGAGGTCCCAAGAGGGTACGAGGGGAGGACGAGGAGGATTCAATCTCCTGGCTCCCCTCAGGAACCTGACGATCAGGTCGTGCTTCCCCAGAGACTTACCATCAACTGCTTCGTGATGTGCGGCAATGGCGGCAACATACACTTTCAGGGTGGAGGGAGTCAGCCTTCGCTCCAACCCTTCTTGCAGGAAGGAAAGCACGACACTGATGGGGCATTTCGTGGGTTCTAGATTTTTAGAAGAACACCAGTTGACGAAGAGGTTCCACTTCAACGCATAGACATGTCTCGTGGACGATGCTCTAGCGGAAGTGATGGTAGCCACCACCGCTGGTGGTAGGGTACTCAAACCTACCTCGTCCCGTCCAGGAGCCACACGTGGAGGTTCCATAGATCGGGACGAGGGTGCCATAAGGTGCCCCGTCCCTGAGAAAGCAGGTCCTTCCTCAGGGGAATAGGCCAGGGAGGTGCTGTCGCGAGGAGAACTAGTTCTGAGAACCAGGTGCGGTTGTGCCAATACGGGGCAACCAAAATTACCTGCTCCTCGTCCTCCCTGATCTTGCGCAAGGTCTGCGCAAGAAGGCTCACTGGGGGAAACGCATACTTGCGGAGGCCCCGCGGCCAGCTGTGCGCCAGTGCATCCGTGCCGAGCGTGCCCTCGGTCAGGGAATAAAACAGGTCGCAGTGGGACGAGTCGTGGGAGGCAAACAGGTCTACCTGTGCGTCGCCGAACTGATCCCAAATCAGCTGGACCGCTGGGGATGGAGTCGCCACTCTCCAGCGAGAGGCCGAACTCGAGACAGCTCGTCGGCCGCCTGGTTCAGGTGTCCCGGGATATAAATGGCTCGAAGCGACCTCAGATGCTTCTGACTCCATATGAGGAGGTGGCGGGCGAGTTGCGACATACGGCGGGAGCGTAGACCACCTTGATGGTTGATGTACGCTACTGTGGCGGTATTGTCTGATCGGACTAGTACGTGTTGACCCTTGAGCAACGCCCGAAAGCGGTGCAGGGCAAGGCGTACAGCCAGCAACTCGAGGCAATTGACATGCCAAAGGTGCTGGGGTCCTGTCCAGGAGCCCGCGGCAGCATGTCCATTGCACATGGCACCCCAACCCGTGGCGGAGGCATCTGTTGATACAACAACATGCCTGGAAGCTCGTTCTAAGGGAACTCCAGCCCGTAGAAAATTGAGGTTCGACCACGGGGGAAAGGTCTGACGGCAGGCCAGAGTCACTTGGACTCGGCGCGTGCCGTGTTGCCATGCCCACCTCGGGACTCGATCGCGAAGCCAAAGCTGAAGCGGTCTCATATGAAGCAAACCGAGCGGCGTTACTGCGGCTGCGGATGCCATATGCCCCAGGAGCCTCTGAAAAAGTTTCAGTGGAACCGCACTCTTGCCCTCGAATTGACGAAGACAAGTCAGTAGTGACTGCGCGCGCTCGCTCGTAAGCTGCGCGCCCATGGCGACCGAGTCCATACCGAGAAAAGAGATCCTCTGCACTGGGCAGAGTTTGCTCTTCTCCCAGTTGACCCGAAGGCCCAGATGAGCTAGGTGCCGGAGCACAAGGTCCCTGTGTTCGCAAACCTGGTCTCGAGAGTGAGCTAGAATCAGCCAGTCGTCGAGATAGTTCAGGATGCGAAACCCGTGTTCTCGTAGGGGAACAAGGGCTGCCTCGACGACCTTCGTGAAGACGCGAGGAGACAGGGCTAACCCGAAAGGGAGAACCGCGTACTGGTATGCCTGCCCCTCGAAAGCAAACCGAAGAAACGGTCTGTGTCGAGGAAGAATGGAGACATGGAAGTAGGCGTCCTTCAGGTCGATCGCTGCAAACCAATCCTGTGGCCGTACGCATTCGAAAAGGCGTTTGGCCGTGAGCATCTTGAACGGCAGCCTGTAAAGGGAGCGGTTCAAGATGCGCAGGTCGAGGATTGGCCGTAACCCACCAGATTTCTTCGGTACAATGAAGTAAGAGCTGTAAAAGCCGGACTTCATTTCGGCTGGAGGGACAGTCTCGATCGCACCCTTCGCCAGTAGGGTGGCGACCTCCGCTCTCATGACAGGGGCATTGCCACCGACCATAGTGAAGCGGACTCCCCTGAAGCAGGGAGGAGACCGCGCGAACTGAATCGCGTAGCCGAGCCTGATGGTTCTTGCGACCCAGCGGGACAATACGGAACCACAGACGTGCCGTCGGTGGTGCAGCGAGGCGGAATGACCGGCCCAGGCGTGGGTGGCATAGCGGCCCTGTGCGGGGGCACGGACATTAACCGCGTCCTGCCAGAGGAGGCCAGGGGAGGACCAGCGTCCCACGAGGGCGTGCTCTGGCAGGGGTCTGGCGACAGAGGGGGATGAGAGGAGCATGGCCCGTGGGCGGGGCATGCTGTCATCCACAGCCTCTTGGGGCTTGGAGAAGGGACATCAGTTCTTGAAACAAGAATTTTTCCCCGGCCCTCCACCGGGGGAAGGAGTGGCCCTGCTACCAGCTCCTGAGAAGAACTGAGCCCTAACCCCAAGCTGCCCGTCTCGGAAGTGCTGCTTAGCATGGCGTTTAGCCGGCTAAGGGGCGGAGACAGGCGGTGCCACCCTCCTGCGACCTCCTCGTACTCTGGACCAGTGAAGGCTCGAGGGGAGGAATCGCAGAGGGGCGGTGTCGGCGGGAAGCAGGCTAAGGAGACTGCACGGACAGATGACCGTCGGTGCAGAAGGTCCTCAGCCTGCTTATAGAGTGATCGAAGACTGTTGGGCGCAATCCTCAACCAGACCGCCGACCAGGCTGCACGTCTCAAGAGTGCTGCTTAGGCTGGCGTGGCAGTCTAAGGGGCGGAGACGGGCAGCGCCGCCCTCCTGCGACTTGCTCCTGCTCAGGGCCGGTGAAGACCCGAGGGGAGCAGCCGCATGGAGGGGGCCTTGGCGGGAAGCAGACTAAGGAGACCGCACGGATGGATGACCATCGGTGCAGGACCCGAGTCTACTTCAGGTGGTCGAAGCCACACCGCCAAAGAGCCCAGCCCGGGACATGGGGGAGCTTAGAAAATGAACTCAAGACACCCCCACATCAACCTGGCTAAGCCCATGTCTGGACCACACTAGTGGACATCACCTGACCCAGGATCACGCAGGTACTGATGTCGCCTGAGCGAGGTCAGCAGTGTGCGTGGCGGAACAACCAGGCCGGGCATGGGAGGCATAGCGTCCCAGCATAGGGGCGTGGTTAGAGTTTCCACGTTCTGCCATGGTTTGCCAGGGAAGGACTAGCGTTCCACTGCGGCCGGTTCGGCCAGAACTCCCGGGACAGCACTGCATCGAAGGCGCAGGCGACACACAGCACTGCATGACCGTGCCACGATAGTGACAGGGAACATACAGACCATGATCGCCGTGCGATCGAAAGCAGCGAAGGCGGAGGACACCCGCGGGCCGCGAAAGTCACGTGGACTCTCGCGGAGCGCAGTCGTCCTGATGCACGTCCGGGAGAAGCTTACAGCGCTCGGGGGGAGGGCGGGGCCACTCCAGCCGATGCTTTCAGCTGCCCGGGAAAGCATGGCTGACAGCTCTGGATCGGTCCCGGCAACGATGGCACTCCCGTGGGAGGCAACGCAGTCGAAACTTCATTTCCAGAGGAATCAAGCCCGCCTTGTGATGCTGTGAGTGCATGGTCTGCGATGTGGAGGGGGGTGTGGCCCGAGGAATTGACTCGTCGGTTGTTGTGCCACACCGAACCCTCAGATCACTCTGGCCACCAGCCAAAGTATCCCTTCTCGAGGAAGAGATAAATTGGGGTGTGGCAGAGGGGACTCTCACACAGAGATCATAGAGTCTCGATCTATAAACATCGCGATGGTCATGTTCCCGCAATGAGAAACATGACTCATCAACGAGCGCTGCCGAGCGTGATTAAGCCCAACACGCAAAACAGTGCTCGCGACCGTTAGGCAGATGAATCACGCACACACATCCAGAAAATAGAAAATACACGGGCGAACCGTCTTGAAAAAGACGTGCCGCGTGCAGCTCTTTTAGAGAGTGGAAAAGCTCAGCAGAGTGCTGAAGCGCCCGGGGAGAAACACACTCACTGTAGGCAGATTACTGCACAAAACAGCAGCAGGAAATGCAATCTCGCTGGAACACGCCGTCACACCAACACACTGAAGAGCCGCTCGTCTCGAAGAGATTTGAGATGACACTCAGAAGGCTTGTGGAGTGAAGTACTGAACTTGGCTCCGAAGCGAAAACATATCTGCATGTTGCTCGCGACTTCCTTATATACCCCCTGCGTGGGGCGGAGTTACGCTATGCAAATTCCGCAGACCCATGGCATTTCTTTGCCATTGGCTCGTTTTATATACTCGAAGATGATAGGATTTCTAAGCGAAACCCCATTCGTCGTCATCCGACGTAACTCGGAGTGACAACGAAAGGGAAAGGCGGTTCTTGTAACATATGAAATATGATTTTCAAAAGACAGGTTGCAGTCTAGTATAACACCCAGGTCTTTTACTGTAGAGGAACTATGTTAAACTATGTTAACTATGTTAAAGTTGTATTGTGAGAGGTTTTGTGGGCGGTTTTTTTAACCGATAAGTAGTACCTCTGTCTTGTCTGGATTTAATAAAAGAAAATTGCGTGTCATCCAATCTTTTATATCTTTAACACACTCTGTCAATTTGGATAATTTAGCGTTTTCATCTGGCCGTGATGAAATATAGATTTGAGTGTCATCAGCATAACAATGGAAACTAATTCCATGTTTCCTTATAAAATTTCTAAGTGGCAGCATATATATTGAGAATAACAGAGGGCCTAACACAGATCCCTGCGGCACTCCATAGTTTACTGGAGTTATGATCGATTTTTCTCCATTTAAATAGACAAAATGGTAGCGGTCAGATAAGTATGATCTGAACCAGCTTTCACTGGCTGCGTGCTTTCATGTTGCCATGTTTTGTGTGAACGTGGCTTATGAGTGTTCTCATTAGCTGCGTGTTCATGTCTTGTTTTGTTGGGGCACATGGCTGGTGATTGTGTTCGCTGGCCATGTGCTCATGTGTTTGTCACGTTTCGTGTGAGGCACATCGATTGTCATGTTTCCTTGTGCCATGTGCTCTCCTGTCCATTGTCTAACCCCACCCATCTTATTACCTGATTATTGATTCATTTACCCCATCTGTCCTCCCTCGTTACCTGCTTTGTTTGCTCTCCCTATTTAGACTCCCTGTGTTTGCAGTCCTGTGCTGGTTCGTCGTATGTACGTCGTAATTCTACCTTGCCTGTTCCTCCTGTCAGTCAAGTCAAGTCAAGTCAAGTCAAATATATAAATTTGTTACTTAAAATTATCTGGTAAAAAAATACAGTAAATACACTTTATTTCATATAGTTGAAATGGAAACTTTTCTAATTTTCTTTGAAGCAAATGACTAAACCAAAAACTAACATAAAAATGAATAAAAAAAAAACACACAATAATGACTAAAACTTTTAAATGAAAACAAAATATAAAAATAAACACTGATTGAAATTGTTAATTAAAAATCTAGTAGTATCTCAATGATACTAAACACTGACAGAACCACTCATTCTTATTGCACAGTTTATTGCACACAAAAACAGATTTGTCTGTAGAACAAAAGCCATGAAGCATTTGATTTTCCCTCTCCGCCATTATTATTATTTAGTGGCATCCCTGTTTTGTCTTTGCACTGATCATTCAGTCTCTAAAACCAGAAGCAATTGTGATCTTTACAAAATTTGGTGAATCTCACAGGACAGAAGTAACAGATTTCAGATCTATCTATCTATCTATATATATATATATATGCCAACATATGAAATGGTATCAATAGTGAAAATGTACAGCAGTATACTTCTTCATCTTAACAGATGTGGACATCAATAAAAGACAACTCAAAAAATGTCTAGCGATCTTTTAGCAGAACATATAGACATTGTTAGACTCATTGGTTTTCTCCAATCTAACACACAACACTACAGTACTCACACCATATCCATGAAGGTATTCATGTCTATAGAAATATTATAAACACTTCAACTTGACTTTATAAAACTAGGCAAATTGTAGTAAATATAGACAGTAAAACTTTCTTTCTGTGCACTCTCATGTAATAACGAACAAGCCTATATAAATAACGAATATCCCTAAAAATACCTAAATATATTTTTTTCAATAACATGAACATTTTATTTACCATTAAAATTACCCTTTTTTGACTGCAAGGGGGGAAATCTAAAAAAATCAGTACACATGTATTATATTCTATAACAACCAGTTACAAACCTCTTTTTAAAAAACGTCCAAAAAACTACTATCAAAAATACAATCACGTTAAATGACTACTACAGGCAAACCTGTGTTGTTGTTTTGTTTATCGCTTAAAGAACTACTGTTTCTACAAGTATTCCCACACTCACTTACAGTGATCATCAAAGACATGTCAAATCATCAGTCTATGAATTCAGAAGTATTGCTACAGTCAGTGCAAACAGATTAAAGACAGAATTACCACAACGTGATTACTTTGTCAATAACTACAGTAAATAAACAGTCTTTATATAACAAGTGCTATTACATAATCCGATTACAAAAAACAAGTACTTGTAATTAGAGTATACATTACTTTTTAAAAAGAAACAAACACGTAATCAGAGTACAGTTACTTTTTCATGCTGACATATTGATTATATCAGTCAACAGCAATAAATTAGTTAATTAAATTGTAATTTACTAATAGTGAGCTGTCTGAGCCAGAGGCTGAAGTATGTTCGTTTGATCTTTATGTGACGTGTCCTTGATTTACAAAAGATGTTTATATCCACAGCAAAAGTAATAGTGAACTTTAATAGTCTGCTGTTATTTTACCATGTTTACTATTGTGTAAATTAAATGATACTTAAAATAGTTCACTCAATGATGAAAACTCTATCACAAAAGAAGATTTTTTTGAGGAATGGAACAGTTGAATGGGGAAAAAATACTCAAAAAAATTTCTTTTATGTTCCACTGAAGAAAGTAGTCATACAGGTTTGGAACAAAAGGGTGAGTAAATGATGACATAATTTTCATTTTCAGGTGAACTATCCCTTTAATTCACCATTTTTTTTTTTTATTAATCAAAACATGCAATAATTGAAGAAACAATTAAGGCTGTTTGTGTTGACACTAAAGGCGTGCAGTAGTTTAAGGAAAATGTTCCTTTTTGGTCTTTTTTGTATTTTTGTCAGAACAATGCGGCAGTATTGTGGAAATAAATAAGAGTTGGCTCAAAAGCGCTACAAAAACAATTCAATTATAATACTTAAAACTTGTAATCTAAAAGACAGTTATTGGTTTTAGCCATTTCATTTGTAGTCAGTGACAAATTATTTCAGAAGTTACGTACCCAACACTATATAGCTTAGATGCATGCATGCTTGATCATTATACTGTATATTCCAAAAACAACTGGTTTAATGCCGTCATGTAGTACAGTATGTTGTTCTGAATTAACAACCCTGCGATTATCTTCGTCTGAACGCTGATATCGAGTACAGCACGACTGCGAGTATGATTTTGCTTTTATACAGCTGTTTTATAAAAAAAAATATTCATAAAGTCTTATTTAGACCTATATAGAAATACAGTTGTGGTCATAAGTTTAGAAGCACCTTGCAGATCCTGCTAAATTCTAATAATTAAATGAAAAAAAAATTCAAAATTGCATTTTGTCTTGTATTTAGTACTGCCCTAAATAAGCTCTGAATACACCACAGATGTGTACATGTAGTCCACAAGACAAAATAATTGCTGAATAAAAAAACATGTCTTAATGGGAAACAGTTTAGGATTCAAGGGTGTGTAAACTTTTGAACTTTTTTATTAGTGTGGTCTTGTGGACCATTTTCAGGGCAGTACTTTATGATCCCTTTTTTATTTACTTTTTTATATTCTGCAAGGTGTATGTAAACGTACAACCTCAAATATATTTCCAGAAGAAGCCAAAGCATCAAGTTCTGGATGTCACCAAGTAACAAACAGACTGGAATACTGGAATAGTGTATATCAGTAACGCTGAAAAACAGCCATTTCCTGCATTTTCACTCGGGTCGAGCTCCACTATGAGTTTACACCTTAATAGTTAGAGAGACTGTGTACATAGGCTGGAAAGCTCTGAACACAGACAAGCAGACCATTACAAACTGTGTGAAACATCCCAGTGCTGTTGTTGCTATTAGTACTCTTGGAATGAAGCTCAGCCAATCAGATTTGAGGACTAACTGAACTGTTGTATAAATTAACACAGCAACAGGACTTCCCTCGTGAAAAAGAAGTGTGCTTAATAGTATCAAATGTGCACTTATAATGTACTTCAAATCTTACATTTTTAATTTTTTTATAAACTGTACTTGCAGAAAAAAAATATATTATTGAATTAAAAGGCCACTTAAGTGGACTTAATGTCAAATTAAAAGTTTTTAATTTTCCCTTTATTACAAAGTAGACTTTTCATAATTGTGTTATGAAACATAGTCATGACCCTTGACTAAGTACAGTTTTAAAACGTGTACTTTGTAATAGTCAAATTAAAAGTATGTTTTTTTTAATTATTATGTTTTAATAATATTTTGCCATGCTTTAAAGTACCCCTATTTTTACGTGTTCACAAACATATTAATGCACATGTAAAGTACTTGATTATAATTTTAACTGTTAAAGTTAATATATTTTAAATGTACTAAATTGTAACTTCATCTCTACAAATGTGTAATTATAAATATATTTAAATGCATGACATACAAGTTTCAACAGATATGACATTAAAGTATATTTCAGTTTACCATAAATACTTAGTGCATTAGGCAGTTCACTAACCATATTTCAAAGACAATAGAAGTAATTATGACATTACAAATAAAGATATACTAAAGTCACACTGAAGTAGGTGTAAAGTTCAACCAATCGCATTTAATATACATTTAAATTATTATAAAATTTAATTTAATTGTAATTAACCTGCGATTAAGTGTCTGAAGACATGACATTCACTTATATATATTTTTTTTCCATAATAAATACTCTTTTTAAAAGTATGCTAAAGTGTACTTCTTTTTCACAAGGGTTTAACACAGCAAAGAGAATATACTGAAGTTATAAGCAGCTAAACGGTGGCTTATTGTAATACTTCAGTGTTCTTGTAAGATGTCAGACTGAAGATAAAACCATTATATGATACAGTATACCCTCCAGCTTGAAAGCAGTGCTTAATGGACAGATCAAAGGACTGATTGGATATGAGCACTGTCATTTCAGTTTGACTGTTTGAAAAGCATTCTGTAGAGCACATCATTTCCTTTTGCTGCTGCATCGGATGCAGGCATGAAATCAGCCGACATTTAGTACCTGATCAGTAAAAGAACTACCAAATTCAACCCAAAACAACAATGCAAAAAAATAATAATAATAATTTGCAGGATATAAACTTGTGTGAAGCCTCTAGAGCTGACCAAAGAGGATGGAGCAGAGCAAAAAAACGGAGTAAAGAAGCAAGAGACCAAGACCTAGTTTCCGATCCAGCTTCCAGCCATTCAGATGCACACTCATGACCTACAAGACACATAACACAGTTAACATGGACACTAATAGCATTGAGTATGTGTATGTGGGTAGTCAGTGTGTGATTAGGGGGATTTCACTGCCTATGCTTTTAATATCCCACTTTCTGATTCATTTTTCATCACAAAGAAATTAAAGGATAAAAAAGGTAATTTCGAGTTTATATCTCACAATTCTGAGAGAAAAAAAATCTGAATTGTGAGATATTATTTTTTATATTATTATTTTTTATATTTATTATATTATTTTTTCCCTCAGAACTGAGGACTTTTGTTAAGAATATTGGTCACACTTTAGATTAGGGTCCATTTAATAGAATATGCTCATGCAGAACATTAATATGTGCTTTATAAGTACTAATAAACAGCCAATATCCTAGAAATGGGCATGCTAATAAGCAACTAGTTAAAGGCACAATATGTAACTTTTTTGCTTTAAAAATAGCAAAAATTACTATATCTATGTTATATATTTTTTTTAGTTGTGTACTTACATTATCCCGACTGTTTCCAACAACTTTCAAACCAGGAGAAATTGTAATTTAATTCGAAGACACAGCACGTTTCATTTCCGTTTTGTCGCAGTCAATGGCATCATATCCGCGTTGTCCCTGGTTTCCGCTTGTACTGTCATGGTAACCAGAGCTATGAACCAGAGCCCTCTGATAGTAACCAAGGTGACAGACATGGACAATGTAGTTCGCAATGTCTGTCTGCACGCTGTTGTTGTTTCGTTCAAACATTATGGACCATGGCAAGCAGACTTTGGATAAAAAATGAGAACTAAAACGAGAATCAATATCAGCGCGGTGTTTTCGAGATGCCGAGAGCTCCACGTCCGAGACTTCGACCACTCCTACATGTACTTTATTAAACAGGTGAGCATATTTACATAAAACTAATCAATGTTATATAGTTCAACAATGATAAAATGTTAGAATATGATCTGTATGTTATTCTAATGTTGATCTAGCTTACTGCTAGTCTCATACAGACAAACTAACACATTAATTTCAACACATTCAAATGCAGTTTAGTGTGCTAGTGTAATGTTAGACCAAGTGAAACCTCACCTCACAAGTTTAATTTGTCTATAAACTGACCTGTGAGTTGTAATTCTGCACTTGCGTGTAGTTCGGTAGAATGAAATGTGTGAAATGTGGAATGAAATTCCTTTTATATCCGCGGGACTCGCGTCGCGTGTGGAGCTGATAGCTGTCTCTTAGCAATCCCGAACTGCTTCATATCACAGTCATGATAAAAGCATCGATGTATTCAGTCATCCATAAACATCGATCGGTCGGCTTGACGTTGACGACAAGATCCATAATTCTTAGCAAATGTTGCGTCATCAAACTACGCCTTTGTTATTGTAAGAGGTTAGCGACCCCTAGCGGCGAAAAAAATTACATACTGTACGTTTAATAGTGAGACTTGGACCCTAAACTAAAGTGTTACCAAAATGATTATTTTTTACGATTATGTAATTAATATGCAAACCAAATATGGTTGAGAGTCTCTGGTGTAGGGGTTGTATGTTGTGGTACTGGGTTGCTCACAGTGAGGAAGACTGATGCGAGCAGCAGGATAACAGAATAGACCAGGCCCTTATTATTGATGAATACCTGACAAAAGACACAGACCAATCAGATGAAAGCATCAACAGGAAGACATTTGCATCGGTTTTAGAATACGTAAAATGCTCACTGTTGATCCGTAGTCTACTACTAGAGTTCTTAGAGTCCAGGGGAAGCCCAGTCCCAGCAGGATGTCAAAGATATTGCTGCCAATGGAGTTAGACACTGCCATGTCCCCCATTCCTGAGACACATAATACAACATCATTGTAGTACATTTTCCAAATAATTGTGTGTGTGTGTGTGTGTGTGGTCCTAGTAAATGCTATGGTATGGGGACAAATTGTCCCCACAAAGATCCTTGTTCTTGTGGGTACATTTTGGTTCCCATGAGGAAAACAGTTTATAAATCATACTATGTGATGCTTTTTGAAAATGTAAAAGGTTTGTGGGATAGAATATACTGCTTGTACAGTATAAAAATTATTATGTCTATGGAAAGTGCCCATAAAACATGGAAACCCAACGTGTGTGTGTGTGTGTGTGTGTCACGTAGGGGCTGAGGAAAATGATGAAATGAGGCACGGATGAAAAAAAAAAAAACCTAATTAAACAAGAGATGAGGATAAATGCAAAAGCGTGTAGAATACAAAGAACTCTAAACAATCTATAATGAATAACCATGACAACTAAATACAAAAGGGAACACAGGAAAACAAAGAGAAGCAAACTAAAAGTCCTCAATAACGAAACTGAAACTAAGGCTGCATCCAAAATCGCATACTTCCCTACTATACAGTAGGACGAAAAACAGTATGTGACAAAAGTAGTAGCCTATGTCCGAATTCACAGTACTCATAAAAGAGTAGGCAAAAAGTATCTGATCGACCTACTTCCGGAGAGTTTCTGAAGTGTGCAGACGATGGACACTTTACAATCCCATGAGGCCACGGGAGAGGATTTATAAATGGCAGTGAAGCGACATAACTGCGCTGGTAAGTTACATAATAATGACAACACGGCAAATGTAGTACTTCCAGATTACTTTCATACCACACACACATTAATAGTATAGAACATACTTTTAACAATCATGAAGTAATTACTTGTTCAAAATAAGTACTTACTCATCAGAGTATGCGATTTCGGACGCGGCCTATGACTGAACGTGACAGTGTGTGTGTACTCAGTTTTTACGTGACGTCACACCCTTTTAGGAACGCCCACCTGGAGGGCAAAACAAGGCTTTCCTCTATTGCCGGCCAGTAATTTTTACCAGGTTTGTGCTAAATACTAATGAAGTAAGACCAAATTCAGTATACATCTTTTTGATTCTGCATACTATGTACAGGCACACTGATGAACCCAGAATATAAACACAACACGCAGTTTCTCGTTAAGATTTTTTCCAATGAAATCCACTATAAAGGAAATGCTCAACCATTTAGCATGTAGCGTTCATATTCTGGGCTCATCTGCTCGCCTGTATATAAAATGCATCTTCAATAAGATGTATACTGAATTTGATCTTTTAAAATAGTACATTAAAGCACTTTAGATGTTTTCCACGTTAAACGTCCCACTGGTTTTAGTGGTTGAAAAACTGCAGCAGATGCTGTATATGGACCACAACCGCCCAAAACTTGCATTTTGAAAACGTTTTTGATCTTCTTTTGAGATGGAAAATTGACAAGTCTGAAATGCAGTTCTATGCATGTTTTGACCTCCAGGTCTCTGTGGGAGTCACGTAACTGAAAACTATGAATTAAATAAAAAAAATGTATAGGTATAGAGTGAAATGATTTTTCATAGGTGTAAATAAATATTATTTAATCATTATTATTAGTGTTTTATAAGAAAACACTACTTTTCAGTCTTTCTACTTAAAAATGTCAGGTTTAATTCAATGTAAAACTTGCAGTTTATGCAGTTTTATGCAGTTAATGCATTAACTAACATGAACTAAAAATGAGCAATATATCCTTAAGTTATTAACCTTTGTTAATAAAAAAGTTCACGTTCATGTTAGTTTACAGTGCATTAACTAATGTTAACAGATGCAACTTTGGGATCTTACAAATGTAGTAGTAAATGCTGAGATTGACATTAACAAATAATTATAATAAATGTAATAAATGCTATTGTTCACTGTTAGTTGTTCAAGTTAACTAATGTTGTTAACACTAAAGTCTTATCAAAAATTACATTAAAGATTATACAAGCTTGCATACAAACAGTTTTATGTGCATACAAATGTTACACACCTTGGCGGGCAACAATGAGGCTTGCCATGCAGTCGGGTACGCTAGTGCCAGCAGCAAGGAAAGTGATTCCCATGATGTAATCCGGAATATCTAGTGTGTAGCTGATGATGGTGACCTGCAAGGCATTGATAAAACACCACATAATCATAACAATCATCATAATACACCAACCAATGGAATGACAAGAAAGTATATTTAATAAGAATGTCCATATTTTTGATCTTTTTCTTACCATCCACACCATGAGGTAGGAAAAAATAGCAATCCAGAGGGTTGAAGCAAAAAAAGTGACCATGAACCAGCGATGCCAACGTGGCGAAACACAGTTAGGCACTGTGTAATACAGCAAAACACTCAGCGGCCACGATAGAAACCACTTCATACACGCACGGTATCCAGCTAATGCACATAATACACAGAGAAAACAAACCATAAAAGGTTAGCAAAGTACCATTTTCATCACTTCTCAGTATGTTTTTTTTGTTTTTTTTTTTTTTGGTAAAAAATAAAATAAATCCCAAGAAAAGAAAGACGAGAACGGACAGAGAATGAGGGAGAACACGGTATAAATACATGAAGAAAACGTACTCGGTTACTAACGTAACCTCGGTTCTCTCTAGAAGAGGGAACGAGTACTGCGTAAGATAAGGGAACTCACAGGGAGTCCGGGAAGAGGGAGGGGCGAAACCGCACTCTTCCACACATAGCAGCGTCGCTTAGACGCTTATTACATCATACAGACAGGGCGGGGTACGGCCTGAACTGATGGGGGAAATGTGGGTCTAACACAATTTGCCCAAACACATCTTGTGCTATTATTTTACACTGTCGATCATCGAGCTGCACTCAGCAGACACAGCATTCTGAGCTGATAGCATCAGGACAGACAATACTGGTTAACTAGACCGACAGCAGCCTGGCCTGCAGGGCGGGAACCTCTAGGTTGTAAAACCTTATAAATGTAGACGGGGAGGCCCAGCCCGCCGCCGTACAAATATCTTGCAAGGCAATCCCACTCGACCAGGCCCACGAAGAGGCCATGCCTCTCGTGGAGTGCGCTCTGACACCCAACGGGCACTGCATGCCCTTAGAAGCGTATGCTAGCGCATCCATCTGGATAGGCTCTGTTTCGACGCGGCTAGTCCTTTAGAGTGCCCACTGAACGAAACAAAGAGCTGCTCTGTCTGCCTGAAAGCAGACGAGCGAGACACATAAGCTCGCAACGCCCTGACTGGGCAAAGGAGGCTCGCGTCTCTTTCCTCATCAGGGACCGGTAGGGCTGACAGGGAAATGACCTGCGCCCTAAACGGTGTGTTGAGGGATTTTGGAACATAACCGTGCTTAGGTTTGAGTATAACCCTTGAGTCATTCGGCCCAAATTCCATGCACGTCGCGCTCACTGAGAGCGCGTGTAAGTCCCCTATGCGCTTCACTGAAGCGAGAGCCAGCAGAAACATGGTCTTGAAAGACAGATGTTTCAGATCAATCGTCTGCAAAGGCTCGAATGGGCCACCTTTCATGGCTTCCAGTACCGTAGAAAGGTCCCATACAGGGACTGAGGGAGGTCTAGGAGGATTCAGTCTCTTAGCCCCTCTAAGGAAGCGGATGACTAAATCGTTCCTTCCTATCGACTGACCAAGCGTTGTTCTTGAGAACGCTGCTATAGCCGCCACATAAACTTTGAGCGTGGAAGGGGTTCTACCCTTATCCAACAGCTCTTGTAGGAAGGAAAGCACCTCCGTCACTCCACAGGCTGTGGGTGACACGCCACGGGCTGTGCACCAGCCCGAAAACACTGACCATTTCGAGGAGTAGAGACGTCTCGTAGACGGAGCTCTAGCCTGCGTAATCGTGTTTATCACTCCCTTAGGGAGCTCAACATGTACCCGTTGATGGCCCAGACATGAAGGGACCACAATTCCGGGTGAGGATGCCAGATCGAGCCGTGACAGTGATGATGACAGTGCTCGCTAGCTGCATCACAGCTGGGAACCAGGGCTGGTTCTTCCAGAGCGGCGCCACGAGCAGTACTGAGCATCCTTCTTCCCTGATCCACTCTATCACCTGAGGCAGGAGAGAGACGGGGGGAAAAGCATAGAGCGGGCGGCGGGGCCATACATGAGCCAGCGCGTCCCTGCTCTTGGAGAAAAACTCCGGGCAGTGACCGTTTTCTTGAGACGCGAACAGGTCTACTTCCGCTCTGCCAAATTTCCTCCACAGCAGTTGGACTGTCTGTGGGTGTAGAGACCATTCGCCTGCCGGAACATTGTTCCTGGACAGTCTATCTGGTCCTATGTTTAGGAGTCCTGGCACGTGCGCTGCTCTCAGCGAGCGCAGGTTGCACTGAGCCCACACCAGGAGGCGTTCTGCTAGCCTGTACAGGTTCTTGGACCTGAGGCCGCCCTGGCGATTTATGTAGGACACCACAGACATGTTGTCCGAGCGGACCAGGACGTGGCGTCCTTTTATTTGGGGACAAAAACGCGTCAGTGCGTTGTCTACTGCCAGCATTTCGAGGCAGTTTATGTGCAGGAGCTTCTCCCGTTCTGACCACTGGCCGAAGAACGGTCTGCCCTCGAGCAGCGCTCCCCATCCCGAGGTGGATGCGTCCGTAGACACCACCTTCACCCTCGAGGAAGTCCCCAGGCTTACACCTGATCGGTACCAGTCGTCCGCTTTCCAAGGTTTCAGAGCTGCCACGCACTTCTGATTGACCTTGAGACGAAGCAAACCGGATGTCCACGCTCGGCGTGGGACTCGTGCTTTCAGCCAGAACTGCAGTGGGCGCATGCGGAGCATGCCCAGCTGGAGCACTGAGGATGCTGAAGCCATGAGACCCAGCATCTTCTGAAATTTCTTGAGCGGGACAGATGCGCTGCAGTGGAAAGAGTTCGCTGCGCGCTGAACGTCCGCCGCGCGCTGTGGTGATAGTCGCGCTATCATAGACAGCGAGTTCAGCTCTGTGCCCAGGAAAGATATCGTCTGACTGGGGGACAGAGAGCTCTTCGCCCAATTGACTCTGAGACCCAAATTCTCGAGGTGATCGAGTAAAATGGTCGTGTGCTCTATGAGCACTGAGCGAGATTGCGCTAGAATCAGCCAATCGTCCAAATAGTTCAGTACTCGCAAGCCCTTCATTCTGAGGGGTGCGAGCGCCGCGTCCATGCACTTCGTAAATGTACGGGGTGCCAGGGACAAACCGAACGGCAGGACTGTGTACTGATATGCCTGGCCCTCGAAGGCGAATCTCAAAAATCGCCTGTGACGTGACGCTATTTGTATTTGAAAATACACGTCCTTCAGATCTATTGATACAAACCAGTCTCCTCGGCGAATCTGCGCGAGGATTTTTCTGGTCGTGAGCATCCTGAACTGTCGCTTTTACAAGCACTTTGTTCAGTTGCCTTAGATCTAGTATGGGTCTGAGACCCCCGTCTTTTTTCGGTACCAGGAAGTATCTGCTGTATAGCCCTCCTTTGCTCTGAACTTGAGAGAGAGGCTCTATGGCCCCTTTGCTCAATAGTTTCGCCACTTCGGCTCGAAGTAAATGTGCTACTTCTGTTTTTACCGTGGTCTCGACGCGCACCGTATAGCGGTGAGGGCGCCGGCGAAACTGCAGCGAATAGCCTCTTTTTATAATGTCTAGCACCCACTTCGAAAGCATCTGCATGAATAGCTAGGGGTTGAATACGAAGCGCGCTCCGTTCGCTCAGCGATGGAGAGCCTTCGGTGTGCTGTAACGCAAGCGTCGTGCTCGTGACATTTGAGGCAGGGGGCGCGCTGATAACAGCGGGCAGATTGCCCGCGCTCGACTCCTCTGCGGCGGTCAACCGAGAGGGGGAGGGCTGGGCGAGTCCCGTAGGAACTGTCATGTCTGTGTGTGGATGTGGGCGTGGGATAGCGGGCATATTTATCACACCGAAGGCATTTTTCGCTTGAGTGAAGCGAATGCCTTTTGGTTTCGTTTTTACAGAAACCGTGTGACATGCATAACGTAGTGTGTGTGGGCACTGGGTAATGGGCACATTTACCACGTTTGATGCGCAATCGATCTGAGTCGATTTCATGTGCGCGAGCCCTGTGTGACAGGCCGTGCTTGTGTGTAGTGATGGGCACTGGGCAGTGGGCATTCTTTCTACACATAAAACACCATCGGCCGTGGTCCCTTCTCATCCAGCTTTCGGAGGAGATCGGCCTGGAAGATCTGAAGTGTGGCCATGGTGTGCAGCGCTGACGCAGCTTGCCCGGCGGCGTAGAAAGCCCGGCGGAGCAGGCTTGACGTCGTGCGGCAAGCTTTGGAGGGTAGGGCCAGCTTAGCGCGCCGTCCAGCGGAGGGCGGGCATAAGTGGGCCGTTATCGCCTCTTCGACCGGCGGCAGCGAATGGTATCCCCTGTTTTTGGCATCGTCGACTGCAGAGAATGCCAGAGAAACAGATGGACGCACTCTAGCTGAATAGGGGGCGTTCCAGGATTTAGCGACTTCTTCGTGTAACTCAGGAAGAAAGGGCGCTGGTTTGGACGCAGGCGAAGCGCGCTCCCCAGGCAGAAAAAAGCCATCCAGCCGGTTGTGAGCGGGCTGCTCGGGCGAAGACCACTCGAGGCCGAGGCTCACCGCGGCCTGTGCGAGCACTCGCATGAGCTCCGTCTCGATGGACGCTCTCTTGCCTGACGAAGTGCGGGCAGGGGGCGCGAGATCCTCAGAGCTCGCCCAATCCTCACTGCCTGACGCCAGGATAGAGCAGGAATCCTCTTCTCCCAGCAGGGCTTCCTCGTCAGCAATGTCGACGGAAGCGGCGGCAGACAGCGGCCGCTGTCCGTCAGGAAGAGAGGCTGACGAAGCCGGTGAAGCAGGCGGGCGAACCGGCGAGCTTTGGCGGCTGGGGGAAGGTTCCGGGACCCGCTGGGCACGGCGCTTTTTACGGCGCGACACCGCGGCGGGCGGGGGAGCAGTCTCGGCGAAGAAGGCCAGGCGAGTCCTCAGAGTCGCCATGGGCAGTAGCTCGCAGTGAGGGCAGCCGCCGTCAGCGAGCGCGAGAGCTGCATGTTCCTCACCCAGGCAGGAAACGCATATCACATGGCGGTCCCCGTCGCTGAGTGTGGCTCTGCACGAGCTGCAGGAAGGCATCTTTAAAAAGACGCTGCTCTTTTAGGATGTGTGTCGCGGTAGCAACACACACACACACAATACAGAGAATGAAAGGATATAGGCGCCGGAAAGCGCAGCAGGAAGGCAAGGAAGGCGGCGCGGCCAGCGACTTCAGTGACTCGTCCCGCTGAAGGTGCTCTCTCTCAACGGTGCGGCTTCTCTCCAGCTCCAGCGATGCATGTGCTTCGCTTGAAGGATGAAAAAATCAGATATTAGCTGCCTGCGAGCTGTATTTATAGGCCTAGACCACGCCCGTTTCGGCGGGATGTGACGCAGCGGGCGCGAAGCACCCTCATTGGGTCTGGCGTCACGCCAGGCCTCGCTCGATAGGCTGCTGCAGTTGCCGCAGAACAGCCAATAGGCGCGCGAGCTGCCTCGCCTATGTCTGTATGCTGCCGCAATGCATTTTGCATTATTGAAAAATTAAGGATAATTTTTGGCTTCAATATCTCGCGGAAAAGGATTTTCCCCTAGCGTAAGATATCTTACGCAGTACGAGAGACCTCTCGTAAGAGAACAAAGGGAAGGAATGAGTTAATTAATGAGACGACAGGTGAAAATTATGACTAATCAACAAAACAGAGATACTAAGTCACAGGGAAACACAATGAAACAGAGCGTTCATGTTACAAGTAGGAGGATAAGTACGCGCCAATAGTGGGAAACTCAGTATTTTTGTGCAGTGTGCACACGTCAAAAGATCCGATTCGTATTTTGTGACACATAAATGCGCAGATTAACCTTACCATTTATTTAGCGTTCATGTAAGCGCTATGTTTGGTTTCAACAATCGGAATGATTAAAACTGTGCCAGAGTGAAAATTGGGTTTTATAAGTTAATATTCAGTAATATTACTAGTTTAACTACACTGACACTTTCGGATGAGAAATGAATTGAGCTGAATAATGACACTAACTTTGCAACATTGAATATTACAACATTAACAGTTATGAACTGAACGGTATCAACATCTTGACTAAATTGAGATGAATTTTGACACTATTGTATTCTATAGAGCTGCTGAAATGGAATGTTTCATAATTTTACAGCAATAACACTATTATTTTCCTGTTTATTAATGTGAAGATGCTTTAAAACAATACATATTGCATAAACCGCAATATAAATAAATGTGTCTTGACTTGACTTATTACTTACAGTTAAATACATATTAGAAAAAGGTAACAAAAAATTCTCCTATAGATGATTCACGGCTTACCACAAGAATAAACTATTTGAATAGTATACAAAGTAATACCAATAAATTGCTTTCGATCTGCTTTCATGAACTAACCAGGAATATGAAGAGGTCTGAACCTTTCGTCCCCATCCTCATCCTCTTCTTCAGGCTGATTGTTTTCCACATCCACCTTTTCTCCTTTCTTACCATCCATCATTTCTGTGTCCTCAAGTGTCTGCTGTGGTTCAGCACTTCCTCCATTTACTATCCCTCTAGAACTAAAAGTCTTCACTGGGGTCCCGCTCTCCCTAAGCAGCCTCTGTCTCTGAAATGTGCAGGAAAGAGAAAAGCGAGGAATTTACATTTCATGCAGGGTTGGGCAATATTCTGAATTTAAGAATTTACTCCCCCTTTCCATTTATCAGTTTGAATTTGAATTTGAATGACAGGAAAAGTTAATTAATTGCCATTCAAAGAAATATATACATTGACAAATAAAGCTTCAAAGAAGGCGTTTTCCCCCCAAATCTTTTCAAAACTGATGTAATGCATATTTTTGAGTCATGAACAATGTGTTTAAACAAGTTTAATTTAAGTTTAATTTAAAGTGTTTAATTTTTTTTTCAAAATTGTTTTTATGTCAGCCAATACAACCAAATAGTTGTATGTATATTGTAGTTGTACCACCTGATATGGAAAGTGTACCAATCTAATCCAATCCAATCAGTTTTTACCCGTATTTGAGAGAGATCTTTTCTTTGAGAAATCAAATCTCTTCACTCTGCCACAAGGATCATTTGGGCTCCTCTGGATGATTCATTATCATGTTTACTGTTATTACCTTGTCAATTCATAATAAAAGAGCCATGTTTGCAGTTGTGCCACCCTGACATACAAATTGCTGGACACATTTTTTTTCAATTATCTCAACAGCTTTAAAACTACTGATATTTATAAAATTTGTTTATATGAAAGATTTCAAACCTAAAATGATACCATAGTATTTTTATTTTTTCTTTTTTTTTTTCTTTTCATTATTAAGACATCATTTTAAATAGTTTCTTAGTCGGACAGTTGCACCACCTGACATTTTGGGGATTTAAGATAACAAAACAAAAAATAATGTGTATTATTTAAATGAACTAAAGATGAATTCATGCTAAATAGGTATTATAGACTTAAGTGATACTTTAAATGTCATGAATATATCAAATTATTTTAAATAGAAATAATGCACTTGGACACAAAAATATGCACAACATGTCATTGACCCATATATACTGTACACACACACACACACACACACACACACACACATATATATATATATATATATATATACATAATTATGACCGCCGCTAGCGTAGCTAGCGAAAGCGGTCATATAGGGATTGTCAAAGTTTTTTTTTTTTTTTTTTTTTCGTCACCTTACTGAATTTTTCGTCAACGATACCAGGGACACCGAAACACCGGGGAACATGAAATTTGGTGGGCATGTAGCCCCACTAGACTTCTAAGGAAAAATTTCGTTTGGTCCCCGGGGGCCACTCCCCCCCCCCCGCGCTGGGCCCCCCCAAACCCCCAAAAATGCAGTTTTTCCTAAATAACTACCTGAACCGTGGCACCGAGGATGAAGCAATTTTTATGGTATGTTGGTCTACTAGTCTTTTACGGAAAAATTTCGTTTGGTCCCCGGGGGCCACTTCCCCCCCCGCGCTGGGGCCCCCGTAAATTTTTCGTCAACGATACCAGGGACACCGAAACACCGGGGAACATGAAATTTGGTGGGCATGTAGCCCCACTAGACTTCTACGGAAAAATTTCGTTTGGTCCCCGGGGGCCACTCCCCCCCCGCGCTGGGCCCCCCCAAACCTAAAAAAATTCAGTTTTTCCTAAATAACTACCTGAATCGTGGCACCGAGGATGAAGAAATTTTTATGGTATGTTGGTCTACTAGACTTTTACGGAAAAATTTCGTTTGGTCCCCGGGGGTCACTCCCCCCCCCCGCGCTGGAGCCCCCGTAAATTTTTCGTCAACGATACCAGGGACACCGAAGCACCGGGGAACATGAAATTTGGTGGGCATGTAGCCCCACTAGACTTCTAAGGAAAAATTTCGTTTGGTCCCTGGGGGCCACTCCCCCCCCGCGCTGGGCCCCCCCAAACCCAACAAAATGCAGTTTTTCCTAAATAACTACCTGAACCGTGGCACCGAGGATGAAGAAATTTTTATGGTATGTTGGTCTACTAGACTTTTACGGAAAAATTTCGTTTGGTCCCCGGTGGCCACTCCCCCAGCCGCTCTGGGGCCCCCGTAAATTTTTCGTCAACGATACCAGGGACACCGAAACACCGGGGAACATGAAATTTGGTGGGCATGTAGCCCCACTAGACTTCTAAGGAAAAATTTCGTTTGGTCCCCGGGGGCCACTCCCCCCCCGCGCTGGGCCCCCCCAAACCCAAAAAAATGCAGTTTTTCCTAAATAACTACCTGAACCGTGGCACCGAGGATGAAGAAATTTTTATGGTATGTTGCTCTTAAGGGCCCACATCAACCTAGCCCATAATCACTCATTTGTGATTTGCGCCCCTCCCATAAAAAATGAAAATGCAATATTATTCTGCTTTAATCGCCCCTATCTTCAGTGGAGATGTTCAGAACTGCACCATATTTCATGTGTATGATTAACTTGACATCCTCTGGGGGTATCCTCTGCTAAGTTTCGTAGAATTTCATCCATGGGGGGGTATAAAATAAATTCATTTATGTGCACATTTAGTGACTGTACACTCATCAGCCTGTAGATGGTGCTGTTGAGCGAAGGGTTGCTGGTTTAGGATGATACTGTCACACACACACATGCAGGAATACAAACAAACGCAAGCATGCACACACACTGACATCCACACGCACAGACACACACCCATACACACACATACAAATCCACATGCACAGACACACACACACAAACACACACGCGCACACATGTACGCACACATACATACACGCACAGACACACACACACACACACACACACAGACACACACATATACAAACACACACACATACACACACACACACACACACACACACACACACAGACAGACATGCACATACTACTACTTTTTTTAGGTATATACATAAACACGCAATACAGCCAAATTACTCCACGTCATTTATTTTTGTGGAAAGCCAGTGCAGGCCTGAGCGGCGGTCATATTTTGTACCGCGATGCGGTACATCTAGTTTATAACAAAGTATGTTTAAATTTAAAATAAACAAATTCAGGAATTGAACTGGAATTTAAATGTCTGTATTATTAGGTAACATAAAAAAATTCAAGTTCACCTCACTGATGAGCATGCGTCCAGCCATAGACAGACGGGTACGTGGGGAGAAATGCGGAGTGATCATAACACGCAGCCCAGCCTCTGGGAATGAGAGCTGGTGTGGTCTCAAGATCAGCAGCTCATCCACCATCACTACTTGAGATTCCTGCCCTGAGTCTGCTGGAGCTGAGAACAACACAGCAAATGAATGCATATTAAGAAGAACCACCAGTTTGGAAGTGCTGCATTCCTGCTATAGAAAATAAAGACATGCATGCATGAGTACCTTTCTTCAACAGCACCATGGATGTGTTGCAATTGACTCCCACTTCATCACCCTCTTTATCTGTGGGCATTTCTCTCCTGACACAACACTGAGCTGGACTACCACATGATCTTTGGACAAAGCTGGCAATCTGACGGTTAAACCTGCGAATGAGATTAAAGTCACCATGAAATCAAAAATGAAAATTCACATTTTTTTATGGAATATTGCTGTATTTATTATAAGTGATTTATCCGTACACATCATTGTTACACAATATTCATGTGCCTTGTAGTCTTTGATTAAAATAACTTGCAGTGACTTCTCTTCTCTGATGACGTGTTTACTGGCGCGAGGGCGGGACAACCTGTCACTCACATGAGCCCAACCAATAGCAAACCACAACCACCCAGTCAATTCCCCATGGACAAAATCAAATCCCATTCTACATTTTTTTCTTGTTCGAGAAGCCGTTTCACTCTGATTTGTCACAATAAGGAAGAAAAGGCTATCGCAACTTCCGTTTCATGACGACTTTAAGGCTAAATCAACTAACAGTTTGAGTTTCTGTTTATGACAGACTAGATTTAGTCATATTTTATACATTTACATTTTATTACATAAATATACACTATTGTTCAAAAGTATGGGGTCGGTAAGATTTTTTCATGTTTTTGAAAGGAGACTTATGCTCACTAAGGCTGCATTTATTTGATCACAAATAACTAATAGTGTTTAATATTATTGTAATTTAAAATAACTTTTAAAGACATTTATAATGTTACAAAAGATTTATATTTCAAATATGCTGTTCTTTTGAACATTCTATTAATCAAATAATCCTAAAAAGCTGTAAAACTGTTTTCAACATTGATAATAATAACAGCAATTATTATAAATTGAGCACTAATCAGCATATTAGAATGATTTCTGAAGGATCATGTGACACTAAAGACCAGAGTAATGATGCTGAATATTCAGCTTTGCATCATAGGAATAAATTACATTTTAAAATACGGTATATTACAATAGAAATCAGTTATTTTGAACTGTACTAATATTTCACAATATTAGTTTTTACCGTATTTTGATCAAATAAATGCAGCTTTGGTGAGCATAAGAGACTTCTTTTAAAAATTTTAAAAACTCTTTCTTATTCCATACTTTTGACTGGTAGTATATATCCTCACTCCTGATTTACCTTCATTCTCTTGGTATGATTTTAGCACCCTCTAGTGAGACAGTTTTGAGTACCTGGTGTCTACTTAAGCAGCACTGTCTGTAATTGTTCTTTATATATATATTTAGCCATTCTTAATTGTGCTTTATCTCTAAAGCTGGAAGACAGATTTCTTATAAGCATTCAGTGCTAAAAACATATTATATACAATGTCTAAGAGCATTATTTTGATGTTTTTTTGTGAAAATTATTAGTTCTTGTTCATCTCACTTAATTTCATCAGATATTTTAAGCACTTTTCATTATTACTTACATGCATACTTACCTGTCGTGAAGCTGTTGCCCAAAATGATGTTGCCCATTTTTAGGTGAAACTTTGAAATGTGTGGCACAAATGTAAATTCTTAAAATTCATTGCTATTCAAACTATAGTTTTTTAAAACGTATCAATAAATGCATTATTGTACATTTTTCACAGTTAACTAACATAATATAGTTTCTCAAAGGGTTTTTCAGATGCTGTTTCTCTTGAGGCACTTGATGGGGACATAAAGCACACCAGCCTCCAAAACACAACATACTCTTCATATTGTCAACATGGGTTGTTGTATCTGTACGAGATAAGTATGTCTCTTGTATTATCAAGACCTCTGCATCAAAACATGCTTTAGTTTCCCTCCTCCAATAAAACAGAGAGCAGGGATGTTTATCTCAGTCTCTGACAACTCCAGCTTCCCCTAATGGCCTTAAAAGGTCTTTAATGAAGACTGTTGTCATCTAGAAGATCCTTATCTCTCTAGAAGCTGTGTTGTCTGTACAACACTGTTACTCATCCAGGCTCCTTTCTAAACAATAAATGAAACAGGGTCATCTCTCTCATATGGAGGAAAGAGGTGTCATGTATTAGCTTGAACTTGGAAATTCTTAACCCGTAGCAATAAAGAGAAGAGATGCTTGAAAAGGTATATGATTGAAGCAAGAGGGAGGTCTGTGTAAAATACGTTTTGGTCAAGGCTATTATTTTATAACTTCTTTTGGGATTTAGAACCAGACAAAGACTCCAGTATTAATTCTAGGATTGTATGTTACACTTTCTTAATTCCTCCCAAGGTTTCTTCCTCTCAAACCTAACCATCTTGGGAGTTTTTCCATAACACATTAGCCTTTGACTTGCTGACTTGAAGTTTTCAGACACAATTTTCAGTTACAGTGCTTTGAAAGAGTATGGTTTGTTAAGAATGCTATACTAATAAAACTTAATAAGACTTGACACTTTTTGAAAATAATATCAATGTTCTCTCAAATGTTGTAAAGAACTCAAAGGTACACTAAGTAACTTTTTTTTGTTCAAAATACATCATAATTTTTTCTTCCATAATGTGTTTTGTATTACTCTGATTCACTATGGTAAGCCTATTATAAGAGTTTATATATTTTAGGCCAGTCGGGATGGTTTTAATGGGAAATTGCGTACATGCGTCACTCGCCCGTGTGTGTCTCGTCGTATCCGAGAAAAAAAAGCTCTTCAAAAATCTTCTAAAATGTTCCGAAAAATGGTGATAAAAGTGGAGGAATACTTTACTTCATGAATAGAATACTACTCTGAATGCTTTCTAAAGGCAATGTGGTGGAGAACAGCATTATTTATACTCACTTCATGATAAGGATATAGACTCCATACATGGAGATCAGAAGCATGGATTCCCACCTATAACAATGGATACAAAGATTGTTAGCGAATACAACTCTCATATATAAAAAGATCTCATATAAGTATAAATATATTAACTTTCTAATGCTTCTAAATAATGAGACTACTCTGCTTGAACATGTGGACATGGGTGTAAAAGAAACATACAGTTACAAGACTTACCATACAACTCTTTCATCATAGATAACCTAGAGAAAGATGGACAAATGAAGGGGTACAATGACTGGAATTTAATGATGAATTCGTCATGTATAATTTGAATTAAAACTCCACAGAAGTAAATCTAGAGATGCGCTGACCGTCATTATCGAGTCTTTATACTTTTAAGGGGTTCACAAACTTTTTTTCAGTCAAACCCCTAAGATGTAAAATATTTACTTTAAGTGTTCCCTGAGATCTTAAGTTAATATTTCAGTAATTTAATGACACATTCACAAGTTCACGGTTCTCTGACGTCGGTTAATGGTCACATGTAAACGGATAAAATATTGAAACATTTTTTTAGTAAGTGATTTAGTTTGATTTAAATGATATATAACAAATTTTATATGACATTATGATTGGAAGAAATATTTTGGAAACAGTTCCGTTTAAGAGTATTCACACATTCGGGTTCACTCTTTACAAGAACCAACTAACACTACAAGTTGCAATACAAATATTTATGTCTTAAATACCTTACTTTCAAATGCTCAAACCTTCGAGCTTTTAACATTACAGAACCTCAAGCTTTTATTTTGGCTAAATATTGGTAAGATGATGGAAATGTCTTGACACTGCACAAGACGCTGCATCATGATGTTGATGCTATGGGAAATCTTCTGAGTGAGCCTGTGTCTGAAGCATGTGTGGAAAACGCCAATCCCAATTGGCCAACAGCATAGTCACGTGACATAGCTTCAGTGCATCACTAAGACCACAAATAGACGCATGATATTCACATCACCAGTTTCTAATTGTCTGAAGGGAGATATTTTCTGGCATTGCGTGAAGTATGCCAAAGCGACAGAGTGTCTCATTCCTTCTCAGTGAATGGGGTTACATAGGTAACCTGAGATGTTCCCTTTTGAGTGGAACTCAACTCTATGGGAACGTTAATAACCACGTCGCTATACTGAAAAAATACATGACCAACAAGGCTGTGAAGTACGAACATGCACAAACCCTTTAGTCTAAAGAACGGTGTAACCCTCTGGGGTCGACAACGAATCAGCGTGTTTTGCTGGATTTTCTTCACAAGTGGCAAAATCGACTTAAAATTTATGGTTATATGAAACTGTAAAAGGTCTACTTTTGTATGTGTTCACTTACAATCAAAACAAAACATTGTGCTTTTGTAAAATAAACAAAAACAAACAGGGTGTGCTTTCTGCCGTCTCGGTCTCCGTGAACTTTTTTCAGGAGAACATCTTTAAAATTAAACAAAACTCAGCGCACAAATATCTTTATAAACATTTAAGTTTCTTCTTTTAAATGATCTAATTCGAAACAAAAACAAATATTCTCTGTTTATGTAATCTGTATGGAAAGAGAGATGTCAGTCGTTCTCGTGTCAGCTCATTATCTGATAATGTGAGCACGGCAATGCAGAGCGCATGCTACTCAAATGCTAATGTCCTGAGACGATCCATGCAAACAGTGTCAACGCCCACAAGTTTAATCAGATTCATGTACTTCATCTACATGTACTACGTTGTCTTGGGACATGGTGAGGAATAATCCTGGAATAATTTACCTCAGAATAAGAGCAGTCTGGTTTCGAAATTAAACTGGTTTCAGTTTCATTTTGAGGAGCAAATGACCCAGCTGAGGATTGTGAAGGGCAGGGTTCACCAATCTCGGTCCTGGAGGGCCGCTGTCCTGCAGAGTTTAGCTCCAACCCCAATTAAACACACCTGAACCAGCTAATCAAGGTCTCATTAGGCATACTAGAAACTTTTAAACAGGTGTGTTGGAGCTGGTTGGAGCTAAACTCTGCAGGACAGCGGCCCTCCAGGACCGAGATTGGTGAACCCTGGTGAAGGGTAAGTTCTTTATTCTTATTCTTTATTCGAATCGCGATATGGACTAGTGTCTGTAAACTGCAAAAACACTCTTTAAATTTGAATCCTGCATGTTATGCATGTATCTGTGTGAATGAATGGCGCAGATGCACGGTTTCATTTACTTCACATACTTACTTTAGTAAACATACAATTTTTACATGAACATGTACACATTGACTAGTTTGGCTTTTCCAAAACTATATTGCTAAACTGAGATGAGTGAAATCGACTGAAATATGTTGAAATAAAAATGTCTTTGTATAAGCATCATATTAAACTGGAAATTAACATTTATATGCGCCATAATATAACATAAATACGATATATAATATGTTACAGACGTAATATGAAGGTTTAGACAAGATTACGTTGACCTGTTTTGGATAGATTATGAAGTGTTTACTATAAAATAGTCTACTGCCACATCAATGAAGCTTTTGTTAGCAAATTTGGATATTAACATGCCAAAGACTTTTGCACAGTACTGTATATATATAATTATTTTTATTTTTTTTATTTTTTTTGTCCTCACTTTCTTCCTTGTAGTTCCCTCTCAGTCACATACCTGACTGAAAGGCTCATTAGGGGCAGGGTTTTAACCTCCTCAGGTGTGAATCAAAGCATTATTCATGATCATTCATGCCTACTCTCATATGGCCTTTGTAAACAAAAAGTCTCTTACAAAATTTATATCAAAATATTGTTTTATGTGAATGAGTAGGCAGGATGATAATCACATCATTTTGAAGTTAAAGCAGCACTCAGTAGCTTCGGGATTTCTTCGCTGTATTCTCGCTTTTTGCTCGCAGGTTTCTCTCTAGAGCTCCCCCCACAGCTTCGGAATAGATATTTGACAACACTGTTGTAAAAACTCGTTGGTGATTCTCAGACACCAGAGGCTATAGATCAACGACATCAAAGCAGATGGGACATTCTTTAAAACGTCTTCTTCATTCGGGTTCGGACAGCGTGAGGGAGCGCAATAATGACAGCATTTTAGCAGATTTCTTTTGGCCGTAAAGCAATTGTTTACATCGCGAGACCTGATATCACGCGAGACTTCCTGACACGGCGGCCGGCGGCCCGCCGGCTCAAAGTTGCAAGTGCGTATTTTCCGCTCACGGGCACCAGGGGGGTGCGAAACGACCACCATTCAACCCGAAATAAGTAATATAACCATTCCAATGACTCCGAAGCTGTTCAGTTAAGGTAAAAAAAGTTACTTAGTTCACCTTTAAACCTATAGGCTACAAGAGCCAGTTCTCAGAAGTCTTGTGGACAAGTATTTAATATGTTTTTTGTGATCTTATTTCAGTGACTTAATTTTTTTTTTCTATAACCACACATAAACATTATTTTCTCCAAAATACAAACATGTACATACATGTTTCTCACATATTATTGTAGCCCCGTTTGTGCTGAATACAGTGTAATGAGACTTTAGCCATTAATATGTTTAAAAGCAACTGAAAAAAGCACACGTCAGGGAATGTCAACACTTAACCAGGGCCCAAAAACACAATCAGACCCCAGAGGGTTAACACAAAGGAGTCAAAGCCTGGGGTCAATCCAATTCAACAAAAAACATCCATGATTGTGTGGAAAGGACCAGCCTGCCGGAGCTCAAACATATTAAGGGATATTAATTCTAAAAAAAGCCCCAAGAGGCGTACACAGTACACTCCATGCAGAGTGTGCCTCATTACCCCAAGGACGAAGCCTACCACGTCCCACAGGTAACTGACATTGTCAAGACTGAAAGGGCACAATCTTAGAGTATTTCTCTAAGAAGGTAGTCCCCTGGGTGCCAGGAGGTGAAACATACTGTGCACTTCACAGACCTGAAAAGGAACTTAACCTAATATAAAGGCTAAACTTCTCCACAGAGAACACCTTTTGAATCACAAAGACTGGAAGATACTAAGGCAATTAGGTTGTGAAGTATGGATACGCACAGACCTTTTAGCCTCCATAAGATTCCTAAGAATCCTTCCTTTGCAATACAATTCAATATACTGTAGAATAAAACCCATGAATATGAGCAGAAAGGGACAGCCCGTTGTAGCACAAAACATTTCATAATGGTGCACCTTAAGCCTACCACACTCTTAGTATGGTATGCTTAATGCTACAGTAAGTGGGCACTGCGCACCTCATTAGCAAAGAGAAACAACAAACCAATAAGGCTGTGACTTTCGTTTTATAAACCTTATGGCCAGAAAAGTAAGATTATACCCAAAAGGACCTGAATCCTGGGGTAAAATCCATCCAACTGAAGAACTATATAAATGTGTGCAGAAGGAATAATCCTGACTGGGAACAAGAGATGAAGCCTTTCTTACTCTTGCAAGTCAAACGGTGGAGGAGAAAAGGCTTAAAAGATGACCGAATGTGCGATCGCAAAACAGCACCTATACGTAACCCAATCTCGGGTACAATAGAACTTTGTCTAGTCCATGGGGCAAAAACGAAGCAGGAGGGGGCAACTGAAAGGGCCTGCAAATCTCCAGTTCTCAAGGTTCAAGAGTTCAAGGTTCAAGGGTCTTTTATTGTCATTCCATACACATTTTTACATGAAGGAACAAAACTAAGTAAGGATCCGGTCAAAAAACAAAATAAAAACATTAACCAATAAAAACATTTGAAACTAGGGAGTATGTCTAAGCAGCTTCGTTAATAAATAGCATAATAGCAATAAAAAACTAGAATAGGCAATGCAAGAATAAAACAGTGCAATAATTAGTGATAAATTAGGACATAAATAGTCAAATATTATTGCACATAACATGTCTAAATAATACTGTTATTAAAAAAACAACAAAAAAAAAACATCGAAACTGTATTACACATGCACGTATCTATATTATTGCACGCAGAGCAGAAGAGCAATAATTTGTCAGTCGAACAGCCTCTGGAAAAAAACTGTTCCTGAGCCTAGTTGTTCTTTCCTGGATGGAGCGCAACCTTCTTCCTGAGAGAAGCGGGGCAAACAGTCCATAGGCAGGGTGGGAAGAGTCCTTCGTAATACTGGCAGCCCTGTCCCTGCATCTACTACTGTAAATATCTTCAAATGCCGATTTCACCACAGACAGCTGCAGAGAATTCCTATCTGTGGCAGAACAGTTTCCAAACCACACAGTAACACCTGACGTGGTGATACTCTCCACTGCACACCTATAGAAGGATGTAAGGACTGTGGTGCCCAGCCCAGCCCTCTTGAGCCTCCTCAAGAAGTACAGCCATTGATTGGCCTTCTTTATTATACTCATGGCATTAGTATGCCAGGTTAGGTCATGGTCGATGTATCTTCCCAGATATTTGAAACTAGGGATGACCTCAATAGATGTTCCTCTAATGTAGATAGGAAGAGGAAGGCTCCTAACGACCCTCCTAAAATCCACAATCATTTCCTTTGTTTTCTTATCATCTGCTCTTTCTCTGCTCTGTCTCTTAAGTAAAGTCAGAAACTTCTCTGAGTCTGACTCCAAGGGCTCAACCAGAGCCTCTGATAAGACTTCCAGAACTATGGAAAGACCCCAGGAAGGAACTCGAGGTCTGCAGATATGCCTCAGCTGTAAAAAATGAGACACATGAATATACTAATATATATATATATATATATATATATATATATATATATATATATATATATATATATATACATAACGTACATCTAAAACTCCTAAGATCCTGATGCCTATTTAGCATTTAAAATTGAGAGGAAAGTGCTAAAATAGAGAGCTTATTAAGCACAGCCAATAATCAGCCAGTTACAACACAGTCTGGAGGATGGCTAGAAGTACTGTCAATATAACTTATTTCTTTTAGATACAGGGAGAAAGATGTAAGAAACTTATAGATACAAAGATACATAAAAGAATGATGAGATCATTGTTTGTACATAGTCGGAGGAAGGAGAGAAAGAAAGGGGAACACCCGTCTGCTCAACATTTCCTTCGGCCTTATTTGGTTGCGGACCCGTAATCTCTGCAAATGTGTCATCTGCCTGGATTTCTTCTCTTGAGAAGCTGGTGATGTGCATTTCAGGCATCTATTTATGTTCTTAATTACACACTGATGCTATGTCACCTGACCATGCAGTTGACCAATCAAGACTGTCTTTTTCCACACGTGCTTCAGACACCGGCTCATGCAGAAGTGTTCCCATAGCGTCAAAGTCATTACGCAGCATTGAGTTCCACTCAAAAGGGAACTTCTTCGATTTGATAATCTCGATTTAATAATATATATTGCTATTTTAGTTTTATTTCAATGAATTCTGCAGCCCAATTTGGTTATTTCGATGTTACATTTAGTTGAATTAATTCATTAGCTTTTCATCAACCCATGCATCCCCTGCAGTTCCCTCATGAACACCCATTTGCAAAACCCTGCCTTAATAAAACAATATAATTTGCTTTATACTATTTCTCTTCTCTTTTGTCCTCTCTCATATGTACCCACATACTCACCAAAATCAAGGCCAGCACTGAGAAGATGTAGTACAACGAGTCTCTGAACATAGGCCACCAGGTAAGGACCACCGTCTAGGGCACAAATGAACACACAAGAAACTGTGGCAATATTCTTATTTCAAGTGTTTTATTCCAAGTGTCAGCTCACAAGACTTTTTTTTCTTGCAATTGCAAGTTTATTTTTCACAATTCTGACTTTTTCTCGCAAAGTTCATTTGTACCTTCCTCACACAATTTTTATGCTTCTGCTAAAATTTTCTCATAAGCTGAGATGAATGAATGATGAGGTCAGATTAGATCAGTATGTCTACCTGACGGGCAAAGATGCCACACACTCCAATGATGACCAGTATGTTGAAGACAGCCGACCCTACAATGGTGCCTACGCCTACATCCCCCTCTGTGATAAATACACCTGTCATCAAGCACATGAACAATGGTAACAATATGTGGCAGAGGAATTACATTGATCATTAAACAAATTTCACATTTTACCATGTGGTTAAAATTATATATAAAAAAGAACTCAATGGACTTGGTAAAAATGCACAGTTTAGCGATTTAATTAGTAGAGCACCTATGATAAATATACCTTGATGTTGTTCCAAACCTGTATACATTTCATCCAAAGAACACAAAAGGATTAACTTTTGAAGAATGTTTCAGCTATTTTTCTGAAGGAATATAATAACTGTTTGAAGGTAACAAACTGAAAAAATTAACTATATATTCATTTGAACGAGATTTTCAGTAAATAAGGACTTACATTTCTGTCCTCAGTAGCTTGACAGCCCCTAGTAACTTCATCAAGTCAATTCTTATTTATTTGTGTGCTGCTTTATACAATACACATTGTTTCAAAGCAGATTTACAGGAAATTACGTATATATATTGTAAAAGAAAGTCATACTATAATGAATTGTCTATAATATATTTAAAGTATTGAACAGTTTCAACATAAGCTTAACTGAAAGTCATGCCATACTGCATCTGACATTATATGCTTTCATTGTATGGAAAAGAACAACTTGAATATTTAAAATGTCTCCTTTTGTGTTCAATGGGTTTGTAATGAAGGTGAGTAAATTATGATTTACCTTTTAAAAAAAGGTCAACATTTTGTTAAAAAAATGCATAAATCTGTCATCACAGTATTGAGGACAGGACTTTTGCAATGTAATATATAAAAAGTAGTATGTGCACATCTTAACCAATCATAACCAATCAAGTGGAGGTAGGTAATCAAAGGTAGTGAAAAATAAAACTGACCAATTAAGGAAGTAAATAATTCGGGAGCAGAACTTCCAGCAGCCATAAAAGTAGCTCCAGCCACATCTTCACTCAGCTGCAGATTCTAGTGAAAAGCATTATATACAGTAGATGATTAATCATGGGTACTAGCAATAATAAGAAAATAATAAAACTGTCTCTTTGACGATTCCTTGTACAGTGTCTTACACAATGTTTCAAAATATTTATCTGCACTCATGGATACCACACCAAATGCCATGTACATCAACCAAACTTCCCTTGCTAAAAAGAAGTGTGCTCTATTGTACTGAATGTGCACTTGTAATGTACACCAAAAAGTATATATAAAAAAAAAAAAAAAAAAAAAAATATTATTTGTACATGCAGATTATATAAATTTTAATATTACATTATATTTTAAAGGTACTAAATTGCAACTTTATCATTACAAACTTTGTGTAATTACAAATATATTAAAATACATGACCTACAAGTTTCATTAGAACTGACAATAAAATATATTTAGTATACCATAAATGCTTATCAGTACATTCAGCAGTACATTTAAAACACAATAGAAGTAATTACGAAATTACTTCTATTAAGTCTACAATGGAAACTGCAGAGAGGGCTAGTGGATCTAGATAGCTGTGGATCAGGAGGAGTGATTCGTGGGCTAATGCTGCTAGTTCACAAGTCAGGGTCTGTTCAACCCTAGCTGGGTCACCTGAGGGAGTATAATGATGAAAGACCTGAAACACAAGAGGAACTCAGAAACATCACTTAGGATGTGTCCCAGTGCATCCTAGGATGCATCTTTATACCAATTTTTTCTTTTAAATTTATTTACCAAATTTAAATAAATAAAAAGTTGGTGTGTGTATAAAGTGGGCAGAATGCTAGATCTAACGACCTGTAGACAGTATACTTCAAATCCATTAACATATGTATTGACATATCATTTAAGACTTACTGATAAAAAATTATAATTCAACTTTATTTGGACTATTTCTTTATTGCACAATGCACATTTCTTAATATTAAGCCAAAAATGAGTTTTAATATCATTATTAATAAGGATTGTATGATCTCTGTATAATATCACTCTTCAAATGCATGCAAGATATTTAAAGTGTACCAGTTCCACTTTAGCACAATCGAGTATACTTAAGTATATATTTATTTGGACTTCAGCACTACTTCTCCACAATTAAAGTGCATTTAGTACAAAATTAGTTGTTCCAATTTAGCAGACTTGAAGTATACAAGTTTAGTATACCAAAAGTACAAGTGCAGGGTAATTTTTATAAAGTACATAGTATACTTAGCACAAAATAAATGGATTTCAAATACATTTAAGTATACATGTGTTTCAAATACTTTTTTTTACTAGGGAACTGATGAAAAAAACGTAATTTTTACCATTCCAAGTCTTCGTTTCACGTCAGGTGGTTCTTTGCCTCCACATCGTGCATTAAAATTGTTTAATGCACACCTAGCCGTGGATTATCCCTTATGTTAGTTCCGTTCTGGTTGTGAAATATTTTGGGTAGATGTATGCCACTTAATGTTCAGCACTCATTGGATTATGAAATGTATTGGGTAACTTGCTCAATAGACAATTTTTTACTATTACTAATACTTCTCTTGTGTTGGATCCAGATGACGTGTTATTTTACAGTAGAGATGTGCGGATCAGCCCACACATTATTTTTCTTTCCTTCCTTTTGTTTTGGTTTGAAACGTAAAATTTCTCTCTGATCTGTTTGCCTTGATTGCTGCTTAAACAAGTGAACCCTGCAACTGCGTAGATTAATGAGAGTCTGCAATTTAGTGCCTGACGAAAAATTAAGCTTTAAACACATTAGCCCATTTTTTTTTTTTGCGCATATGCCACCATGGTGTTGATCCAAGGCAGTCTCAACTAGCTTATGAGGTATTGAACCATAGGCATTGGCAAGGTCAAGCCAAAGCACAACCAGGTTTCATTTAATTACAATTAACATACAGTTAAGTGTCTGAAAACATTGCATTCAGTTTGATATTGTCACGGGGTATTTGCAGGCGAACAGACGAAGAAGGTTCTAAACAACAATAGTTTTAATAATACTGTTCCCGAAGGCAGACAGATAGATAGATAGCAAACACGAATAACATAACTGTGACCGGACAAGGAGTGCAGGAGAGGGAACAACTTAAGTACTAAACAGAAATGAGGATAATTAATTAAACACAGCTGACACATATAAACTAATAATGACGGTAACCAAGGAGACAGATGAGTGGCGGGAATCTGCACAAGGACAGGTGACAAATGTGTCTTTTCACAAAAACAGAAACTAACAGAACATAATGGTGACATCATGCTCCCCCTGACGGAACAACAGAGGGAGGGTCACAGGGGGCTTTGGAGTTGGACGAGGTGATGGTATAGTGAGGGGCAGACAAGGAGGGATGATGGCAGGATGTGGCGATGGGCTGGTGACGGCAGGACGGCTCAAAGGGATTGTGATGGTAGGACGACGAGACCCCAGCGGCAACGATGCAGAGTTACTGATGGCACAGATGGCATGGCTTTTGACATCTGGGCGACGACTGATGGAGACAGAGCCGGTGGATCCGATGGCCCAGATGAAGGGTCAAGGGAGCTGAGTGATATCGCTGGTTCTGGAGACCCAAGCGATGTCGCGGCGACGAACATCGTAGGAGACAGATCGACAGGCCAAGATGGAGCGAAGCGATCCGAGGCTGGAGGTAGCTCGCAGTATCCTCTTGGACAGGCGCTGCTGGTGGTTGCATGACCTGCGACTCGACGTCCTGGCAGGGCATCCCCAACATTGTGGTGGTGGTGATGCAACCAAACTTGATAGGCTGACTGTAATTATGATGCAGTCCACACAGGATACCGCAAAGAATAAATCCCAGTTCATATTGTTGCACTTACACACAGATACAGTCACAGTTCCCTTGTGACAATAAAGATGATTCTGATACTGGGTGGGAGTTGATAGGACTCCACTTCCGGGGTGATGGTATGCTCTTGTCCACGGGCTCTGGCTCACTCGCCGCAGCGAGTGGGGGGGGGGGGGATGATAATAGTTTGCCCCGATCCAGAAAAGTGACTTCAGGGTCTCGTCATCATAAGGGCAGGTGAGTGCAAGATGGCAAAATCTTTTGGTGAAAACGAAAAAGTTCTGGCTCTCATGAGCCACAGCAGTGAATTGCGCTGTGTAGTCCATTTTTGGTCCTGTCATCTGTCATGTTACTTATGACACTGAAGCTTCAAAGCATGTATCGAGTTCGCGGCACAATTTCTCATGAAGCTAGTCAAGCTACGTGCCAGAGCGCGTATTGTTTTCAAAGAAACACATGATCAATGAAAAACGAAGCCTTGCTTTCTTTCCAGTCACGTGAATGCTTCACTTTGCGTGTCGGAATGTTTGACCACTACTCTAGACCACTACTCTACAGGTTTTTGGAAGTTTAAGTCCATTTACTATTTTATATATATAAATAAGCCTATAGCCTATGTTACATGATCATATATTCTGCCATATAAACAGCATAGAAACCATAAAATATTTAGACCACCATTTACTTGCATCAAGCAACTCTGTTGGTATTTTTATAATTAGTATCAATATAATTGTTACATTTAATTTATTGCCACACTTTAATATGTGAATTATATTATAGCATTGTATAATTTTAACATTTAGCATTGTCAGGCTTTTATTTGCGTGGCGCCACGCGCTCGGGTTTATGGTTGCTATAAATTTGACCTGCCACAAGATGGTACTGTTTTCGACACTCTTGATGCTTCGAATCTTTTCCCGGAACAATCAGGGGAAAGCCTCAGTGCTTCTTGAGGCTTCATTTGCCCATCCCTATGTCACGGGGTGTTTGCAGGCGAACAGACGAAGACAGGAGAAGAAGGTTCCAAACAACAATAGTTTTAATAATGCTATTCCCTTAAGCAGGCAGACAGATAGCAAACACAATAACATAACTGTGACCACACCAGGAGTGCAGGAGAGGGAACAACTTAAGTACTAAACACAAATGAAGATAGTTAATTAAACACAGCTGACACATATGAACTAATAATGACGGTAACCAAGGAGACAGATGAGTGGCGGAATCTGCACAAGGACAGGTGACAAATGAAAACAAACTGAAAGTCCATGAAAACAGAAACTAACAGAACATAACAGTGGCAGAACTTATGTATATTATTTTAAAGTATATTGTTTCTGTAATAAGTACTCTTTTTAAAAGTATGCTAAGTTTACTTCTTTTTCACAAGGGTTCCCAGTGGCATGAATCTCTGCTGTTTTAAAGGAATTATTAAATCCTGACAAATTGTGAACAAAGGTAATTTCCTAAAGGAACATGAATAAAGGGAATTTCCCAAAAGGAAACACACCTTCCAATCTTGATGTGTTAATTAACACTTAACCCAGAGTTCATGACACAAAGCATCAGTGCTGACCCATGGGATCAGGGAAACAAGGCTGTCATCACTTCGTTTTCAGAGAAATGGCAAAAGTAACGTGTTGTCATTCGTTTTCCAGCTGAAATGTCTGACAGGTGGCTTGACTCACCTCTGAGATCTTCTCCAGGGAGGGGACAAAATAGTCATCGCAAACAAGAGCAAGTGCGTAGAACATATAGATGGCCTGCAACAAGAAGAGAGAAGATTAGATAGATATATACTCTAGATAGATAGATAGATAGATAGATAGATAGATAGATAGATAGATAGATAGATAGATAGATAGATAGATAGATAGATAGATAGATAGATAGATAGATAGATAGATAGATAGATGCATCTCACTCACACATAGCACGTGTAGCAGTATGGCACCTCTCTTCCGCTGTTCTTTGGTGAAGATGTCCTCAGGGAACTCATGAATTGCTAATGGGAAGATACCACATAGTATGGACATGGAATCATTAGAAAAAGTTGTGCTTGTTGGATTTTCAAAACCCATTTAGTTTAATGTGGGGTGGACTATTTGCATGTTCAGGCAATAAATACAGTCTGACAGAAAGGAATATGAACTTTAATGATGACAGAACCCACTTCTTTATATAGCAGCCCATCATTGTGCAACTGAAACCTCCCTTCTTCACACTCATAGGTCACACATACACACAATCTCTACAAAACCACTTTTCAACAATATAAAAAAAAATGAAACAGACAGAAAAAAATGTAGTGACAATAATTTTACTTACAATATACCATCTTGATCTACTCTGTGAAGTCGCGTAAATCTCACTCAAAAGCACACATCACCCAAAATCTCGTTGGTCATAAATATAGTAGAATTAACCAAATAATTCCATGAATTAATTGGTGAATACTAATTAATTGTGAATACTTCACAGATTAAATAAAGATTTGTACACACTCATAGGTCACACATGCACACAACCTATACAAAACCACTTTCAACAATATTAAAAAAATGAAACAGTTCATTTACTTACAATATACCATCTCGATCTACTCTGTGAAGTCGCGTAAATCTCACTCAAAAGCACACATCACCCAAAATCTCGTTGATCATATAGTAGAATTAACCAATTAATTCCATGAATTAAGTATTCACAGATTAAATAAAGATTCGTAAATATTTGTACTTCTGTAAAGCTGTTCATTCGTAAATTAGTTTAAGAAGCTGTCAAAAAATCAATATTGTACGTTTAGTGCCTATGCAAACAAAGGTAAATGTACGCATGCCGTGGTATTGACACATTTTAAGTATAAATACATGCAAATACTCATAAGATCATGTTGCTACTATCCACGCTAAATTTATAGCTCTGTTGACAGCATGTCAATTGACTAATTTTTACGAGATATTTTAGGAGAAATAAGTTCTCAGTCATGTTTTGGAAAAGCACCCCTGACTCTGAGCAATACAATTTTCCACTGGGATGCTGCTTCACAGACTTCCTTAGGAGAAGGACTTGTGCAAACAAACGCATGCACAGGGATGATTTTCTTTTCTTGCCCTTTACATCCCAGACAAAACCTCTTCACCCCTCCTTTATTTACAATGGTTTGGTTTGCTTTCTCTCATTGATTGACTTTCTTTCTTTCTCTCGCTCTTTCTGTCCTTCATTTCTTTTTGCTTTCTCTTTCCTGTCATCTTCTTCACCTCTTATCTAGCCCAGTGTCAAAAGACATGTTTTGGCTCTATGTAAATCGCTGAATCGTGCTGAAATAACCTGGCTCCACTGAACGTCCTGACGAGTTGCCTCAGCGAAGGCAGTTACTATGGAGACGTCTTCCCTAGGGCAGAGAATTGTTGACGAGCAGCGGCAGGAAGCCAATGGCAACAGAGCGAAAGTGAGAAACTGGGTGGAGGATATATCTTTCCCATGGACTTGAATCAGGAAATATGGAAAAAAAGGAGGGACAAAGAGATGACAAGCAACACAGAAGTGCAACTGCTAAAAATACTTCATTTCCCTCTCCCAGGGGGAAAGTCTTGGGGTTCTGTGAGAAAGACACACATATAAGATGGTGTTTGACTCCAACAAAAATAGAGGAAAGTGTGTAAATCAGATTGCAGAGCAAGTGAATGATTTTAAGACAAACTGTATAAAGGGAAAAGCTAGGATAATGGAAACTTACACACTCTTTTTTCACAATTGTTTTTTTAGTCTCAACCTCACATAAATGCCAACCTGTCATTGCAAGATTTGTAAACGAATACATTTTAATGTTTGCATCACATAACCAGCTCCATTTGTCTGTCTTTTTTGATGTAGTAAACTTGTTCGGTAGTTCACCTGGTACAGCACTACACCTGTGATGTGGAGCGTTTGGGTACGAGACCTGTGAAACCTGAGACACAATAAAGAGCTCAAAGACTTGTAGAAGCAAGATAAAATTACATCAGCAAGTGTGTTTTTAGACCATGTGTGCTTTTGTTAAAACTATCAGTTAGGTTTAGAGTAGGGTTTCAGGGCTTTTATTAACATAGCACTGGGGCTACAGAGGTTGACATTTTGCCTAACGGTTCATCTGCCTAATGGTCACGAGCGCTGTTTGGCGTATTGGGCTTAATCACGTTCAGCAGCGCTCGTGGATGAGTCATGTTTTCATTGCGAGAACATGACCATTATGATGTTTAGATCGAGACTCAATGATCTCCGTGTGGGTAGAGTCCCCTCTGCCACACCCCAATCTATCTCTTCCTCGAGAGGGGATACTTTGGCTGGTGGCCAGGGTGATCTGAGCGTTACGGTGTGGCACAATAACCGACAAGTCATTCCTCGGGCCACGCCCCCCTCCACATCGCAAACCGTGGAGCTTCCGTGTGTGCCTGGTTCCTCTCGAAGACCCAGTGTTTTCTTTTGGGGTGTTCAGGCGGATGATGTCATGTCACTCACAGCATCACAAGGCGGGCTTGATTCCTCTGGAAATGAGGATTCGACAGCGTTGCCTCCCTTGAGAGTGCCAGCGTTAGCCGAGTCAGATCCAGAGCTGACGGCCATACTTTCCCGTGAAGCTTGACGATTGGTTCCTGGGCGCGGCGCATGCTGCACTACCAGCACTCGCCCCCTGTGCCTTTCTCTCAGATGTGCATCAGGACGCCTCCGGGTCGGTCGATCATGGTCTGCAGTGCTGTGTGTCGCCTTCGCCTTCGAGGGAGTGCTGACAGAATCAGGGAGGAGGGAGTGCTGAGTGCAGTGCCGTGGAACGCTGGTCCTTCCCTGGCCAACACTGACAGAACGCGAAAACTCGACCACGCCCCCACGCAGGGCCGCTATGCCTCCCATGTCCGGGCTGGTCAATCCGCTGCGCACTGCACTGACCTCGCTCTACGGGTGGCATTGGTACCTGCGTGATCCCTAGGCCAGGTAATGTCCACAAGTGTGGTCCAGGAATGGGCTCAGCCAGGTTGATGTGAGGGGGTCTGAGAACTCATTTTCTCAGCTCCCCCATGTTCCAGACTGGGCTCTTTGGCAGTGTGGTTGAGGACTGCGCCCAACAGTCTTCGACCCCCCAGAAGCAGACTGAGGCCCTTCTGCACCGACGGTCATCCGTATGTGCGGTTTCCGTACGTGCCTCCCTGCGGCTCCTCCCCTTGAGCCTTCACCGGCCCTGAGCAGGAGGAGGTCACAGGAGGGCAGCACCACCCATCTCCGCCCCTAAGCCGGCCAAACGCCAGGCTAAGCAGTACTCCTGAGACGGGCAGCTTGGAGTTAGGGCTTAGTTTTTCTAAGGAGCTGGTAGCAGGACCACTCCTTCCCCCGGTGGAGGGCTGGGGGAGAATATTTTGTTTTCTAAGAACTGATGCTCTGCCTCGCCACTCTCGTCCCCCTCTGTCGCCAGACCCCTGTCAGAGCAGGCCCCCATGGAACGCTGGTCCTTCCCTGGCCTCCTCTGTCAGGACGCGGCTTATGACTGTGCCCCTACACCGGGACGCTATGCCTACCATGTCTAGGCCAGTCATTCCGCCTCGCTGCCCCATCGAGGGTACGTCTGTGGTTCGCGTGACCCCGCTGGTACAGTTTTTGGGAGCCTGGCTAGAGCTTCCCAACCTGTCCCACTGGGTTGCGAGAACCATCAAGCTTGGCTATGCGATTCAGTTTGCACAGTCTCCTCCCCACTTCCGGGGAGTCCGCTACACCATGGTTAGTGGCAACGCCCAGATCATGCGTACAGAGATCACCACCCTACTGGCGAGGGGTGCGATCGAGATTGTCCCTCCAGCCGAAATGAAGTCCGGGTTCTACAGCCCCTACCTCATTGTACCCAAGAAAACTGGTGGGTTACAGACAATCCTGGACCTGCGCGTCCTGAACCGATCCCTTCACAGGCTTCCGTTCAGGATGTCGACAGCGAAACGCCTTTTCGAATGCGTTCGTCCCTTGGATTGGTTTGCAGCAATCGACCTGAAGGACGCCTACTTCCATGTCTCCATTCTGCCTCTACACAGACCATTCCTACGGTTTGCTTTCGAGGGGCGGGCATATCATTATGTGGTTCTCCCATTCGGGCTAGCCCTGTCTCCTCGCGTCTTCACGAAAGTCGTCGAGGCAGCCCTTGTGCCACTACGGCAACACAGGGTTTGCATTCTGAACTATCTCGATGACTGGCTGATCCTAGCTCACTCTCGAGACCAGGTTTGCGAACACAGGGACCTAGTGCTCCGGCACCTAGCCCGCCTGGGCCTTCAGGTCAACTGGGAAAAGAGCAAACTCTCCCCCATGCAGAGGATGTCTTTCCTCGGTATGGAAATTGACTCGGTCGCCATGTGCGTGCATGCGCAGTCACTGCTGACTTGCCTGAGACAGTTCGAGGGCAAGAGCGCGGTTCCACTGAAATGATTTCAGAGGCTCCTGGGGCATATGGCATCCACAGCCGCAGCTACGCCGCTCAGGTTGCTTCATATGAGACTGCTTTAGCTCTGGCTTCACGATCGAGTCCCGAGGTGGGCATGGCAATGAGGCACGCTCCGAGTACCAGTTACTCCGAGCTGCCATCAGACCTTCACCCCGTGGACAAACCTCAGTTTTCTACGGGCTGGAGTGCCCTTAGAACAAGTTTCCAGGCATGTTGTTGTATTAACAGATACCTCCACCATGGGCTTTCGCATGTCAATTGCCTCGAGTTGCTTGCGGTACGTTTGGCTCTGCACCACTTCCGTGCATTGCTCAAGAACCAACACGCACAAGTCCGCTCAGACAATACCGCAACAGTAGTGTACATCAACCAACAAGGTGGTCTATGCTCCCGGCGTATGTCGCAACTCACCCGCCACCTCCTCCTATGGAGTCACAAGCATCTGAGGTCGCTTCGAGCTATTTATATCCTGGGAGACCTGAATCGTGCAGCCGACGAGCTCTCACGGTTTCAGCCTCTCCCTGGAGAACGGAGACTCCATCCCCAGACGGTTCAGCTGATTTGGGAACAGTTCGGCGACGCACAAGTAGATCCTGTTTGCCTCCCATGACTCCCATTGCAGCCTGTTTTACTCCCTGACCGAGGGTGCACTCGGCACGGACGCACTGGCACACAGCTGGCCGCGGGGCCTTTGCAAGTATGCATTTCCCCAGTAAGTCTTCTTGCACAGACTCATCCTCGTCCTGGAGCAGGAGCAGGTCATTTTGGTTACGCCACATTGGCCCACCCGGACCTGAACTAGTACTCCTCGCGACAGCACCTCCCTGGCCAATCCCTGACAGTAATATCTTAATTTTTGTCAGGAAATCTTATGTACCCACTGAGAGAAAAAACTTCTCCACACTGGAGGAAAATTTAAGGATTCACATATGTTTACAGTACTTCAAATTTCTTTTGAGAGAAGTATTATTTTTCCTATTTTTACCGCAAATAGGAAGTTGTGCGCATTAGTGAGTACACACATGTAATGCAATGTCTGTTTCATTCATACTCATAACTGGAGGGCGCCCTTGCGCAGAAAGTCTAGAACTGAGGCTCATAGAGGTCATAAAACCTAAAAAAAAAAAAATTCTTTATCATTTACCTAGCCCTATAGAACACTATAAAATAATATAATTTCTGCCTCATTCTATGATATGAAGCCACATCAGATCACAAATGGAGCTTATTTCAAATACCCGGCTGACGTTAAGAAGCGAATTTGGAGTAAAAACGTCATTAAATGTTCTTTTTTGTTGGACAACTGGTTTGTAAATGCTTCTCTTTACAAGTGTGGACAGATGTTTGGTGCGTGTTGCTTTTTCAAATGCATGTTTTCTAAGTGACTCAAACTCACAGCTTGCAGAGATGGAGCAGCATTTACTGCAAACCGATCGAACTCTGATCTCAATGCTTTGCTTCACCATCAAACAGGACATGCTGTGCATATACTTATTTAATTAAAACTTTGCAATTTTATAATTGCACAAACCAAATTACGAATTCGGTTTAATTTCGGTTAATTGTGCAGCCCCATATTAACCTCACACACAAACAAGCACACAAGTGACACAACAGACTCTCACTCACAAGCGGCTATGTCTCACACACGAAAAACTGTATCGCACGCATGCTACTGTGGTAAATTTATTCACAACACAAACCAATTTTTTCATGTTATGTGTGACATATATATGTCACACTGTACATCCCTGAGTTTAGTGTAGGTGGTAAGTTATTTTCAAATGTAATAAAGTATTAACCCTTCAGCACCACTCACCGGTCATGTCACTTTAAAGTGCCCTGAAATGTGCAAGAAGAAATGCATTTTTTCCAATGAGTCTGGCTTGTGTCAGTGTACAAATACGTCACTGTGACTTTTCACCTCACAGTCATCTGTTCCGCCTCTTGGATACAAGCAGCCAATTTGGCCTTGTGTTTCCCTTTTTCTTACCAGCTGGAGCCAAGTTTAGCTACAGTGCAGCTGAACTGACTGAAAACAGCTCAAGGATGGCTCACCCAGTTCTATGTGACAATCAAATCAAGGAAGTATAGTGTAAAATACCTCAAATTGCAAGAAAAAATTGGATAGAGAAAAGGCTTTGGTGGCTTGAATGTATGAGAGAAATATGACAGCATGTGTCTTTCTGTCTGATTGTGTGACTGAAGCAATTCAAGTATGAAACAAAGTTGAATTAGCTATAAAGCAACTCTACAGAAGATAACAGTGCCATTATTTAGCTAAAGTTTTGTTCTCATACAATAGTGTAAATGCAGTCAAATCAATAAAATGACTAAATATTTAGTCTTTAAAAAAAAAAAAAATTGGTTGTAAATGTTGTAAAATTGTGTTTAAATAGCATGTCCATGTCCTGACCTGTGAATTATGTAAAAACTAAGAAAAAGAAAAAAGAAAGAAGTGAGAATAAGTGGGAACTGATATCAGGTAGCTTCATCGGGCCACAATTTACTAATGCAAATATGGAGACACACAGTGGCAGAGCTTGTCTTTTCGCTATGTGGGTGCAAGTGAGAAAGCCTCAGTTAGGTGTAAGTTCCAAAAATAAAGCCTATTTCAGATTGCTGTGGAAAATGGCACATCATTATTTGAACTAACTTTTAAAGTACCTAGATTTTTGTATTATAATTTAAAGTTCTTCAAGTCAAAATGGCTGTTACGAAGGTAAGCAAGTCAAATTTCTGTGTGTGTGTGTCTCTGTGTCTGTGTGTGTGTGTGTGTGTGTGTGTGTGTGTGTGTGTGTGTGTCTTCTGCCTGTCTTTGCTGTACCTGTTAGAATTATATTGCTAGTAAAAGTTTGCATTTCAACTTTTTGACTCTTCTTCTGCCTGCACCACGCCCTGACAATGACGACATATTACAATGCTATAAGTGATCATCAGAATTTAGATATACCTATATTGTATTTATAGTGTTGTCTAGATAAAACATTCACAGGCATCAAAATCAGGTACATAAATGTCAGGAAGCTGATTGCTGGGCACATGTCAATGTCCATGGACCACTGGTTCATTGGTAAGCTGTATGGAACACTGTCTTACAACTGCTTTTAATTTAAGATAGTCGTTTGTTTTCCTCCTGTTTTCACAGTTCCCCTATTAAATCCATTGCATATTGGATTATGCATATTAAAGTCAATGGATACCCCCTATATTACCTAATTACCATTTTTATTAGTTTACATGATCCAAATGCCCTTTAGTAAATTAAATCAGTAATTCCATGTGATCCCTTTTGTTTTATTCCATTATTAGTTGTTAGCATAACAAATAGAATAACACTGAATATTAATTTTAAATAGCAAAACAATAAAATATGTCAGGCTGTATTTGATTTACTGATATCTTAATTTTGATCAATACCATAAAAATGCCATAGGATGTGACTTCAGCCATACAGTAGCGACACTTTAACACAAATATCTCAATATCTAAACATTTGATTGGCTCCAAATAAAAAGTAAAATGACAGTAATAAACGTGCATTTGCTGTGAAATATATATTTTCTCTCATAAGACAAGTAGATGTATATGGTCAATGGACTTGTTAGGGTTACTTTCCCTAAATATTTGTCAAATCATATCCAGTCAAAAGCATCCACATTGTGTCAACCAGTTACTTCTGCTCATGTCATGTGACCTTTATGCAGCATGTCAGAAGAGGTAACACTCAATGTCTTTAATTATAACATCGTCAAAAATGATGCAGCATGATTTGTTTTTTATTTGACTGCAGCAATTGGGTTTGTCTTTGTAAGGGATTCTCTAGCCACCTACTCCTGTGAAATGTACACAAATATTTGGCTAACGCAAAGAACATCATGTGCAATGATTACTGACATGCCTAAAAATAGCACCTTCCCTTTCCTTCTCATTCTTTATTTCCTCCCACCTTTCTCTCTTCTCTCACTCTCTCTCTCTCTCTCACTCTCTCTCTCTCTCTCTCTCTCTCTCTCTCTCTCTCTCTCTCTCTCTCTCTCTCTCTCTCTCTCTCTCTCTCTCTCTCTCTCTCTCTCTCACTGCCTCTGTCTTTTTCATCTAAGCTCTCGCTCTCTCACAGCTCTCCACAAACACACGCACTCCAAAATTTTGCATTCAGTTGCCAAGCAACACAAACCTCAAAGGACGGGGTCTGCCGTCTCGTCTTTTTAAAGGAACAAAAACAATGGTGAGGACGAGAGAGAGACAGAAGGGGGAAAATGAAATTGATCTCAGACTTATTACATAATCCCTTCTAATTACTGAAGAACAGTTAAAGAAATTGCGCCTATTAAACATAATATTGCTCAGCTCTCATAGACGAGCAAAAACACTGTTTTGGGATTTCACCAGAAGCATCTCATCCAATGGTAGAGGTCTACAACACATATGCAGACAATGAGAGCAGTCATTAACTGTCACAAATATGTACCATTAACTGTCAATATTTTAATCTTAACACTCACACTTAAAAGTAAGCACTTTATGCACTGCTTTTAACTTTTATGTTAACATAACACATTATAAACTAACTTACATTATAAACATAACTAAAATAAACTAATAATGAACACTAAATTTGAAAGCATTTGTAAACCTTTGTTAATGTTAGTGAATACAATTGTTCATGTTAGTTCACAAAGCATTAATTCATGTTAACTTTTGATCTTAAAACGTTGAGATTAACATCAACTAAGATTTTTAAAATGCAATATAAATAGTGTTTATTCTTAGTTCATAGTCATTGTAAAGTGATACCTGTTGGACTTATTAGTAATAATCACCTTTTACACACTATCTAAAGTTGAAAAAGTGAAAAAATAATAGGACCCCTTTAATGTTAGATGTAATATTGAATAACACACAACATTGAAGCACTAATACCTGTGCTTGAACATTATGTGCTTATAACATACCTTGTATGTTAGACAACACATCAAAATAATTGCATTTATTATTGCTATCTATTTAAAAGTAAAACTTATAATTTGACATTATTACAAAGTGCACTTTTTAAAAGCACACAGAAACAGTCATGAATGTGTACAGTACTCTAAGTACACATAAGTGGCCTTTTATTTAATTAATTTTAAATTATGTGCAAGTACAGCTTTTTAAAATATACATTTAAGATTTAAAGGTTATAGGTTCATATTCAACACAGTTAAATGCACTTGTTTTTCACAAAGATATGAGGAGCATTCTGCATGAATGTGAGAGGTTTATTTTTTGCTTGTATGCGTATGTAAGTTTGAAACATGTCCTAAATGTCACCTCATACCTGAATCTCCAGTCAGATCCTTTGATGGAGTAAAGGTTGACCTGTTTTAGATTTCATGACTTCCTGCCAATGCAGTAAGCGAGCAACATGATTGAGATTTTGTTGATTATAATTGGTGCAATGTTGTTTTGTTGTGTCATGTTGAGCTGCTTGAATGCACAGGGTTAAAAACCAAAAGAACTGGGTCATGCATAGAGCTCACACACTGCAGTGTCTCTTACTGTGCACTGAAAAAAAAGTGAAATTGTGCATGTTACCTTAAAGAGCTATTTGAACCTGATCAGACCGTAATGACGTGAATAGACGTAACCAAATGTAGTCTCAGAGACAGTCAATAACTAATTTGTGCTAACACACTTTGATTTGACCTATTCACTGGGGAAATCAGATTCTCTATATCAAAAGATCTAGTTTGATAGTCTTATGATCTACTTTATCCCTGTCACCCCTTATTTGAAGACTGCACTTAGGAAATAAAGTGTGCTTTAATGTATTGAATGTGCACTTGTAGTGTACTTCAAATCTTAAGAGTATATTTCTTAAAAAAAAAAAAACTGTACATGCAGCAGTGGTTGAACTAGGGTATTATACATGGGGTGGCCAAAGCTAGGAAACCTAACCATAGGCTCCACCGTGGTCCTCCAGCCTTCGAGCTCCACCGTACTCCCACTCGTCCCCCCGGCTGCGCTTGGTCAGTCGTCGTTCTGCCTACGCCACAGACTTCGGGGCCCTCGGGTGCACCTCATCCCTCCACTCCTTCGTCTCTGTCGGGCTCCTCCCTCCCTCAGGCGTCGCCCTGGTCTGCCAAAACCCCATCTCCACCTTGGTCCCGCGATCCAGCAGGTCTGCCTAGAACTTCCTGGCCTGCGGTGTCGCCCTGGACTGTCGCCCTCTCGGCTCTGCATGGGTCTACACTTCCCCCGGCTCCGCATCTGTCTGTCGATCCCCAGATTTCATCCGGACCCTCAGCCAAGGCTCCACCCTGGATCCTCCCTCCATCGGCTCCAAAATGGGATCTTCCTCTGCCAGCTCTTCCAGGGTCTTGTTTGTCGCCAGCCCTACGTCCATCTCCAGAACCCCCACCCTCCTTCCACTACTGGACTATTTACGGCACGAGGACATGCCTTCTGGGAGAGGAGTGTAATGTCAGGTCTATGTTCCGTTTTATGGATGATATTCTATATCGTTTCCTTATAGTTCCTGTTTCCCTGCTTTGTTTAGTATCAGTTTCCTTGGTTACTGATTACATCCTCATTTGTTTATATAGGTCTTTGGTCCAATATAGACCAAACCTTTTGTTGCAACTTGAGCCATTAACTTGCAATGATTTTTAAAATGCCCAATCATTGCCTATGTACTGTATATCAAAATAAACATAAAGGGTTTCTACACATAAAACTGCAACAGAGAATTCAGAAACACTGACTTTCCATCATGTGACCAAAAGTGCAAATGGATCTTGCACATTTTTATTCATAAAACGCTCAAGGTGATCTTTCACTAGTGCTAATTCTGGTAACTAACTTATTCAAGCATCCAGTCCATGGTGTACGGCATTTTTTATGGCAACTGCTTGCTGTGTACACATAGATTAGAACAGACAGACCATGCTCTGATCTCAGTTCTCAGTACTTTGCATAAATGGCAATAGAATTACAATAATAACAACAAAGGTACTTATCTGAGATCAATGTCTGTAACTTTTTTCAGATGAGACAGTAAAGTGTCTTTTCTTGACTTCTGTTTATACTTGATGTAGCCTCTTAATATCTCTGGACAGTGTATGTTTTCTGTTCCACTCATTTTTAACTATGTGCTCTCAATGAGCCCGCATAAAAGTATAAATAGATTTTTTCTGTACGTCCATGAAACTTCCATGAAATAGTTTCAAGTTAAGTGTCGCCTAGCCTTTAGTTGTTTTTGTTGCTTTTGTGCAATAGATTTATAACAATTAATTTGTTTTTAGATGATTTATTTTTCGATATTTCTATTTTGCGAGAGTCCCGCGAGTCATTTTATTCTCCCGCAAACCGCACACACACAAGTACCTTACCACCAGCACCCGCACTCGGCCATCAAATACATCAAAAAGGGTCTACTTTTATTTGTGTAAACTCACAATAAGAAAGTGTTGTGTAAAATAAAGAAAACAAACAGGATGCGCTTTCTGCTGTCTCAGGCTCGTGAACTGGAGCACTTCACAAAAATGAACTGAAACTCAGCGTATAGGCTACTTGCCTCATAGACATGAGAAATATATCTATAGAAAGCTTGAAATGTCTATTTTTAAACAAACCAATTCAAAAGGAAAATAAATATTCTCTGCTTATGTAATACCTATAAAAGATGCATTTCTCTCTAAAGGCATATCCACTATACTGCAGAGATAGCGAGTCAGCATTGTCAACTTCATCTTTGCAGTCGACACTGACACAGAAAACACTAGTTTATTAATAAATCATTAAAATATTCTTTAAGCTTTAAGCCTTGTTTTTCCGCTGACTGTGCGCGCATCTCCCTGTACGGACGAGACATTTATACTTGATGCGCTCGCTGCTGTGCTATTCTTTGAAACGGCAGGGGGCGAGTAATTGTCCTATAAACCATCAGGAAGCAGCGGTGAGAAGTAAGGTATATGAGAACCATATAAAACTAAATTTCATTAGGCATTTTTATTTTAATTTCATGAATTTCATGTTTTTTTTAAACATGGACCTTTATTTTCTTTAAAAAGGCTTATTTCTTCTACCATAGTCTCATTTAAAAAAAAACTGAAATTAATAAGACAAGCGCAAACTGGGTGGTGGTACAGACGTACATGGTCGGCTAGAGTCGTCTAGCAATCATGCATCTTCGGAAGCGGAAGTTACAAAAATGCCATGCACACCGCCATGCGAAATGTGGTCTCGCGCATGACCGCCCACACCTCGATGACATAATTTTTGCGGACGTTATGAGTATACACCAAGGGTGCTTCTCAATATCCCTCCTCGTTTCCTCGCTCCTCCGTCCTCCATCCTATGACCCAGAAACCAATCGAGCTCAGCCATCTTGAAGGACATCTCAATTCTCTAATTGCACCGCGAGGAGGCAAGGATCGAGGAGTGAGGAGGCTTCCTGAGGAGTCATGAGCGATTGTATCCTTTGCAGAAGTGTTTTATCGACTAAATGTGGCGCAAGTTTAAATTTTTTTCAACAGAGTTTATTTCAAGTTTATTTCAGCAGAGTATCTTGCTTTATTATTATTTATTATGAGTTTCTTAAATAACCAAACTTTAACAACATAAGAGCAGATCCTTTGAGCACTGCTGATGACGCTGTGAAGTTACACTCGAGTAATCAAGTATTCCAATGAATAAAAAAGCTTTCCTTCGATTCCTCCGTCCTCCTTTTCTTTCCTTGCAGCCTTCCCTCGCATCCTATAGGGGGTGGAGCTGAGACGCGAGGAAAGGAAGCGAGGAAAGGAAACGAGGATGCACAAATAAGAAATGAGAAGCACCCCAGGCTTTATGCATGCGCTTGAGCGTGGAATATGCTATATTACACCCATATATATTAAAAGCTCATTCTGGTTTAGTATGTTATTTACATGTGCGATTAGTCGACTAATGGCTTAAATGAAGGACTACAAGTCGACTAGAAAAATCGGGGGCAGCCCTAGTTTAAATTTAGTTTACAGTTTTATTAAATGCAGTTAGCTCAACGTTAAATTGCTTTTTTGACTGACTTAAGTAAGACTTAAATACATATTTATATGGCAGGTCATAATTACTTAATGTACTGAATAACTGAATGTCCTGAAAAGTATTTATGGTAAACTAAAATATAATTTAATGCAATTTTTATTTCTATATCTACCTGTATGTCATGTTTTTATAAATAGATTTGTACCCGGACATCTGTAATGATAAAGTTGAAATGTATTCATTTTAAAATATATTAACTTTAAATGTAATACTGAATAACACACTAAAGTTAAAATTATAATCAAGTACTTTACATGTGCTTTAATATGTTAGTCAACACATCAAAATAAGTGGACTTCATTAAAGCACAAGAAAATATGATTTAGGCTACACCTAATGACTTAAAATAACCTTTATAGTAATTTTTAATTTGAAATTAAACTTTTAATTTGACATTATTACAAAGTGCACTTTTTAAAGGTGTACTTTAGTGTGTTAAGAAACAGGGTTTTTTCTTTATTTTCATTATTTGGAAGTTTCCTTGTTACAGTGTAATTATACATTTAAGTACTGTATAATATTAATTAACAACATGCATTTACTAAAGGGTTAGGAGGATGGTTTAAGTTAGCATGTAATTGTGAATAATTTACTGTTATTACTACTATAGTGAGTACATGTAATAACTACAAAGTGTAACAGTGACAATAGTGTTACAGTGTTAACAAACAATCATAAAAGTGTACTGTATATATATATATATATATGCATATACATTTTCTTTCACTACTAGTGCACATTCAATACAATGAAGCACACTTCTTTTTCACAAGGGAAGTTTAGAGAATATGCTCCATGCAACCATAGTAGCCTGTAGATACACACATGAACAAATACATTTACTGTGTAAACCATATCTTTCAAGAAGTGGCCTTTGGGAAAAACAAATATTTACTCTCAGTAGTTTGTATAAATAAAACACTCAACGAATAGCGTACCATAAAATCTTAAATATAAATTTTAGATCTAAAATTCTTTGAAATGCAAATACTGTAAAATGATTCCCACCTGCTCTGGGAGAGTCAATTGTTTGATTCTCAAATCCATACTGCAGGACTCTGCGTCTGGGAAAGTCAGTTTCTGGCCACGAAGACTCCACCTCTGTAAAGGCACAAGAAATTAATTCACCTTTACACCTTTCACAACCAAACATGTACAAAAGTTTACTTTTATGTCTGCAAACTGTCATTGCAACAGTCAATAATGCTAATGAAAACATTTACTTAAACATGAATCTATCAGATAAACCAAAAAAGGTATTTGTGAGCAAGTATGCTTGAGGAAAAACATTCAGCATCAGAAGGCACTTAAAGCTTCACCGCACAAGTGTGCATCTTGACAAACATAGTGTACCACAACCCTTTTGTTTAGATTTCAAAGATTTTGTTTAGCAAAACACAACAGTGTGACAAACTACAGTATGAACCAGGGTTATATATAATACTTTGAGAATACATAAAAAAAAAAAAGTTTTTCACACAGATTAAAAACACACATACTAATCGGCATTTCAAATTGAATCACTAGCCTGCACTACTGTACTGAATATCAAATTTTTATGACGATAATTATATTTATTATCATTATTAGTTTTCAAATTTTTGCTTTTGTTATGTTGTTATTCAGTAAGAACTTCAAAGTTTTCATTACTCTTACTCACAGTCTCTTTAAGTCCAGTTCAATATTTCATGAGGCATGTGACAGTCTCAGGTAAAATCCGACGGAATCTGAATTTTGTTATTTTGTATAAAGTGTGTATCTTTGGATAGTTTACAAAATAAAGCAATACTCTTGTATTGTGTTCACTTACAAACAATTCACTTAAAGGCACAATATGTAAGTTTTGCGCTAGAGGTCGCTTATTCAAAACAAAGGTGTAGCTTGATGACGCCATGTATGAGCGTGGAATCATGGGAGATGTTGTCTTCATCTCCACAGCCGATTGAAAGCAACCCGAAGGACTCGGGCAGAAATCATATTCATGGATGAGCTAATGTATTACAGTTTTATTAACGCTATGGTGGTATTAAGCAGTGCTGGCCGCTGGAGCGCATGCTAATGAGAGAGACCAGCACGAAACACAGCTTTTATTATGCACTGCAGTCGGTCACTTCTGCTCTTTTCCTTGTGAATATGAGGTAACGCAGCGCTGTATTACATGGTTAAAACAATCATACTAAATACATTTGAGTGTGTTGAAAGTTATGTTATAGCGTTACGCTGTGCGTTCGCTCTGTGGCTGGTGAGACACTTGTTGCACTTTGCAATAATCTAGATCGATATTACAAAATCCTATTAATAAAAATTGGATGACTTGTGTTGTTTAAAATATATTGAATGATGGAGAAAGCTCTCTCTGATTACACTGTTAACCACTTGACAATAGTGTTGTCTCTGAGGTACAAACATTGGTCCGTGTACTGGTAAAAATTGCTGATTTCTTTAAACATTGTTAGAAACATTTGGGATAATTTAAGTACACAAATCAACAAAATATATAACTGTCACGGTGGGTTGCAGGAAGGCAGACGGAGACGAGGATATATTTTCAATTCAAAGGTTTAATTTAATTAAACACAGGACAGCAGAACAGGTAGCAACACACTAAATATAACGGAGATTGGACAAAGACTGACAGAACAGACAGAACTTAAATACAAACACAGATTACACTGATTAACAGAACACAGGTGATACAGATGACGATGATGACTAAACAGGTGATACAACTGAACTGATAATGACGGTAACCATGGAAACAAAGGAGTGGCGGGAAAAGAACAAAGGAAAACAGGAACAAATCAAAACACAAACTGAAAGTCCAAACATACACTGACACGTGACAATAACACTGTTTAATCCAAAAATATGACATATTAAAACATTCCGCATGCACAATTATTCAGTTATTTGCAATCCAATAGTAACAGTAAAAATCTAAACAAGGTTGTTTACACTGCACTCTTTTGTCTCAGTAGTGATTTGCACTCAAAAATCAAGGATTTTTAAATAAAATTTTTTTTTATGAAATATTTTATTTTTGTGTGAGAATCACGATTGTATTTTTAATGTCATAACCATAATTGTCTGGCTTCTTAGATCTGGCAAGCCACAGATGAAAAATTCAGGCTACAGAACCTGGCTAAAAGGAAGACTAGATGCCCAGTCTCCTATTAGACAAATATCCTCCAAAAAACATTCAGACCAAGCCTAGAACGACCCTCAGTGTCCTAACTAGACAGAGCAACCTCTCATCCTCATCTGAACCAAAGGAAGGAGGGCAGAAAGCTTGAAAACGGATGGCCCATGAGTTTCTCCAGCACAAGAAATAGGTGCAAAATAGCAAAACAAGCGAAGGTCGATAAGGCAAAGCCTATGTACATACTTTATGCCACCAATAGATGCAACAGGCAACACATCCAGGGGTGCGATTCCTGTACAACAACGTAACTCATTGGTTAACCACCATAGTATGATACAACGTTGTAGAAACTAACTATCTAGTCAAGACTGTTCCTTGAAACCAGTTGCAACTGGTCGTTTGAACTAGCCTGACGTCGTCATACTCAGATTCTAGTCAGAATATGAGTCTGATACTGCTCCATTGGGCTGTTATTAAGGGGCGTGTTTCAACCGAACCAGGAAAGAAAATAGGCTTGTTCGACTTCATGCAGTTCTGCGCAGACCGATCAGCGGCTGACTTGAAGCAGTGCATGCCGGTTAGAAATTTTGTCCGACTTGATACAGCGCCGACGCCACATGACTGTGACGTATGCCATCAAAGTACCGCGAGAGCGATTCGAGAGTAGCCAGAGAACTCAGTCAGCGCAGCTTCTCAAGAGCAGCGGCACTGGGCTGCACGAGCTCTGATGATGACACAGCTGTTCCACGATTGGCTGGATTCACCGCATGACAACGATCACATGTGTTTCGTGTTTATTCGAACACCTTTAGTTCCTCTAAAGCTCACAAATCAGTTTTTTATAACAGTAAACACTCTTTTTATGTAGTTGCGATGTTATATTGTGTCATGTTTATCAAATTAAAACTGATTAAAAAACGTAGACTCCACTTCATTGATAGTAGCTTATGTTGAACTTTATTCTTGTTCAAACAGACGCTTTATGAAGCAGTACATAATGTATTGAATGAAAATGTCTCTGAAACATCTGTGTATTATTTGGCAATTATTGCATTTATTTCACTTCAGCTGTGGTAAAGTATGCAAACACCACGTGAGCAGTCACTACGGGAACCAGAAAGTGTCCGAGTTCACATCTCCGTTTGCAGCTCCTCCCCGCCTGCACGCGGCTACTCTCGCCGATCGGTTACATCCAGCTGCAGCCGATGTCGAACACACTTATTGCCTCTGCACTCAATTGGATAGACCTACAACCAATCAGAGCAACGGAGTAAGTGACGTATGTTCTTCACTCATCTTTTCGATCGACAAATGCCTGGTTCTCTGTTTCTCTTTTAAAATTAATGTGCTGTCGATATGTTCTATAACAGACGCGATGGCGGAATCTACACATCTCAATTCTCCAGCGGCAATCATCTTTGTTGTAAACGAATTCAACCCAAGCACTCTTTGGTGACGTGGATGATTACGTTACTGTTGATCATCTGTCCATCATCGTATAAAGCCCGCCCTGACAATTTGATTGGTACGAACAGCTCTGGTTCGAGCATAGTTGCTCCACAACGGAGTCCAGACCGAACTTCCCGACCATCCAGGCTACGTTTGGCATCCAGGCTACGTTTGAACCACATTAGTTTAACAATATAAGACTGTGATTAAGGACGTCACATGCAGGTGGTGGAGTAATAACTTCTTCTAATCAATCGATTTGAGATTGCATTTAATGTATTTAACATATACAGTATAATGTAATTCCACATTTCGAGTTTATTTGTTCATGTTTAAGAGGGTTAAGTAGGGTTAGTCCTCAGAGGGTTACTTCAGGCAGTAGTGCGGGTGACCTGAGGATCACGGTGAGTGTGCTACCTTCGGGGAACCAACATCCTAGGACCCCTCATCCCTCCCACGCTCCGCAGCCAGTAGAGCCGCCAACGGAACACGCTGGACCATCCACAAGGTGTGTACCAGCCGTATCCTTCACTGCTCCCCAAGATGATCAGATGTCAATCGCTGCATTGGAAGGTGGGTCAGACTTCTCCAGGGATGACGATTTGGCGGTGCTGCCCCCTTCGGAGGACAGCGGTGCCCGAGTTGGACCCAAAGATGATGGCCATGCTTTCCCGGGCCGCCAACAGGATTGGGCTCGTGTGGAGCCCTCCACCGAGTCCCGAGCCCTCGAGGCTGGACGATTGGTTTCTCGGGCTGGCGCGTGCTGGTTCTCTTTCTTCCTGGAGGTGCATGAGGAGCTCACTGGGTCGTGGATGGCACCTTTCACTGCCAGAAACTGTCGGTTTTCACTGTTGGTGGGTCGTGTGATGTCCACTATGGTGGTCCGGGAGCACCATCTCTGGCTGTGTCTGGCCGACATGAGGTAGGCTGACAATGTCAGGTTTCTTATCTCCCCTGTGTCCCAGACCGGCCTCTTTGGCGACGCGTTCGAGAACTTTGCCCAGCAGTTCTCGGCTGTACAGAAGCAGACTAAGGCGATAAAACACATCCTGCAGCGGCGGTCAGCTGCTGGCATCAAAACCAGCGGTACCCACATTTTCAATAAAAGAGCAGTTTCTTCAATCTCTTGGTCTGAAGAGGGCCTGGAGAGAAGTGGGAGGAGAGAATCCTCACCACTCTCATCCGCCTCTTCTATCGCCAGCGGGCAGCAGCGTGCAGTTCGAGAACGCAACCAAGCCTCCTCCTGCGCCTTCTGCCCAGTGGAACCAGGTAAGTGTTGCACAGCACACTCAGACCCCGCTACGGGCCGCCTCCCAGAGAGAGCCTCCCGAGCCGCGTCCCTGCGTTCCACCTCGCTGCCCCACTGCGGGTATGCTTATGGTCCCTCTGGTCCCACTTGTATGGTCTCTGCGAGCCTGGTTAGCGCTCCCCAGTCCGACTCACTGGCTCATTCGGACCATCAGGTTCGGCTATGTGATTCAGATCACCCGGCGTCCCCCCAAGTTTCGGGCCATCCACTCCACTACAGTGAGAGCAGCCGATGCCCATGTCTTGCGAGCGGAGATTGCAGTCCTTCTGGCGAAGGACGCGAAAGAGCCGCTCCCTCCAGCCGATATGAGGTCAGGGTATTACAGCCCCTACTTCATTGTACCCAAGAAAGGACCGATCTTGGACATGCATCATGTTTTTCATCATTTTGAATCAGAGTCTCCACAAGCTACTAGTGTTGTCAAAAGACCCGGTACTTCGGTACCAAAGTCAGTACTAAAAAAATTAAACCGTTACGGTACCAGCTTTTCTTAAGTACCGATGGTACCAAAGTACCGGATTAATCCGGTACTTGATGCGCTGTTCAAATGGTGCACAGTTGCGTCCTCTTCATAAAAACACAGAGACATGGCAACCGGCGGCGCTGAGAGGCGCAGCGTGCTCGTTTTTCCAGGTGCGCCTTTGTTCATGGTTGCACAGCAACGCCACACGCCACGGGAGAGCAAGTGCTTGTGGAAAGAAGGAGAAAGCGGTGCGAACTGCGGTCTCCATGATGATGAGGAAGCATCAGCAGAGAATTCAATTATTTCTAGCCCTTGCATTAGCTTTACTAGATATATTTATGGAGATGAGATATAAAAAGCCACCCTGTACAGCTATGATCAGCCGTTCGGCCAAGCTTTCGATGTTGTTACTGAAAGGCTGAAGCTGATCAGTTGATTTTTGTCACATGAACTGTTGAGATGAGAAGTTGAGACGTTTTCATCTCGCCGCGGCATAGCCTACATTTGAAATAAAGATTTTGTACGCACAAAAAAAGTGGTTGTATCAGGGTAGTTTTATGAGCACAGTATCGGACCGACACCCAAATACTGGTGTCAGTATTGGTGCATCCTTATTTATGTCATTAATATCAGTCTGTCAGAAAAGCAGTTCTAGGCTTATTCTTAGCTGGATAACTCTTAGCAGGTTTAAAAAGCCCTTTTAAAATGAAATAGAAATGCAGTTTTGGATTAAATAAAAGTACAGTCAAGTCAAATAAAACACGATATACACTTTAATATATGTAAATTTAATCTAAATTAAGCTTTGGTACCGAAATTGTTACAGAGAACCGTGGATTTTCACTGGTATTGGTACTGAATACTGAAATTTTGGTACCATGACAACACTACAAGCTACCGTTCAAAATGCTCACGCAGAGATGTATTTTCGAATGCATCCGTCCCCGAGATTGGTTGGCAGGGATCAACCTGAAGGACGCGTACTTTCATGTCTCGATTCTCCCTCGACACAGGCCGTTTCTGCGCTTTGCGCTTGAGGGTCGAGCATATCAGTACAAAGTCCTGCCCTTCAGGCTGTCCCTGTCTCCCCATGTCTTCACAGAAATCACGGAAGGGGCCCTTGTTCCCTTGTAACTATCTCGACGACTGGCTCATACTAGCACACTTTAGAGATCAGTTATGCGAACATAGGGACCTCGTGCTCAGGCACCTCAGCCAGTTGGGTCTTCAGGTTAACTGGGAAAAGAGCAAACTCTCCCGTGGAGAGGATCTCTTTTCTCGGTATGGAGTTGGATTCGGTTGCACAGACAGTGCGCCTCACAGAGGAACGCGCTCGGTCGGTGCTGAACTGCCTGAATACGTTCAAAGGCAGGATGGCGGTCCCACTGAAATTCTCTCAGAGGCTCCTGGGGCATATGGCAGCGGCAGCAGCGGTAACACCACTCAGGCTGCTCCATATGAGACCACTTCAGCACTTCAGTCCCGAGATGGGCGTGGCAATGACAATGTGACAATCACACCGGCATGCCGCCAGACCTTCAGCCTGTGGTCAGACCCCTCGTTCCTGCGGGCAGGAGTGCCCTTGGAACAGGTGTCTAGGCATGCTGTGGTGTTCACAGATGCTTCTGCCACTGGCTGGGGTGCCACGTACAATGGACATGCAGTGTCAGGGGTGTGGACCGGCCCTCAACTGCATTGGCACATCAACTGCCTCGAGTTGCTACGTCTCGCTCTGAGCCTCTTAAAAAGGTCGCTAGAGGGCAGGGACATGCTGGTCTGTACAGACAACACTGCGACCATTGTGTACATCAACCGACAAGGTGGTCTATGCTCCCGTCGGATGTCGCAACTTGCCCACCATCTCCTCCTCTGGACTCAGAAGCATCTGAGGTCGCTTCGGGCCATGTATGTCCCTGGTGTGCTCAACTGTGTGGCCGACAAGCTATCACGAGCTGTTCTCCCGGGAGAATGGCGACTCCACCCCCAGGCGGTTCAGCTGATCTGGAGAGAGTTCGGGGAGGCTCAGGTAGACCTCCCACTGCCAGCTGTTTTACTCCTTGACCGAGGGAACACTTGGCACGGACGCACTGGCACACAGCTGGCCCCGGGGCCTCTGCAAATATGCGTTCCACCCAGTGAGCCTACTTGCACAGACCCTGTGCAAAGTCAGGGAGGACGAGGAGCAGGTCCTTCTGGTGGCTCCATATTGGCCCACCCGGACCTGGTTCCCAGAACTCATGCTCCTCATGACAGCCCCTCCCTGGCCCATTCCTCTGAGGAAAGACCTTCTGACTCAGAGACGGGGCACCCTATGGCACCCGTGGACGGGACGCGGAGGTTCAAGGTGACTTACCCCCAGATGCAGTCAACACCATCGCTTCCATCAAGAGGGTAGGGGACCTGCAGGCATTTTCAGTTAACGAATCATGCCTAGATTTCGGGCTGAGTGACAACCACGTTGTACTGAGGCCTGGCTATGTGCCCAAGGTTCCTACCACTCCCTTCAGGGACCAGGTGGTGAACCTGCAAGTGCTGCCCCTGGAGGAGGTAGACCCAACCTTGGCTTTGCTCTGTCCCGTCCGCGCTCTGCGACTGTACGTGGACAGAACTCAAAGCCTCAGGACCTCAGATCAGCTCTTTGTCTGTTACGGAGGCCAGCAGAAGGGAAAGGCTGTCTCCATGCAGAGGATGGCCCACTGGATAGTGGATGCCATCGCCTTGGCTTGCCAAGCACAAGGCGTGCCCTGCCCACTCAGGTTGCATGCTCACTCCACGAGAGGCGTTGCATCCTCCTGGGCGCTGGCACATGGCACCTCGCTAACTGATATCTGTCGAGCTGCAGGCTGGGCAACACCTAACACGTTCGCTAGATATTCCCTAAATGGGTAGAAGCATTGAGAGGCCGGTTGGCTGCGCCCTACTGTACGCCCCTTATTGCTCCAGAGTGAAAAACCTGTTGAGTCCTCCAACACCCTCGGGGCCGGACGTGGCGGAGTGTCCGGCGCCAGGCCTTTATCCGTTGAATCCTTGAGAACCGGGTCTAGGCTGGGTCCCATATGTGTGACCCTGCGGGGATCCCATATGTGTATTCTTCCACAGCTGCTCCTAAACGGAAGCCTGTGTCTTTCCCTTGGGCTAAGTCACCCAGTATTTCATATGCAGTACAACCTTCGGGTTAGTCCATATGTCTATCTCCATGTAACTCCTTCGGGGAAGAATGTAGTTGGGCTGTGAAACGATTAATCGCAATTAATCACATCCAAAATAAAAGTTTGTGTTCACATAATATATGTATGTGTACTGTGCATAATTATTTTGTATATATAAATACACACAAATGCATGTATATATTTAAGAAATATTTGCTTAAATACACTGTGAGTATATATATATATATATATATATATATATATATTTATATACATATATATATAATTTGTAGTATATATAAATATTTTATATATAAATAACACATTTTTCTTAAATATATACATGCATGTGTGTGTATTTTTAATTATGCACAGTACACACACATATATTATGTGAACACAAACTTTTATTTTGGATACGATTAATCGAAATGAATCGTTTCACAGCCCTAGAATGTAGGTTCTGCAGCGTTCTCCTTCCTAACAGAAAGAGCACACTTTCCTAGTGTTATCCAATAATCTCACTGTCATCCTATCATCCTTCCAGGCAAGAAGGGGCAAGTGGCTTGCACAGGGCACTGGATGGGGACAGCAGCTGTGGCCCTTTGGTAGGGATTCCTATTCGTCGGTCCCGACGTGACGTTGAATGACCGACTGAAGAGGAACGTCTCGGTTATGTATGGTAACCCTCGTCCCCTGAAGGAAGGAACGGAGACACCACGTCCCGTCGCCACACCTGCTGCGGCCCGCTGGGGCAGCCAGCTCATCGGCTCGGCTCCTCAGCAAAAAACTGAAGTGCAATCGCACCTTCTGCTCATTATATTCCTGCGCTGCATGGCTGTTGCAAACTAGATGTACCGCATGGCGGTACAAAATATGACCGCCGCTCAGGCCTGCACTGGCTTTCCACAAAAATAAATGGCGTGGAGCAATTTGGCTGTATTGCGTGTTTATGTATACCTAAAAAAAGTAGTAGTATGTGCATGTCTGTCTGTGTGTGTGTGTATGTGTGTGTGTTTGTGTATGTGTGTGTCTGTGTGTGTGTGTGTCTGTGCGTGTATGTATGCGTGCGTACATGTGTGTGCGCGTGTGTGTTTGTGTGTGTGTGTCTGTGCATGTGGATTTGTATGTGTGTGTATGGGTGTGTGTCTGTGCGTGTGGATGTCAGTGTGTGTGCATGCTTGCATTTGTTTGTATTCCTGCATGTCTGTGTGTGACAGTATCATCCTAAACCCCCGGGGACCAAACGAAATTTTTCCGTAAAAGTCTAGTGGGGCTACATGCCCACCAAATTTCATGTTCCCCGGTGTTTCGGTGTCCCTGGTATCGTTGACGGAAAATTCAGTAGATGACGGAAAAGAAAAAAAAAAAAAACTTTGACAATCGATTATGGGCTAGGTTGATGTGGGCCCTTAAGACCAACATACCATAAAAATTTCTTCATCCTCGGTGCCACGGTTCAGGTAGTTATTTAGGAAAAACTGCATTTTTTGGGTTTGGGGGGGCCCAGCGCGGGGGGGGGGGGGGGGGGGGGGGGTTGTGGCCCCCGGGGACCAAACGAAATTTTTCCGTAAAAGTCTAGTGGGGCTACATGCCCACCAAATTTCATGTTCCCCGGTGTTTCGGTGTCCCTGGTATCGTTGACGAAAAAATTCAGTAGATGACGAAAAAAAAAAAAAAAAAAAACTTTGACAATCCCTATATGACCGCTTTCGCTAGCTATGCTAGCGGCGGTCATAATGATTGCACGCCAATGTGCATTGGCTCATTTTGTTTCACTCGAAGTAGATTGGCCTCTCTGGCAAGATTTCTATTTGTCGGTCCCGACGTGGCGTCTCCGTTCCCTCCTTCCCTGAAGGAGGGTTACCATACATAACCGAGACGTTACCCTGTGTTTTTATAGGTTTGGTATTGTCTATGTTTTATGTGGTTGTTCTGCTAAGCTTTTTTCCTTGCATTCTCCAGCATTTTCCTTAATGGATTTACTATTAAAGACTGTTTATGTTTGTTAAACTCAGTACAATTCATTGCAACCACCAATGACAGAAACAGGTCTGTTGGTGTCAATGAATGTTTACAACTTTGACTTACAAACAAAGTTGAACTTAAAGATAAAGAAAACAATAAACATTGATCCATATGCAAGTGACTTATATGCTGAGTCTTCTGTTTTTTTAGAGAGAGACTGCTGCAAAGTTGCTCCCACCAAATGATATAAGTTGTTTCTTATCAGACTGTCTCTCCTGCTCTCTTGTGTAGGGCATATTTTTTCAGCTTTCATTTTGTGATGCTATATATGGGTAAAATCAGCGCCTCTGCTGCAGAACCGTCCTCTCTGTCATCACAAAACATAAAAATGAAACAACTGATGCCACACACGAAGATCAATGTGACCACTGCAAGTTAGAACAGTTTGTTGTCCTGGTTTGGTCTGTTTGTCAGTAGGTATAAACCTGCAGCTTCATTCAAGAAATATCAAATAATTTGATTATATAAGTACACTTATTGTAATTATACTGTTTTTTCCAACTTGTACAAACTACTGTAGACTGAAAGTGACACTTATTTGGATGTGTTGAAAGTAATAAAGCAAATGTAAAGCAAATTTTAACTGCAGTGTGTTAATCAGTATAACATTTAAAGATAATTTATGTTAAATGTACTAAACTGCACCTCCATCATTACATGACATACACGTTTCAATAGAAATGGCAATACATTATATTTTAGTTAGGCATAAATGCTTATCAGTACATTCAACAGTACACAGTACCATTTTTCAAAGACAATAGAATTATGTACAAGTACAATATAAGTAATTATGTGCCAATGTCCAAGTTTGTCGTATGACCCCCCCCCCCCCCCCCCCCCCCAAGTAGTTAAGCTCAAACCTCGCCCCACAGCCAATTACATTGATCAACTAAATAATGCAGTCAGCTGTCAAGAAAAGATTAATCAAGTTCATACAACCGAACAATAATAAAGTTCAATAGTTTAATTTAAGTGATTTGAATCATGAAAGCAAGCTGACCAGGAATAAAGCTTTCTTTGATTTTAGTTGAATTGCTTGCAATACTGCCTGTTGGTTCCTTCAATTCTAATGTTAATGTTGTGTTTACAAATTCATCTGCCACAAATAATATGTTTGCATAAGTTAAAATAAAAAGCTGATTTATGTTTTAATGGTTCAAGAAATTGATACTAGAAAAAGCTGACACCTCCAAGGTTCCCAGAGCCACAACTGATCTGTCATGAAAGGGAAGCTTGGTTGGAAAAGCAGGGGTTGATATGTTCTATGGATTTACAACTATGCTGCTTTTATTGGGTACTTTAAAAGGAGAATCAGACGCACTATAAAACAAGTATTGGTTTTGATAATACAAGTTTTTACACAAAGGAATAAACAACATTTTAAGAAATAAGAATTAAAATGACTGTCAAGAGATAAGGACTAAAGCCATATCATATTTCTAGAAATATTTTTTTTTTTTTTTATTGGACATGAGAGTGGGTCACCATCACCAACATTAAGCACCGGCAGCTGTACTACACTCAAAAAAATGCTGGGTTGTTTCTGTAAACACATTGTTGGGTTGATTGTGCTGGGTCAAAATATTGGGTTGTTTGGGGTACTGTAAACACATTATTGGGTTGCTCATGCTGGGTCAAATGAGTTGTAAGGGGGTTATTTACAAATAAACAGTTGGTTGGGTTATTTTGACCCAGCAACCGGTTTATTCTTTGCGGAACTTTCTGGATCTTCACTTCAGACTCGAGGAGCAGGCCACACCGGAGCAGGCAGTGTTTTATGGTAAGTTAATAATGTTTACCTATATTTTTAAAAAGTTGTGGTAACTGCAAGCTAATTTCACTGTTCAACATACAGTCTTTGATATGGAAGTGCGAGGGGTAACGTATTTATTCTGTGAAACCTAAATAGCCACAGCTAAGTTAGCCGGTTAGATTTGTTGACAAAATTCTGCATCGTTAAATCCTTAATTGTAAACCAGCTAGGCCTATATCAGCAGCCTTTTTAAAATATGCAGTTTAAATTGTAAATTCATCACGTAATTATCGTATTCATTGTGGACGTTGTGTATTTAAAAGTGAGGAAAGCGTTTTGAATGAAATCCATACAAGCGCGGTATAATTTTAGTCCCTCACAGGGCTTGCACGTAAAATTGCGGGAAATTAGTCTCGAGGCTATTGTAGCTACTAGCTAGTGAGTTGTGTGTGGAAAGTCTGCTGGTATATTGTATAAATACTCGTCAGAAGAAGCGACTGGGGTAAGTTCCAGCATAGTCTCCTCTTGCGTGTGTCTTCTGTAATGTCTGTCGGGATTGTTCAGAAAAAAATGAACTGAGGAATAACATCACGATACGCGCCGTCACATTGTGACCTGGTTAGTAGGCAACAGTTTAAAGAATTTCCGCCTGGATTGTCAATGGACAGGTGCCAGTTTTGAGAAGAAAATTATTAAGAATGATCGTCAATATTTAAAACTTAAAAAATGTAGACTTACATGATACCCTACCATGCATGTCATCTTTCATTTTATTGTGTAACATTATCTAAGCGTGGCGATCATCAGGGCTGCCAGTCAGGAGATTAACGAGCAGCTTTGTTGGTTTGTGAGTTTTAATGTTAAAGAAAGACACTATCAACATTACAGTAATATACAGCTACAGTAATATTTTTACTTTTATTGCCTAAATGTTGAAAATATTAGTCCAAAGTACTCTTTTATTACTATAATTCAGTTTGCAAATAATGAATTTAAATAGACATTTTGTTTGTTTGCCACATTTAGTCATATTTGGTAATGTTTGCAATAACATTTTTTTGATACTTCCACAAAAAAAAAAAGCTTAACTTGCATGTTAGTTATATTGCAACACTCTAAGTGATTGTGTTTAATCAACAGGTGGGGACCAACATGGTTGAATATTCACAAAATGAGATGACTGGAGCATTGCTGCATATTCTGTGCCTCAAGGATGAGACGAGGAGGACATGTCAGACCTTTGCCATTGTTCCAGGCCACACCATCGAGACCGAGTCTTTGCTGAAGGCTGTTCATCTTTGTTTCAAAGCTTTTTTTGTTTTTGATGTTAAATACACAAAGCAGTGTTTCCCCACCTGGGAGTTTCTCCAGCATACCTTGTATCAAATTAATGGAAAGAGTCCTCCTCTGTAAAATTTGAGGACAACAGTTGTTTCAGGCCCACGTGATATTTAGTCGCATTTTAAATGTTTGTTGCTGTTCTTAATAAATCAACACATCTTAATAAATGAAATCGTAATCGTATAAGTTCAAATGAGTTGCTTAATGACTTTTAAAGGTGCATTGTGTAATATTTACGAGGATCTGTTGACAGAAATGCAATATCATATAGGCCTACATAACTATGTTTTCAGTGGTGTATAAAGACCTTACTTAATGAACGTTATGTTTTTATTACCTTAGAAGTATACATTGTATAATTGTAATAATTGTATAAAAATTATTAAAGATATGTATTAAAAATGTTTTTAAAAAAAACAATTAAACGAGATTTAAATCAAATTTACAGTGGCCTCTCTGGTTTGTTGTATTACAGAGACAATAATTATTTTATATTCGTAATATAACAAATATTTGTTACTAATTTTATTAAGGCAATGAGACACGAAATAACCCAGCATATAAGTAGGACTTAACCCAGCAAGAGGGTTAATTCCACCCACTGGTTGGGTCAAATGAATGACCCAGAAATATGGGTTAAATGGTAAAACCCAGCACTTGGGTCAAACCAACCCAGCGCGTGTTCTGTCCAATAGTGACCCAGCGGTGTGGTTAAGGTTGGGTTATTTTTTAACCCAGCAGTTTTTAGAGTGTAATACAATAGCACTATATAGGAAGTAAACGTGTAACTATTACTTACAGCAAATGCCCTGGATAGGTGAATCTCTAGGATCAGATAGTTTTTGGAACTTTCGGAACCCGTAAGGCAGCAAAATAATTCAATTTAGGTATGTTAGTTTATATACATTGGTCTGTCTCTATCTTCCTCCAACACTCATTACAGGTTAGTTGTATAGACTAGTGATTGGGCTTAGCATGGGAATCCACCTTTCAGTGGTGCTGTGACACAGGTGTGAAGGTTTTTTTTACTGGCAGAACAAGCCAGAAGAAGAAGAAAAAAAATACATTTAAAATAATTGTTAAGTGCTGCTTAATGAAAACCATTTATGATTAATTCTTAGGCTATTTTTTAACTGTATAAAGAATACAAATCTTACAGCTCTTATTGCTATAGTAATAAAATATAATTTGCTCTATTTTATTTCTGCTGTGTGCATAAATCATGCTCCTCTTCATAGGCTATCATATTGATGCAGAGACACAAATGAGGAAAAAAAATTAAAATGCATGGTACGAACAAAAGCACAACCATGGGATGATGGTGTTAAACTAATGCATGTTTTGTCTGTGATTGTCCTAACCTGTCAGTTGCAGGACCTGTGCGACCCACACAACCAGGAGAAAGCCGAACGCACAGCAGCAGAAGCGCTGGAACGGCCGCCGTCTGACGCTCCATGTCACAGACTTCATTCCGCTCCGTCTGTTCCTCACCGCTGAGTCAGAACATGATCGTAGCAGCCGCAGATTCCTCCTGTCGTTATCCGGGACTGAGAACTACCTTATTACTAAACTAAACTTTTCAGTTGCCTTGCTTTTCTTCATCGCAGTTAACACGGCGCTGTTTCAAACTATTTAGAAGCATCGCAGCGCTAACCTTACGCGCAGACCTGTTCTATATGCTCAGGTATCATTTGCTTCAAAGCGCACAAATGCGCTCACATGCCATTGGATTTGGAAAGGTCGTTGTAAATGGTACCCTCGTTCTCTCTCTCTCTCTCTCTCTCTCTCTCTCTCTCTCTCTCTCTCTCTCTCTCTCTCTCTCTCTCTCTCACACACACACACACAGACAAAATCACACCGCTGCCGCTTGAGGGCGGCTCTTGCCAAACGCCGTGGACGACCAATAAGAAAACCCCTTACCACACTCCATTGTCATAATCATTTGTTAACAAACAAATATGAGCTCATTGTTTCTGCCTTAAATTATTACATTGTTTAAATTAATACATTTTTAACTAACTGTGATTTTGTATACATTTCTGAAATTCATAATTTAGACAGTTACCTCTGATAACCGATCACTCTAAATTGTAATGTGGACTCATGCATTTTCTGTAAAGCTGCTTTGAAACTATATGTGTATTGTAAAAAGCGCTATACAAATAAATGTGAATTGAATTTAATTGAATTTGGGCTAGTGGGGCATAAATGACATACCCAAAATAAAAAGGTGCTGTTCATAAGTCATTCTGAATAGACACATAACCAACATTTTTACAGTTCAAAACTCAGAATTACTCAGACTGTTTTTAATATGGAGATGTATAAGCTCAAACATCAAAAACAAAAGTAAATTAATATAATTATTATTAATATAATTTTTATGTATAAACCCAGATAGCACACGTACGTCTGCAAGACGTCTGTTAAAGATCACTTCATCTGGAAAGCATCTGCTGTTTACTGATAGACATCTTTAAGATGTCAGTTTAACATACATTCTAAATCATTACATCTTAAAGACATTTTCTAAACATCTATTTGACATCTGACAGGAAACGTCCTATAGACATATTGCAGATGAGTTAAACACTCTAAAAAATACGTCTTCCAGATGTAAACACGCATATCAAATAGACGTCTCCGTGATATACGTGTGCTATTTGGGAAAATGTTATTTGAATGAAGTATAACAACGTATAACCAAATAAAGTGAGGCCACAGTGTGGTCATGCTTCATTTCAAATCTGAGGATGCTATCTCTAAAACTATGCATTTTCTGAAGCATTTTGTAAGACCATGTCGTGAGTTTTTAGAGAAGAATGACAAGATTCTAATAAAATATTTGATTACCCTTTAAAAACACCCATTTGCAGTCTATCGTAGGGATGGGTATCGTTAAGGTTTTAACGGTATTACTACTCTTACCGATACTCCTTATCGATCCGGTACTTTAACGGTATTATTATCGGTTCTTTTTGTTATATTAAAAAAAACAATTATTTATAATAATTTAGAACATAATTAATATTGCTTTATATTTTGAAATGTAAAATAAATATCTATAGCAAAAGAAAAAGCAATGCTTTAACAAAACAAATAAAACATGTATGTTATGCAGAAGGGTGCAGGCTTTTGTGTTTTATATACAGAAGACATAGGACACCAAAAACAAAGTACAAACACATGGTCAAACAAACAAAAAAAGTATACAATAAAACAAATATACAAATTATTTACCCAGTGCTTTAATTTCAGTTATGTCTACTGACATTGCTGTTCAGGAGAAATATGGGCTAAAAAGACATCTAATAAAGTCAGATGTAAAATAACACTGCATAGTTTATCATAGATAGATTAAAGCTTATAAAAGCCAAAATTATTCATTCAAGAGCTGCGACTGATTTTCTCTTTGGCTTTTGTTGTTTGATTCACATTAATGGAGCAATCGTCAGCAGGTTTATTAGACTGCTGCCTCTTTAAGACCAAATGCAGATCTAATCATTATTACGCATCATATTTTCTCCCAACTATTTACGTCCATTTAAGACATAAACTGTATTTAAGTGAATAAACTGTTTAAGTGAATCTCCAAGACGGCCATTTTGACATATTTTTGTGTATATTTGATCGTTTAGATGCGCACACAAAGCCCAAAACGTTGCTTGTCTCGTTGCGGTGTGTTTCGGAGCGCGCGCCACATTTGGAACAGCGTCTATTGCGTCAATTTTGGTACTTTTAATAGCCTTTTATTATCAAACGCGTCCCGCAGTTTAGCAACAATATAGACTACATTTTACAACAATCACCGATCGTGCAGATTCTGACGTTACGTTTGGGTTTTAGGGAGAAATGACAGCGCACCGCTGTGAAGGGAAGGAAGTTGCGCTAGACAGAATAAGGCTTTAGTTTTTAATGGTTATACCTCAAATATCTTCTTTTTTTATAATCTGGCGATAAGATAAGAACTGCTCAATTCATGTAACGTTATAGCCTACGTGCAGCCTATTGTTCACACTCAATGAACCTTCACACTTCTGCCGTGAATTAGACTTAATCTTATTGTTTTATCGTTATTCTTTTGTTAGTATTCAGACATTATTTAAGCAATAGGGGCTGTGCTGAATCGTGAATAAGTCACGGCTGAAGGCAGTTGTTAGGCACGACGCTAAGCGTGTATCAATGCAACTTTCATGACGTACAATCACTAAAAGCCTTCCTTCCGCTGGAAAAAATAGTCCCTGGCCGTGAACAGCAACTGAAGTTACATTATTTCGCCATTAGATGGCGGCAAAGACTGTCTTTATGAGTGAGTCTGTCATAGAGAAGACTTTTATATTGGTTGCTAGGGGTGTTGTGTTGTGTACATACATACATGGAACCTTTGGGTGAAGCGGTCATAGCTGTGTTTTATCGTGAATAAAACACAGTTATTGACCAATCAGAATCAAGGACTGGAACCAATAATAATAGCCTTTCTTCTGGCATTACATTGCCCATCTACACCACTTTCATCCCACTATACATAAATCCATATATTAAGTCTGTCTAGAAAAATAAAAATAAAAATAAATAAATAAATATGTACTTGCAGATAATGTTAAGTAGCCAATACGTTTAGTAAATAAGTCTTATTTAAGTGGGTCAAAAAAACATTATTTAATTCAAATTTAAACTATAATACATTTTCATTTAATTGCAATTGAGATTCACACTTAAGTAGCTTACTATTCTTTTAAAATATATTATAAAATTGCCCAAACATTGACTAGTACTCTATTGCTATATATGTGTGAGACAATCATATATGTTCAAGCATACTTTGTATTCAAACTATTCTTTGTAGGCCTACCTTTAGGAAACCTTGTTCATTTGCAGACAGTTGCATTTATTTTTTGCATAATAAAATTTGGCACAACGATGATACACTCGATAACGTCATTAAGCAAGCTGAATCCAATTTTTCACTAGCATACTGTATATCTATGGAGGTAGATTTGTGTCTTTATTATTCAATCAAAAAAAAGGTTGCTTCAATCAAAAAATATATTTTCAATCAAAAAAACCCGTTTCAATCAAAGAAAAAAAGTGTTTGAATGCAAAAATATATTTGAGACTCAAAAAAATGCATTTGAACACTATTTTTTTTTTGCTTGAAAATGTTTTTTTTGATAGAAGTGAAGGTTTTTTTGTTTGAAGCAACTTTTTTGATTGAAGTATTGTTGTTTTGTGTTTGGGCCATATTATGGGTAGGACATTTGTGTCTTTATAATTCAATCAAAAAAGAAGTTGCTTCAAACAAACAAAACATATTTTCAATAAAAAAATCACTTCAATCAAAAAATAAACCTTTTCAATCATAGAAAAAATGTTTTTGAATGCAAAAAAATATTTGAGATTCAAAAAATTGCACTTGAACACTTTTTTTTTGATTGAAAATGTTTTCTTTGATTGAAGTAATCTTTTTTGTGTTTGGACCATGTTATGGGTAGGACATTTGTGTCTTAATTATTCAATCCCAAAAAAGTTGCTTCAATCAAAAAAAAAACATTTTCAATCAAAAAAAAATAATTTCAATCAAAGAAAAAACTGTTTAAATGCAAAAAAAAAAAAAATCATTTGAAGTGTTTTTTTTTTATTGAACTTTCTTTTTTTTTGAATGAAGTGAAAAAAGTTTTGAAGTCGTTTTTTTTTTAAATCATTTTGACACAAACGTACCGCAGTGGGGGCGGGTGCTTCTCCATTGGTCAGACATGCTTGAGTGACAAGTGTCTACACCAACGACGTCTTTCTGACAAGCAAGTCATGGTCGCCACTCGCCAGCGAGCCAGGAAGCAGTGGTGGAGTTGTTGGTAAGTAGATAAAACCGTATTAAAATGATTGGTGTCACGTTATTAGCCTACTCTGTTTGATATTTCGATTAAACATACAGCTTGCTAACTTAAATAAGGATCATTATTGGCACAATACTTTAAGCTAGTAACTACTTGTACACTATGTCAGACAATAAGCATCACTTCATTGAACTGCCAGTTTTCCATGTGGAGTTGTGCAGGACATTAGGCTACTTATAAATAATGCCTGACACAGCTAGTTTGCGCACCGAGCAACGGAATATATATTCATGTTACCGGTGGTATGCAACATTATTTTCCGTACGGGACGGCATATGTAAGCCCCGCTCTCAAAATAACAGCATCTGCCTCTGTGTCTGCGAGCATTTGACTGTGATGGTGGGGAGACCACTACCCGTGAGCGAGAGAGAGAGCGGGACGGTCAAATAGCTGTAATCCTGTGGGCTGTGTGAGAAGATAGACTCAGGCTCTGCATGACCTGTTGCTGCTAAACAGGCAGCGCTGTGGGCAACAGTTGGCCTGTGGACTGTTGTTTGACCACTAATGACGTTACGTATTATAACACAATATAGCACAAGCACATAGCAAGCCTCTGTAACGTTACTTAAGTGAAATAAACAATTCAATTAGCCGTTAGCGCACCCTGCTAGCCTGCCTGACAATATGAGGCGTCAGATATCTAACACCATCACACAAATTAGTCAACGTGAGCTAAGTTAGCAAGCTGTATGTTTAATCGAAATATCAAACAGAGTAGGCTAATAACGTGACACCAATCATTTTAATACGGTTTTATCTACTTACCAACAACTCCACCACTGCTTCCTGGCTCGCTGGCGAGTGGCGACCATGACTTGCTTGTCAGAAAGACGTCGTTGGTGTAGACACTTGTCACTCAAGCATGTCTGACCAATGGGGAAGCACCCGCCCCCACTGCGGTACGTTTGTGTCAAAATGATTTAAAAAAAAAACGACTTCAAAACTTTTTTCACTTCATTCAAAAAAAAAGAAAGTTCAATAAAAAAAAAACACTTCAAATGATTTTTTTTTTTTTTGCATTTAAACAGTTTTTTCTTTGATTGAAATTATTTTTTTTTGATTGAAAATGTTTTTTTTTTGATTGAAGCAACTTTTTTGGGATTGAATAATTAAGACACAAATGTCCTACCCATAACATGGTCCAAACACAAAAAAGATTACTTCAATCAAAGAAAACATTTTCAATCAAAAAAAAAGTGTTCAAGTGCAATTTTTTGAATCTCAAATATTTTTTTGCATTCAAAAACATTTTTTCTATGATTGAAAAGGTTTATTTTTTGATTGAAGTGATTTTTTTATTGAAAATATGTTTTGTTTGTTTGAAGCAACTTCTTTTTTGATTGAATTATAAAGACACAAATGTCCTACCCATAATATGGCCCAAACACAAAACAACAATACTTCAATCAAAAAAGTTGCTTCAAACAAAAAAACCTTCACTTCTATCAAAAAAAACATTTTCAAGCAAAAAAAAATAGTGTTCAAATGCATTTTTTTGAGTCTCAAATATATTTTTGCATTCAAACACTTTTTTTCTTTGATTGAAACGGGTTTTTTTGATTGAAAATATATTTTTTGATTGAAGCAACCTTTTTTTTGATTGAATAATAAAGACACAAATCTACCTCCATATATATCCTTACACAACTAATAACAACTTTAAAGGCACTGTTGAGTAACTTTATACCGATGCTCAGCACCAGGTGGCGACATTTACTTTGTGTTTGTTCTCGGGATTCTTCAATCCCTCCAGCAGAATGTACGATAAGGCTATCATAATGATAATATTTATTTTACTATTTGATCATGCAGCTAAGATTTAAAATTAGTGGCTAAATTAAAGAGAGAAACTATTATGAGACATGCTTTATGCCAAAATACTTTCCATTGTGCAGTGAAAAAGACCAACATAGTTACTCTAAAAATGGTTGAGTCATGTTTTGGTGTCCTTCTAGGGGCCTTTGGAATATTTTAGCTTAGATATTTAGTTTTAGAACTTTAGTTCCCACAAGGATAGAGAAACAACAAACACAAATCATTTACAGAGCACTGGTGCCTCAAACCTGATAAAACACAACTTAAGCATGGTGTCAGAGATATGTTTCTCTTCCAAGTTCTGGAAGATATCACACAGTACACTCAAGTCAAGAGACAAAACCCAGAGTATTGTTGTCATCAACAGTCCAAAAATACATAACAAAAATAAAAGAGCGAATGTCTCTGAATTCTGTTTAGAAAAGGTCTTTAAAGTTGGCCTGTTTGCAGCCTGTTTGTGTTCTACATCACAATAGCCAAAGTCGTTGCAAATATGGCCACCAAATGAACTGACTTTCTGGCTGGAACTGCCTCAATACACTCCTAGTGTGTGTTTCATCATGCAATTCAAGGTCAGTGAACTAGCAGCATCTGGTTGTTTTTTTCACAACATGCACAAAGTTGCTTTCCAAAACTTTCACTCTCTCTGCTCCTTTTTGGTGGAACGTGATGCCAACCTTCTATACTTTAAACTTAGCAAATACGAGCTAATATGATGTTCCTCAAAAACAGGAAGTTCAGGAGATACAGGAAGCTCACACATCTGGGGATGAACTCCATGGCCATGACAGGAAGCACAGGAAACTCATGGATGATGGAGGGTGTGCAGGGTTAAGGCTGGGCTCATTATAACAAAATTATGACATTATAAAAACAAAAATAAAACAAAATAAATATGACAACATATATATGTGTGTGTGAGAAACTGCATTGTGACGTTAGAATCTCGAACGATTAAAATTAGATGCAAAACAATCCCACACTCAGTTCAGGCCATATTAGTACATATAAACACAGTACTAACGTGAATAGTTAGTATGTGACTACCTTGAAACCGATAGCGGCGTCTCTTTGATGATTGATGATAATTGCGATCTGCTCTCGTCCAATTTCCTGCTCCAGGGATTACAGCATTGTCAATTCCAGTGGTCACAATGCTTCCAGTAAGAGAAGTTCCCGAGTCTGTTCCAGTGAGTGAAGTTTCCGAGCCTGCTCTCAAGAGGGAAATCCCAGAGCCCAACCCAGAGAGTATCGCACTGTCCAAAATGGCAAGTCAAGTTACCTTAATTTATATAGCGCTTTTAACAATAATAGATTGTTTTAAAGCAGCTTTACCATGATAATAGGAAATGAAAGTAACAGAGATTGTTTTAGCTTTACAGAAGCTCTAGAATAATGTTATTGTCCAGCTAAAGTTAGTTTTGATTGATTCAATTGCGTAGCAAAGATCATTAGTTATTAACTTAGGGGCTGCTTACACTAACACTTATGTGTGTCTGGGCCAAACACAAATCCACACCAGTCCCTGAGCACAGTCCAGAGTTTGCTCCAGCCCCGGACCGGAGTCCAGTGATGGCTCCAGCCCCTGAACCCGCTCCAGAGTCCGCTCTGGTTCAAAACCCCATAGCTCCTCCCAAGAAATTGGAGAAATTATAGCCTAGCTTTCGGGTCAAGGCCAAACCTCCCTGGCTCCCTGAGCTTCTAGCGCCTTCTTGGCTCGCCCTGAAGGCTTCCTAGCCTGCCAAGCACATCCTTGCGCACTTGCCCTCCAGGACTCCAGGGTGCCCGTCCCCCTCCCTGGTTGCACTTTTTTTGGCACAAGGTCAGGGTTATGTTTTGTTTTGCCTTTGTGATTTTTGCCTTCTGTGTTAGTTTTCCTTTCATCTAGTTTTCCCCATGAGATTCATTCATTCATCCCATTCACCCGTGCCTTGTTAATCACCTCATTTGCTCCATTGTTAGCCCTTGTATATTAGCCCTCAGTTTCAGTATGGTCTTTATCCTGTATTGATTTGCATTCACATGTATGTTGGTGTTATCTCCCAGTTATTCTCCTATTCATTGTTTTTGAAGTTAGAATTAAAAACTATTTCAGTTGACTCCTTCGTTGTGCTCTTCATCCTCAGCCACATACTGTGACAATTATATACAGAAATGGACCATGGTGAACTTTAGACAAATTGTGAACCTTATTTTGTTTTCAGACAGTTTAATATAACTTCTCATATATTATACTTCTTATAAATATAACTTTTTAAATCTAAAAGTCTAGTACAAACGTTACTGTCAACGGCAGTTGTCACAGTTGCTAGGTGACAAGAACAGTCCTATAGGCTAGACCATCCCATTTAACAATGCTCAGTCTGACTTTCGCAGCCTTCGAAGGTGTGTCCGTTGGAGTCTAAGTCCTTCGAAGCATGCAGTCTTTGAATTGGGACACAGCCAAAGTAGCTGGGGTAACTTTTCTCTATTTAGGAAAAGTTACTCTATTTTCTCTATTCATAAAAGAAAAGTTTACTGATATGAGGAGACACACACGGGTGAGTGAAGCATGCAATTTCCCGCAAAAAAACATGCCATCCATTATAAAATATAAACACTAATAATAGGCTAGCGAATGAGGGTAAGACAAAAAAAAAATAAAAAAAAAATAAACGTTTTGGAATAACGATTGAGGTAATTACTTATTTAAATTGTTAATTTTAAATGTGTACATTTTAATAGACCATAAAAGGTTTAGAGAGTGGCATGCTCTCGTGTGTAAAAACATTGTGTTGATGTGAAACAAAAATATAGCAAATGTTTTATGAGTTCAATGACAATACTTAAGACAAGTATTTGATACATTTCTGACACCAGCTCGTACAGAAACAAGTTCAGTTTTTATTGCCAGGATCCCTCAGATTCACATAAACAATACTTGATCTCTATTAGTTAAAAGAAACAAGTATAGCTCCAGTGATCACCATACCATTTCTTAGTATGTTTTGACTGGACGGCGTATTCCTGTTGGTCCAGTCATAATTCTTAATAGATTTCACAGACCAGTGTGCATAGTGTGTGGGTTTGTGGTTTGCCATACACCTACATTTTTCATTTTTAATGTGACATACTTGTAAAAGTGCCTGCTAACTAGTGATTCTGTTCCAGGATCTGATTATTTATGGGATTAGTAGATATAATGGTATTTGGAGGCAGGTTTGGCAATTTAGAACAGTCATTGACATCAGTGTATAGTAACTACAAAGACCTAGGCCTAAGCTTAATCTGTAAATCTGTCCATGGGCATGACATGGATAGCAAAATGACATGAAAAAAGCAACACATCAAGGAATGTTTGGCTAACAGTGGAAAATGTTCATTCTTAGGAGTGGTTCGGATAGTTTGTAAGAGGCTTTTAATTGTACAGTCTGTAAATACCACAGTTGTTGGTAGTAGTGGAACAATACAAAATTTGGCACTACAACAATCCAGTCACAAATTTCCAGTGGACTATGCTAGTTTATCTGCATGGCTTGCATGGCTTCATTCCCTGGAGTGACTGTGGCTTTGTTCCAGTGAAAGCAGGCTGTACTTTAAAAGTCGCATTCAAATCAAAAGGACCAACATTTTGTAAACAACAGAATTGCATCATTAATACATAAATCAACCAGTAAGCATTACTATATGATGAAAAGCATTTATGGCTCCATAAAATACCATGCCATAAAAAAAGATAGGGATTCGTTTAACATTTCCAAACCTGTCCCTTTAAGAATTTCAAGTCACACATGTGTCTGTGAGTAATTTAGTCTAAATGCATTAGTTCTGATTTGTTTTTCAGGAAGGTTTTGCTGATAAAGTGTCCTGATCGTATCATTAATAACAATGAAACTGGAAACCACTTAAGCCACCACCGCAGTTAAGAGTTAACATTTCAGTATTGAACAAAAGGTGTAATACAGCTTTGACAGTAAAAAAATAATGATAAAATTATTAAAAACATGAAAAGATGGAATGTCACACAATTTTTTAAGCAGCCACGGTTGTAACTCGCACTGTTCCTTTGAGTTTGTTTCCAGTGTAATTTCAGAGAGTAGTTTTCCACTACGGAAAGTGTCTCGACGGTTGTTGTTATTATTCAGGTAAATCAAAAATATGACCTGCTATCATGTCATGCCTTAATACTCTTACATTTTAAAATAAAATTAAATTAAACATTCATTGGATCACAAATTTGCATCTCTTCCCTTCCAGTTCAAATATACATATCTAGCAATAACATCCACATTTTCAAGATTAATAAGTTATTACATTTTTATAAATACATACACAGATACAGAAGGTGGCTTAGAAATTGCTTGTTGCACTCGCACGCTTTCTCAGCCTCCTATCTAAAAGACTATGTCGCACACAGATGAACAGGAAATAGTTCTTTTACATTGCTCTTTTGCTAAGTAAACCCCACAAAATGCATTACTGATTGCATAAAAGCTGCAACAGTGTTATTCCTGTCTGTAACAATTATCGCGCTGCATTCATCAAACTCAACAAATTCTCCACTAATGGTAACAACTAATCAGCAAACTCCAGCTCCATCTGGATATAGACTTACACACATCAGAGGGAAGTAACACTTATTTTGGCTCTACATTTCTTCACAGAGAGGAATAAAGATATAGATTTATAATTTCATTGTAATACATCAGAATCTGCTGGTACCAGGTTATCACAGTGACTCTAAAATAAAAAAACCTCAACATTTGAAGGGGAGAAGACATGTATGACGTATGGATATTTAACATTTTGCTTCGTTTCCCTTTGCATGTAGGTTTGTGGTGGTGCCGTGTGATTCACTCAGCTTCAGTCCGGCTTGTTTTATGAGTGTGAGTCCAGTCAATATGCTCTTCTTCTTGTCACATTTTCATGTTATTATCAGTGCGGCTATAGGTGAGGTAAAGAGAGATATTGTATGGAAAATAAAAGAGACAAAATAGCAATTTTATAAATATGTGCTGTCTCACAATTCAGTGTAAAGCACTCTAGGCAATTTGTGTGAGAACAAAGTAGAACTGGTCTGGCTCTTCTCTTAATTCTTTGTGAGCAGCAAACACTTGAATCAAATTGGAAGCAATCTTTATTAATAGAAATGTACAACTTTAAGTCATTGCTTCCCTTCGTAACTTAACACTAAGAATTGTTTTCTTCTCAAATCAATGTCTTTCAAGCAGGTGTCCGCAAGGCTCATTCAGATTCAGTGGGATCAGACATAAGACTTCAAAAAAACACATGCACACACACACACACACAGACACACACACACTCACGAGAATGTAAAATTTCAGATTTCAGACACTTTGTCCCATTGCTGAAATCACAGCTAAACAATGGTGAAAAGGCGTAAAATGAGCTTTTTTCTCTCTCTCTGGTATGCATCAGTAAATATCCTCGATCAATTTAAAAAAGTGTCCAGTGAGTCTAAATTCTAAATTCAACTGGCTATTCAAAGCAGGAATGAGTTGCCTCAAATTATTTGTCCTAAAACAAGGAATATTCCAGCTTCAACTTAAGCTCTACTGACAACATGCTGTTGATTACCACAGAACACAATTTTGACTTGTCCCTTGTGAAAAAGTACACTTTTAAAAGCATATTTTTAAAATAAAGAGTACTTATTACAGAAATAATATACTTTAAAATAATATGCTTGAGTGTGAAATGAATGTAAATGAAAATGTATTTATTTTAGTTTGAATTTATTTTAAATGACGTAAGCTGAACTTAACTTAAGCACATCTAAGTCATTTCACAATGATTTCTATTGTCTTTGAAATATGGTTAAAGTGTACTGTTGAATATACCAACAAGCATTTATGGTAAACTAAAATATACTTTAACATCATTTCTATTGAAACTTGTATGTTATGTAATTAAGTATATTTAAAATATATTAACTTTAAACTAATTTAATAACACACAGTTAAAATGATCTAAATAAGTGTACTTCTTTGAAACATGACAAAAGATGATTAAATCTATGATTAAAAAGTGCACTTAAAAGTGTTGAGAAACAATCATGAGTGTACTCTCTTTAAGTACACTTAAGTGGCCTTTTATTTCAGTAATATTATCTGCAAGTACAGGTTTTTAAACATATACTTTAAGTATTGAAGTACACTTCAAGTGCACATTCAATACAATAAGTGCACTTCTTTTTCACAAGGGTAGTCCTAAACAAAAAATGTGTTTTACCAAAATGCACATATTTTCTGATTTTCACCATCAGTTTGTATCGCTCTTGGTGTTAGCATATTCACTCTAGAGATAAGTGAGAAGCCAGCCATTTACCCCATTGCCAACAGAGAAAAGGTCAGATCGGGTTCTACCTATTTCTGACACTGTGATGGTTAATAGAGGGTTACAGTCACACTGATATTTTAATAATTTTCTTCTAGTAAGAAACTGTATATACACTGAAGTACATGGTCTGGAACTCCTGAAGCCATTTCAACACAGGTAAGGGGAATGTATTGCTAGGTATCTGGACACAATAGTTTTTTTGTGACCATCCGGTTCACTATGTCGGGAAGAAATACTTAAAAGTATAATATGAGTTTGAACAGTTAATGTCACTAAATGTCTTCTAACGTCAGGTCTGAGGGTTGCAAATAATTACTTTTGGATCAGTCAGATGCTTTTGAACTGCTTGTAAACAATATTAGCCGATGTTAAGGGCATGCTTCCAAAACAGTAATGATTAAGTGTTTCCTACGAGACTGGTTCTTGCAGCAAAGGCTATCATTGTTAACAAGCTGTCACAGTGATGAGACTATATGTGAATCTAGCCCTGAAAACTGTTTAGGGTGAAACAGAGATTTGGATGACTTGTTAATTATATTAAGTATATTTTGAGTAAGAATGTACTTTAGCCGACCAGGTTGTTTTCGTGCACTTTTCGAGTAAGGCTTGTCAATGTTCTTGTCACTTAAGAGAAGTTTTTAGGGCGTCGTTCGCTAGTTTTGCATTGGCCTTTAGATCAGTCTGTTGATCTTGCTTGCTGCCATGGTTGGGCCTTCAATGCTAGCAGGGTTTGTTGACGTTGCAGAGCAGTTCAGTGACCTTAATGAGCCGCGCCACGGTACTCTGGGACTCTTCCTGCAACCGCTGGTTGTTCTGCCTGAGACTTTGCACCTCTGCTTGCAGCGTTGCCTTGTCCTCCTTCTCCTGTGGGAAGCATGCAAACATAATGTCTTTCAGGGTCGAGCGTTCTCACTCTGTATTGATAGGACATATCCACGCCACAAGAGGACAAGTTTACAATATCTCAATATGTTGGTGGTACTGTATGAGACAGATAAAGACAGGCGGATGTGATTTCACCAAGTAAAACAAGTTCCTGCATCAACATCCTTGTTGATCCTGGAACAAAATTCCAATCAACCAGTCAGATTTGAGGGAAAGGTTTACAGTTAATGTCAAGTTTAGGCTTACAACAAGGGTTAGGTGCTTCCACACCATTCTTATTCACCTATAATTTCCTAATTTCTTTCACCTAAGTTATGGATAGAGTTAGGTTTAGAGGTAGAGATAGGGTTAGAACTATGTTTTTGGACAGGATTGTTGCTCCAGGATCAACAAAAAATGTTGATCCAGGAACATGTCTTACTTGGCAAAATCACGGTGACCATTGAAGACAATGGCTTGCTTGACACACATTTACCAGCAAATGCCACACACTATTACATGCTGCAACACAAACAATGATCCTTAGATCACTTGCTATACACAAAGTGGATAAATGAGGACTAATGGTTCGTACACTGAGGCCCTGATTTACTAAAGGTTTGCATAAAAGTTGGTAGGTTGGAGTTTGTAAGATTTTTCTTAAGGTTTCGAGAATGAAAATATGTTGAAAGAAGTCTCTTATGCTCACCAAGGCTGCATTTATTTGATCAAAATACAGTAAAAACTGTAATATTGTGAAATATTATTACAATGTTAAAGAACTGTTTTCTATTTGAATGTTTTAAAATGTAATTTATTCCTGTGAAAATTCCTCCACCTTAGAAAAATGTCCTATTTCTTCTGTGGAAAAAGTTAGTACACCCCTACATTTATGAAGTGCAAATTAGAACATTAAACTGGAAGGCCACACTTTATATAAACCTCAGTAAACTGGTCTGGTTTGGTCATTAACCTTAAACAAATAGAAAAAGCAAAAGAAAATCAAATTGAAATGCTGTTTGGGGACTTGAAGCAGGCCATATAAGAAACTTCTCATGTCTAATATTTATTTGAAATATGAACATTGTAAAAGTCAATTTAATGCATTCTTGCTGAATAAAAGTAATACATAAAGGCAGTTAAATGAATTCTGCATGGAGGAATGGGTTAACAATTATTCTGATCAATGTAAGAGACTGATAGGCAATTATAAAAAAAATTAAATTATAAGTTATTTCTGCCAAATGGATGCAATACCAGCTACAAAACTGAGGGGTGTACTTATTTTTCCACATTTGGAATATAGTTCTGTATATTGTAGATTGAACAAGTAAATAAGTAGCTTTTATTTGCTATCTTAGTAAATCAGGGCCTGCATTCTGATTAGCTCTCGATTGTAAAAACAGCCCAAAAGTGGCATTAGACATGCATACACAGACAGCATCAGTGATATGAAGCATTCAATAAGCAAGAAAAGAAAAATACATGGAGGATTTTAATGCAATATTCATGTGTCTGAAATATCCTGAGTGATATTCATGCATGAAAAGCAATGATGCATCTAAAAATGGTAGTAATTGATGATAGATTGTTATCTGTGCATGTATAATAATGTTTTATAAGGCCACACTTTTAATCTCAAGGTGACCAAAGGGTTTAGTAGACTATGGTTTAGATGAGTGTGCTGGATATAACTGTGGGACATTATGCAGTCAACCATGCTCAGCCTCTCTTTCCCTTCCTGACCTTATGCCGATAATGTGATCAAACAAAAGAGACCTGAGACCCCAGATCAGCTATATTCATCCTGAGGGGCCTTAATCACAATATATTATGTTACTATATTATAGCGTTGTTATGTGTGCATGCACTTCATTCATACGGTTGTGGTCTTTGTATTAATGGTCAGCAGTAATTCTATGATCTAATGTTTGCACAGATTTATGTTTATCCTCAACTCATCTATTGAGTGCCACATGTAGCTCTTTAAAGACAGTTTTGTAGCTCAAAGTCTGACTTTTCGCCAAATCCTTTGTCAGCAAATACCTCTCAACATAATTGAAACTACAATTTCAAAACCTACAATCAACAGAAATTTAGCTTCCATAAATTAGAAAATGAAACAGGCATATAATGATGTTGTAAAGTGTGTACAATGTCCTTTTTGGCAAACTTTATGGCAAAATAATTTTCTGTGGTAATTAATATTATGCCAAAAATACTGTCAATGGAACTTAACTTGTTTTGAACCTGGAACATTATTTTAAAAAGATCATATTTAAAGCAACACCATAATAAAAAAATATATTAATGAATAGATAATGCATTTTAATCATTTGATTTGTATTGTATATTTTTTTTTATAAAAGTTTTGTTGTTGTTGTTGCTGTCAAGCACAGCAGAAAAATAGGAAACAGAAAAAATAGTTCAAAAGAATAATTCACCTTCTGGGCTTCTATAAGATTATGCTTTCCATGCTCTAATAAATTATTATTAGTAGACATATTCTAAAATTCTCAAACAGTATTTTAAACCAAAGAAATTTGTGAACTGAATTGGATTCTTGTTTCTAAACTGTTCTAAATCAATAAATCCCTCATAATGAAAAATGTCATATAAGAATATCTGGTAACACTTTATAACACAACTTTATAAATGCATTAATTAACAATGAGCAATACATTTGTTACAGTATTTATTAATCTTTGTTAATGTTAGTTAATAAAATTACAACTGCTGGTTGTTAGTTCATGTTAGCTCAGGTACATTAACAGATATAACTTTTGATTTTAATAATGTATTAGTAAATGTTGAAATTAACATTAACCAAGATTAATAAATGCTTTAGAAGTATTTATTAGTGATAGTTCATGTTAACTAATACAGTTAACTCATTTTTACAACTAGAATTTCACTATCCTCGCATTACTAAGAAAGGTTTCTGTCCATTTCATATTAGACATGTTTAAACATGCCATAAACACATCCAAAATGAGCAATTGTATTAACTTGAAAACAGAAAAATTAAAGGCCACATACACGCTGCCAATTGTCAGCAATCACAACCACATTTAAGTGCACTTAAAGGGATAACTTCTTAGATGGGATTACTTAGTACCCTCAAGTTGTTCCAAACCTGTATGAGTTTTTGTTTCTGCTCTCTTCTTCTGGTTATCAACATTCTTTAAAATAATCGTATTTTGTGTTCAGCAAAGAAAGAAACTCAAACATGTTTGGAACAACATGAGGGTGAGTAAATGATGACAATTTTCATTTTTGGGTGAACTATCCCTTTAAATGCATTTAAACATTCGAATTGGTGAATATGCTAAATTGTCGATTCATGTGTGAATGGAAAACAACATACGATAAAACGTTTCCAGTCACTAGTATCACATAGCACCTGTTTTAGGGCTGTGCCAAATAAAGATGTATAGATGCCAAAACGTTGCTATTGTTATCATTTAAAAAAAAACATATATGATGTGGTTATTAATATGTAACCCCTCATGTGATTTTGTTAGATTTGTAAAATTAGTACCCTTTATTTGGGATGTTAGTAAATCAGGGTCTGAATATTAATACCAGTTGGAATCAAGACACATTTACTACTGTAAATTCGTGTGTACAGATTTGCGTGTCTTTGAGTGAAATATGCAAAGAAATATTAATTTTACAATGTCTTTTTCTCTTAGTTTCTGAATGCTCTGTACGTTTATGCTATCTTCTGTCTTTTACAATCCAAGTATTCCTGTGGGAATCTTTTAAGAAAAAAAATGAGAGAATAAAAACGTAGTATATCAGAGAATTGTTCTGAATGAATCCATTCAACACGTTCAGATGTATTTATCTCTGTTTGGGTCTCCTGCTTCTCATAGAATGCGTGTTTTTCCTTGCCTATCACTAAATCAAGCATTGATTCTGATTCTGCGCTCACCAAAGTACATAAATGTGTTTTGATTGACATGGGCTTAGGCTTTGCTTCTCAACTTTATATCACATATGTCCTTCACATCCTTGATGTTAAACTTCCGCATCATTTTGATGTTAATCAAGTGAGAACTGTCATACATGTTGTTGTTTTTTGTTACTGATTGAGTAAAAATCTCATGCTCTACTTGCCTTCACTGCCATTGGTCGGTTAGTGTTGAGAGTGAGCATGGCTGCCCATTGTCCCTCCAGCAATCTTCTCATCTCCTCTGTTCACCCTGCTCAATGACAAGACAGGTTTCTTTTGCTTGTCCCGCCCTACCTCTACAGTCCCTCTGTTTGATTGGCTCTGTGAAGCAGCAGTGGCTCTTTGAAGTAGCGAAGAGGGCAAGGACTGGACAGGGCAGATATACAGACAAGGATGGGTGGATGTATTTCATGGGAGATATTTGAACGGGGTTACTGTGTGGGAAGTATGCTGCGACAGAGAGAGCTGTGCTGTGACAAACCCACAGAGGACAAAGTACCTTTTGGAGGTCATCCTGCAGTCGCTTCAGCATGGCCTCTAACTGGGACACTTTCTCCTCGAGGTGACCAGGCGAGTCACTGCGAAGGCAGGGAGAGAAAGAAGAACACAAAGGAACACAAAAATACATGGTGTGATATAGCATATGATATATATTTTGCAACATATGTATATTCTGTTGGAGCATTTAGACTTCAAAGGCTCAGTGCTGAATAACAGGGACCACATTTAAAGTAAACGTAAGATTTTTTTTTTAAGGCATAAAGGGTCATGAAACTTTGGGGGGAAAAAATCCCACTGTTTTAAAGGCAATGTTGCACTGTAAAAAGTGGTAACCTGCAATTGTTATCTTCAAGAGCTATTTCTACTTTATTTAACCCACAAACATTTATTTTGTTGGAATAAATTAATGAATTTAGGTTGATTCAGTGATGTTAAATAATCATTTTGACTTGAATAAAACCTGAATAAATTAGACGTTACCATTTTTAGGTTACAAATATTTGGAGCAAATTCATTCTTCCAAAATTAAACTAAAGTTGAAGAAAGAGTGTGATATACTAAAGTCTGCATTCAGTATACAGAAAATGCAGTAAACGTATTATTATTACAATTTAATTTATTTTCTAATGAGAATATACACTCACCTAAAGGATTATTAGGAACACCATACTAATACTGTGTTTGACCCCCTTTCGCCTTCAGAACTGCCTTAATTCTACGTGACATTGATTCAACAAGGTGCTGAAAGCATTCTTTAGAAATGTTGGCCCATATTGATAGGATAGCATCTTGCAGTTGATGGAGATTTGCGGGATGCACATCCAAGGCACGAAGCTCCCGTTCCACCACATCCCAAAGATGCTCTATTGGGTTGAGATCTGGTGACTGTGGGGGCCATTTTAGTACAGTGAACTCATTGTCATGTTCAAGAAACCAATTTGAAATGATTCGAGCTTTGTGACATGGTGCATTATCCTGCTGGAAGTAGCCATCAGAGGATGGGTACATGGTGGTCATAAAGGGATGGACATGGTCAGAAACAATGCTCAGGTAGGCCGTGGCATTTAAACGATGCCCAATTGGCACTAAGGGGCCTAAAGTGTGCCAAGAAAACATCCCCCACACCATTACACCACCACCACCAGCCTGCATAGTGGTAACAAGGCATGATGGATCCATGTTCTCATTCTGTTTACGCCAAATTCTGACTCTACCATCTGAATGTCTCAACAGAAATCGAGACTCATCAGACCAGGCAACATTTTTCCAGTCTTCAACTGTCCAATTTTGGTGAGCTTGTGCAAATTGTAGCCTCTTTTTCCTATTTGTAGTGGAGATGAGTGGTACCCGGTGGGGTCTTCTGCTGTTGTAGCCCATCCGCCTCAAGGTTGTGCGTGTTGTGGCTTCACAAATGCTTTGCTGCATACCTCGGTTGTAACGAGTGGTTATTTCAGTTAAAGTTGCTCTTCTATCAGCTTGAATCAGTCGGCCCATTCTCCTCTGACCTCTAGCATCAACAAGGCATTTTCGCCCACAGGACTGCCGCATACTGGATGTTTTTTCCTTTTCACAGTCACACCATTCTTTGTAAACCCTAGAAATGGTTGTGCGTGAAAATCCCAGTAACTGAGCAGATTGTGAAATACTCAGACCGGCCCGTCTGGCACCAACAACCATGCCACGCTCAAAATTGCTTAAATCACCTTTCTTTCCCATTCTGACATTCAGTTTGGAGTTCAGGAGATTGTCTTGACCAGGACCACACCCCTAAATGCATTGAAGCAACTGCCATGTGATTGGTTGATTAGATAATTGCATTAATGATAAATTGAACAGGTGTTCCTAATAATCCTTTAGGTGAGTGTAGTGTATAATGTAATTTATTCCTGTGAAGCAAAGCTGGATCATTCTAATATGCTATAATTTGCTGCTCAAGAAACATTTCTATTATTATCAATGTTGAAAACAGTGTGCTGAATCATATTTTTGTGGAAACCATGATACGTTTTTTTCTTCTGGAATTTTGATGAATGGAATGTTCAAAAGAACAGCAAGGTAAATTTAAGTCATAGGCGTAGGGGAAAATCTACCACAAGTGCATACTGTAGATGTTTTTGGCAGGTCATTTTATAGTTCTCTGTGAGTTGTGTCTCTCCTCATGTTGCGAGTATAATCGAATGTTAAAAGAATGCATGGCACAGTCATTCTCACCTGTCCTTGAAGTCTTTAAACTTGGTTTCCGTCTGACCTGGCTGGGTCATAGTCTCTTGAGTTCCATCTCCTGACTTCCGATCTGAAACCCAGCAGGAAATGACATTAGTAATATTCCATCTTATCATTGCAAAGTTACCAGACCAGCATTCTTCAGTGAACAGACTAGACAGACTTTCACATTCTCAAACACATTTCATCCACTGAAAATTGTCATTTCTCACCTTCTCGAGACAAAGCTTCCAGAATGTTCCGACAGGCGCTGGCCAGATCAGCAATCGACTGCCACTCTTCCTCAGATGAATCTGTTGTCTCTGAGAGAACTGGAATTAGCAAAAATATATTGTAAAAAAAAGCTCTTGGAAAGTATTTAGTTTTGATTATTTCTTGGCATCTACTAGAAGTGCCTTTGTGAATTTTGTTCAATGAATTTGTGTGTAAATTAGCACTTTAGCAGTTGTAGTGGATAAATAGCCTTGTGAAAAGTGCACTTTAGCATACATATAAAAAGAGTAGCCTACTTATTACAGAAATACCATACTTTAAAATAATATTTTAAATGCAATTAAATGAAAATGTATAATAGTTTAGAGTGTTTTTTGACCCACTTAAGTAGGACTTAAGTACATCTTTATATGTAAATTTATAATGATTTCTGTTGTTTTTGAAATACAGTTACTGGTTAAAGTGAACTGCTGAATGTACTGACAAGCATTTATGGTAAACTAAAATATTCTTTAATGTTATTTCTATTGAAACTTTTCATGTACATTAAATTTAATATATTTGTAATTACACATTTGTAATGATGAAGTTTCAATTCAGTACATTTAAAATATATTAGCTTTAAATGTAATAACACAGTTAAAATTATAATCAGGTACATGTGATTTTAGTATGTTAGTCAACACATCAAAATAAGTGTACTTTATAGCACTACAAAAGGTTATTAAAACATAACATGATTTGAAGTTGTTAAAGCAGTCCGCAGTTCCCTCTTTTGATCTCTTGGTTCCTTGTCACATTAGGTATTATTTCCCTTTTGAGCATACAGTAAAAAATTAGTAAACGTTTTCTGGAGACAGCTTCATCCTGCAACAAGCCACCAAAAATGGAGACTGTGTTGTTGTTAATATAACGATATATGTTTTTTTTTCTAAGCAGTAGCTGCAGTTAGCTAGGTTTGCATCTTTTTCAAATGACTTCTGCTGCCATCCCCCAAATTGTTCAAAGTGAAAGGTTCCTACTGACATTCTGGGGATTGGCTTAAAAAGGCTTGAGTAAAGAGAATAACACACATGCACACCCATATGCATTTTAAAAGAGAGCCTGGAGAGATGTAACCGCTCAACTAACAAGGGGCAGCACCGAACAGATGGCCCAGAGACAGTGTCTTGATTTAAGGCCATATAATACCCCTTATCCCAACCAGCCCTAGCCTGGCCCCCATCTGTCCAAAGCTTTACACTCATTTTAAAATGTAAATGCCATTCATGCCTTGATTCGAATCTTTTAAAGCTTGCCGAATTTACTTATGGATGTGAGGCTGGTTGTAGATCAGCTTATTTTTTTTAGAAAGGTAGCGTTTACTGGAGAAGGGCTTATGCAGGAGTAAGGGAAAATGAAACCTCCCAGAGGAGGAATAGAGCCGCCCTGTCGCCAAGACAAAAGAACAAAAGGAAGCTGAGCTAATGTACAGAGCAAAACCATAACAGCTGAAACCATACCAATGTAGCTAAATACATTATATATTATATTTTATACATTTTTCAGCACATTAGTTATTTTCACTATTTCCATAGTGTATGATTGCAGAAAAAATATACACTGCCGTTCAAAAGTTTTACAAGAAGTCTTTTCTGCTCACCAAGGCTGCATTTATTTGATTCAAAATACAATATTATCATAATATTATATTATGTGAAATATTATTACAATTTAAAACAGCTGTTTTCTATGTGAATATATGGTAAAGTGTAATTTATTCCTGTGATCAAAGCTGAATTTTCATCATCATACCCCAGTCTTCAGTGTCATGATTCTTCAGAAATCATTCTAATATGATGATTTGATGCTCAAGAAACATTCATGATTATTATCAATGTTGAAAACAGTTTTTTACATTTTTATTTCAGGATTCTTTGATGAATAGAAAGTTCAAAAGAACAGCATTTATCTGAAATGGAAAGCTTTTTTAACATTAAACACTACGGTTCAAAAGTTTGGGGCCAGTAAGAATTTTTTTTTTTTTTGGGGGGGGAAATAAATAAAAGAAATCAATACTTTTATTCATCAAGGATGAATTCAATTGATCAAAAGTTAAAGACATTTATAATGTTACAAAAGATTCTATTTCAAATAAATTCTGTTCTTTTGAACTTTCTATTCATCAAAGAATCCAATTTTTACAAAATTGTTTTCAAAATTGATAATAATGAATGTTTCTTGAGCATCAAATCAACATATCATGACACTGAAGACTGGACTAATGATGCTGAAAATTCAGCTTTGATAACAGAAATAAATTATATTTTAAAATACATTAAAATACAAAACAGTTATTATTATTGTCATAATATTTTACAAAATTTCCTCTCTTTTTTATCAAATAAATGCAGCCTTGGTGAGCAGAAGAGACTTCTTTTAAAAACATAAAAAATCTTACCGAACGGCAGTGTATGTTTGTAATGAATATTGATGCAGCAATAGATTTAGGGCCCTATTTTAACGATCTGAAACGCAAGTATCAAGCGCGAAACGCAAGTAACTTTGTGGCCGGGTCGTGGGTGCTGTTGCTATTAATAAATGACGGGATAAATGACTCTTGCCCCCAACGCAAATCTAAAATGGGTTGGTCTGAAGTAGCTTCATTATTCATAGGTGTGGTTTGGGCGTAACGTGAAATAAACCAATCAGAGCATCATCTCACATTCCCTTTAAGAACAGGTGCGCTTGTTCCATGGTGAATTGCTATTATAACGGCGGATTTGCCAGACGCACGCCAGGAGCGGTTCACAGCCGAGGAGACCGACGTTCTCATCAGGGACGTAAAACACAGAGAAGTGACATCGGGGATGGGAGAAACCCACCCAAATTAGTTTCGGTTAAACAGGTGTATAATAATTTGGGTAAATATGTAAGCTAGATTTATGCCTATTTTTTCACATCTTCATGGACACAACAATGATTTCCCTCGTGTGTTAATTTTCCTTGTAATAATGTATGGTTTTCTAAAAATGAGAACTGCTGCATCTGTGTGTAGATGAGATAAGTAAAGTGTATGCGCGTTGTGCACACGCTACACTGATTATGGCCAAGCATGCGCCCTTAAAATAGCATATGAATAACATGCGCAACGCGTCACTGACTTTAGACTAGGTTTTTCCTGGTCAGTGGCGGAATTGCTTTCTAAACCTGCAAAATAGCATCAGGGAACGTTTGCGCCGGAACACGCCTCCTCTTTGTGCTGAACCGCCCCCGGGAGCGCAAGTTCATTTCCTAATTTACCGACGTGCGTCTGTGCGCGGGTGCAAAATAGGAATGATACATGTGTCGGTGTACAAAGTCAATTGCACTGGGTGCAAGATAGGGCCCTTTGTGTGAAAGAAAAATGGTTAATTTTGTTTAAAAACCTTATAAACGTATGAGGTGGGCACGGGGTAAAAGGCTCACCAGCATGGGGCAAAAGGCACACATTATTTATACTTTAGGTAAAATAATATGGATTGAATAATGTCTAAGTTTATACTTGTTCAAAACAACCACTTTAGCAAAGTTTGTACTTCTGTCTATTTTGACAAATAAAATAATTCATTTTTGTTTAATACTAATAATATTGTTTTAATAAATATACTGTCATTAAAATGTTAATATAAAAATATATTTAAAAAATGCAGAAACAAAATTTATTTAAAAAGTAAAGATTCCGAAAGCATTGAAGGATATCCAATAATATAGATGTACAATAGTAGCAATAAATGATATTGTATTATATGATATGATTAAAATCATATTTTTAAATATGGTTTCATTATAATATGGTGATTATCTCTAAGGTGGACACCCAACTTTATATATGATATTTGCCATCTGAATCTAACCATGCCAACAAATGGAAAAGTCAGCTGGTTGTTTATCATCATGTTAATTATTGTGCCTTTAACCCCAACAGCAGGGGCTCCTTTTCCCCAAAATACCATACTTTTACACATTCTTCTGTTATTGAAAAACTGTTGCTTTAATTAGCTTGAAAAAAAAGAAAAGAAAAACATTAAGAAGAACTTTGTCTCAAAATATATTCAACAATTTTAGTGATTCTCATTGGTTACTTAAATCTACAACATTTTAAAAAAGCAAGATTAATTTTAAATTCATCAAGAATCAGCCAAATTTCCACGTGTATCTTGAAAAGCAAATGTGGTAACACTTTTTATAAAGTCCATGCTTATAAATAAGTATAAATAGAGCTATAATTCATTATAAGTATTACTCATAAATATATCTATAAATACTCATTAAGACCTATACTACATTATAAGAACAGTTATAGTTACATTTTATAATTACTTAAGTCATGCATTTGATTTTTCAATGTGCATGCTCATAATCCATTATACACTGATTTATAAATGATCAAATATAAAATAGTTCCAGAGACACTTATTTGCTGCACCAATTAGTTTTCAGTTATGTCTTTAATGGCTAATGTTTGCATTAGAGGTCATGTTTTGCTAGTATGTAACATTAAAAAAGATACATTTTTCAACTGTTTGTATGAACTATTTCTGTGTTTTTTTCTTCTTTATTTTATTTACAGGAATTATTAGTTACATTTACAAATAAACAATTTAAAATGTATCATGAGCACATCTTCAGGTTCAGATTCAATTATGCATTTATAGAGGTTAGTAACTGTATTATTACTCACAAAAAGTATTTATAAGAACACAACACATCTATTAATAACAATATATTCACGTATTTGACAGAAATAAATCTGAACTATAATAACATTATAGCAATGCAGGTTGCATCTTTGTAAATACATTCATGGAACCATACGACTGACTAATTAATACAAATAAATCAATGTATAATGGATTATAAGCATGCGCATTGAAAAAGCAAATGCATAACTTATAATAATTAATTATAATAATTTGTTACATTTATATAGTTATACTTTTCTAGGTACTCAAAGTGCTTTACATATGGAAGGGGGGAATCTCCTCAACCACCACCAATGTGCAACATCCACCTGGATGATGCGATGGCAGCCATATTGCGCCAGAACACCCAGCACACACCAGCTTATTGGTGGAGAGAAGACGGAGTGATGAAGCCAATCAGTATATATAGGGGGTGATTAGGAGGCCATGATGATGGACAGAGGCCAATGGGCAAATTTGGCCAGAATGCCGGGGTTAAACCCCTACTCTATTTCTGAAGGCCATCCTGGGATTTGTAATGACCACTACAGAGAGTCAGGACCTCAGTTTAACGTCTCATCTGAAGGACTTATAAGTAATTATGAAAGAAATTAGATAAATGTCTTAATGAGTCTTTATACAAATATTTATAGAATAGTAATACTACTTATAATGAATCATAGCTCCATTTATACTTATTTCTAAGCATGGACTTCATAGGAAGTGTTACTGTGGAGGTTTTGGAAAGTCCTGCGGCACGTTTTTGCACCATCTAGTGGTTTAGAGGAAAATAAAATCAAAGGCGCCTTTTCCCCTGGTGCGCCTTTAGCCCTGTTGTACCCTACTGTATATACAGTAAATATATAATATTAGAGGCATGTGATGTGACATTTTCAATACTTTAACATAAAAAGAATGACATTTAATAATGTCTCTTTGTCTCTGTGTTGATGAAGTCATCAGTCACGTCACACACGTGCCTTCATTAGGGCCGCAACTAGGGTATCCGGGGCCACCGAGACTCAATGCCTCCTCTAGCGATGGCCCCAGGACCGAGTTTGGTTCTCGGTCCTGATGTCTCTCCATGGGAGATTCCCGTCAAGAGGGATCTTTGGTCTCAAGCAGGGGGCATGACTTATCACCCCGACCAGTATGGAAATTGTGGTTTTGGCTAAACCAATTTCCTGCAGGGCTATACCCGTCCACTTTGAAGGTGTACTGTATGTGGTGGCCATAGCCCATGCACCTTTGGGTGTTGATTCATTGGGGAGAAACCCACTGGTGTCTCGATTCCTAAGTTGTTTTATGAGGATGAGGCCTGAAAGCCATGCAAGGGTTCTGGCTTGGCATTTGGCTCTGGTACTAGAAGGTCTGTCCACAGCACCATTCGAGCCTATATTGGCCCCGATTTTGTTGCAGAGAAATTTCTGATTCTAAAGACTATGTTCCTACTGGCCATCACGTCTCTTAAGAAAGCAGGAGATCAACAGAAATCTCTGTCGGTTTCCCCTTCATGCTTAGAATAAGGTCCCAGCATGGTTAAAAACTTTGTGCACCCTAGACCGGGTTAAATGCCTAAGGTTCCAACTAATGTTGCACAATCTATAGTCTTGCAAGCCTTTTGTCCTCCTCCATTCCAGATGTCAGTCCAGGAGAGGCAGAGCACTGGACGCTTATGTCCACAGAGATGCCCTGTGGAGGAAGTCTGATCAGTTTTTGGTCTGTTTTGGGTCGCCTTGGAAAGGTTCACCAGCGACCAAACAGACTATGAGCAAGTGGATAGTCGAGGCTAATTCTCTTGCTTATGAGGTGTGGTGTCGGCTTTCACCTATGGCTGTCAGGGGAATATGGCGGCTTCAAAAGCGGCTATTGTCAGGGGTATCACTTTAAGAAGTATGTGATTTGGCAGACTGGTCCTCTCCAGACACATTTGTGAGGTTTTACAACTTAGATTTGGACTCCACTCTGGTGTCCCAGGTGCTTTTGTCCTAGATTTGTGCTTGCCATGATTCATACTAGGACAGACACTAGGTCAGTATGGCATACTGGGTATAAACATTCCCATAGCATCAAAGTCAGACACAGCTTTGAGTTCCCTCAAAGTGAATGTCTCAGGTTATGACTCGCTGGTGTCTGAAAGTGAAAATTGTTCAAAATGTCTTAAATTTTGAAGTTAGCTGCTGGTAGCCTAATATAATAACATGGGAAATGAGCAGCGGTATTGACCGCCTCTGTTCATATTGACAGCTCCTCAAGCCCCAGTTGGCTCGCTTTGGACCAAGGTATTTGGCGGGTTAAAAACCCCTGGACGTTGGCCCCGATGAAGCCCCGATGAGGCCTGATCAAGCCCCGGAAGTGACAGTGGAAACGCGACTGTACTAGCACGCTCGCTTTTGGCACTACAGTGAAAACACGGCTATTGTGGAAGTGCTTATTTGAGGGCTTTTTTAATATCCCATTGCAAATAATGGCTTACTGTAGCAACGGTGGTCTAAACTTATAACATTAACTACACAATTATTTTTTTAAATAATACATTTACCGCATAATGTTTTGTGGTATCATTAAGAAACACTTACTCTTAGTGATGGAGTTATGGAGGCTCAGAGCTCTGGAGTTTCTTTCTGCACTTTCCCTGCAGGCAGATCTCATAGTCACATCACTGACCGATGGCAGCTCCTCAGTCCCCTGATCAGGCCCAAACTAGACAGAGAGCAAGAATCAAACAATCGATTAGTGTAATGACCAAAATATTATGGTAATTGTATATAACAAAATAGTTACTGGTAGCACTTTATTTTACAGTCCTTTTCCCCATGTACAGTACATATTTACTTACTCTAGTAATTGCAATAACTGGGCAATATCAGGTACTAACCCTGAACCTGATTAGATAGGCTATGCAATGTTTCAATGTTGAGAAAACACTTCTTAAGAGAGAAATGATTTCTGTAAATCCAGTGATAAAATTCCATGGCTCTCAGTTTTCAGTGATTGGTTCATGACTAGTGGTTGGTCTGTGTTTGCAATTCCACAAACCTGGAAGACCCTCTGAATGTATATAAGCAGTAGACTTTTATAGAAAAGAAAATTTACAAGATAAAAAAAGAAGTAGAATCAAGTCAAAACTGTAAATATAGCAGAAATCTTTTTTCTTTTCTCTTTTTTTTCACATCTGCAATGTGGATATACTGCAGTATAAACTATATCAGGTTATTTCTACTGCTTAATTTTTTTTTTTTTTTCATTGCATGAAAGTGAGCAGAAAATAGATTATACTGTAAGACAGAGCGTTTCTGTAAATATTTCTCAATGTACTCATGCATTTAAAACAGAAGAAAAATTAAGATGAATATGACAAGAGAAAATGTGGGGAATAGAGGGAGCAAGAGAGAAAGGGATTTTATGAGGGGAAGAAGGGAAAGATGAAGTGGGAGGAACAGTGAACATACAGGAAGGAGAGAGAGAGAGAGAGAGAGAGAGAGAGAGAGAGAGAGAGAGAGAGTGGGAGAGGGATCTCAGAGGTTAAAAACCCTTCTAAAAACACTACAATCACTTTCCAAATACAGAGAGCTACAAGCTGATCCATCAGTTGCCCTCTGTGTGGGAGGCAGGATCCTGCATACACAACAGCAGCAGATCATGCCATGCTTCAGGAGCTGAAATCTGTTGTGCTATTCTGGAAGTTGTTCATGCTTTTAATGCTGTTTCTAAGTCATATGTCATAGCAGAGGTGAATGATTCACTTACATTCTTAATGTATCGATTACAAATCCATCTTGAAACATGGATTTTAATTTTTTTTAATTTCCAGACCAATGTTTACTTTCAAGTTGCTTGGTGCATTAAACAATCTATAGCAGTTAGTCTCTTTCTTTTTCTTATGTTTTTTGTTCCAATAAAGTAATGTGTCTTAGTGAAGGAAAAGGTTGACAACTCAATAAGCTTCATTGTATCTGTCTATTGTGATCACATGATCAGTTTTGCTTGCCTTGACAATCAATCAAAGGAATGTTTCTCCCATCAGCTTGTAAAACAAAGTAATGTCATAAAGTGTGTATTTCATACCTCTTCCACTAGCTCTGGAGGCACTTTAGGTTTGACTGCCAGTATAAGGTCAGGGGTCTCGTCCCTAAGCTCTCCAGGGTTTTCATAGATGTGCCTGTTTCCTTTCAGCCCCACATTATCATACACATGTCTGACAGACACACATTCATAGAGAGAGAAATATTAGTTACAATAAATAAAATAAAGAATAGAATAAAAACTTTTCTGCAAACACTGAGCTGTTCATTTGTGTCAACAACAAAGAGATTTTATGAGGCTGGGAAATAAGTCTGGCTTTTTTACAACATCCAATGGCTTCACACTTCACTACTATGAATAAAGTCTCTTTAATTTAGTTAATATTTGTGCTGTCTATTTGTGAGTGCTATCCAAGTAAAATGGTCATGGATATTATTCCTTACCATTGTGAAAAAGAAGTGTACTTTAGCATATTTTAAAAAGAGTACTTACTGTATTACTGAAATGAAATACTTTAAAAGAATATACTTCAGTGTGAACTGAATGTAACGTTTCCGGACATTTGCTTAACTGAATGTTAATTGTAATTAAAAGAAAATATATTACAATTTAAATTTATATGAATTTAAATTATATTTAGAGTGCTTTTTTGAACCACTGGACTTAAGAACTTGTTTATATGTAATTTAATAATTACTTATATTGTCTTTAAAATATGGTTAAAGTAAAGCAGAATGTACTGACAAGCATTTGTGGTAAACTCAAATACTTTAATGTAATTTCTACTGACACTTGTATGTCATGTCTTTAAATGTATTTGTAATTACACATTTCAAATGAAGTAGCAATTTAGTAGCCCAAATTTAAATATATGAACTAACCTAAATGTAATATCTAAATAACACACTACAGTTAAAATTACAATCATGTACTTTACATGGGTTTTAGTATGTTAGTCAACACATCAAAATAAGTGTACTTCTTTAAAGCTTGAGAAAACATTATTAAAACATAATGATTTAAAATGTACATTGAAATGTTTAATTTGAGTTTATTATAAAGTGCACTTAAAAAAAACATACTGTAGTCATGAAAGTGAACTGTTTTTAAGTGCACTTAAGTGGCCTTTGATATTATTAATATTATATTATCTGCGAATACTGTTTTTTTTTAAATATACTTTTAAGATGTGAAGTACACTACAAGTGCACATTGAAGACAATTAAGTGCACTTCTTTTTCACAAGGGTAACCAAAGAACCAATGGTGAAACATTTACATGTGCTTTGTAAAGGTTGAGAGAGGCAATCTTATGGCGAAGAATGCACCTTACAGCGCAACATAAGACCACAGCCGATTCCTTTTAAGTATAAGTTTGGTACACATGACCAGCTTTTTTTGAGTCCTAATCATGATTTTGCAACATGGGTTAACTGTACATGAGTCCTAACACATCAAAACAGCCAGTTACCACAGGTGACGAATTAGAATTAATAGTTAATTAGCACAGATCCATCTTTCAGTAAAAGTTTGTTTGCAAAGTGTGTGTCAAATTGTGGCTGATTTACAAAATAATTGATGGCCATTGGCAGTGTTGTTGTTATTAACTATTAAGTGTTATATTGAAATCAGAAGCAGGCAAACAGAAATCTGTATACCCTTGAAAGATGTCCTGGCATGGAGGGTGTGCTTCTAATGAGTAGCTTCGTGTGAGAGAGACAGGGGTGATTTCTGGGGTCTGACTCTTCATGCTGTCCTGCAGGGAAGTTGCCCGCAAGAGGGGCAAGCTGGGTGGGGAGAGGAGCGAATCTGTATCCATGGGCTCAGGAAATACCAATTGCTCTCCAAGTAGTTCCTGCTTTGGAGTTTCACTGTCATCCATATTATTTTCATTCTCTTTCATCTCCTCTTCCTCCCCTTCTTCACCATCACCATCATCTTCATCGTCGTCATAATCCAGAACCCAGGCTTCGCCCGATCGTCCTTCTCCGGATTTGCTTTCTGCGTCCTGGATGGCTTTCTGGTAAAGCTCAGAGAAACTCCTGAACTCAGACACAAGAACAAGAAAAAAGGGAAAAGAAAGTGAAGAGCAACGGTAGTGAAAACCTCAAAGTTCCAGCTTATTTATTTCAGCATAGTTAGTCATGGGTGAAAAGATCAATGCTACTATTTTGGTTCTCTTTTTTGAAGTATGTTATATAATAAAAAACTTACATACATCATGCTGAGTGAGTCGCTTTATATATATATTTTTTTTTTCTTCTTTTAAATACAGTTTTAAACCAAGATGTATTTGTGTGTGTTGGTTTAGATCCATCAATAAGCATTATGAAAATTTAATGATAGTTGGCCAGCTGGTGAAACACTGGCTAAAACATGTTCACAATACAATGAGATCTGTCCTTCAATCAATTGCTCCTTCCCCTCTCTATCCATCTGTTTCCCTCCCTAGGGACATAGCCTCTCTCTCTCTCTCTCTCTCTAAATATATAATATTTATAATAACAGTATTACTGTTTTTACAGTATTTTTGATCAAATAAAAGCTGCTTTGGTGAGCATAAGAGACTTCGATCACACTTTAGTTAATTGCGACTTTTGCCTCAATAAACTCCTAATTACTGCTTATTAATAGTTAATTAGGTAGTTGTTAAGTTTAGGGATGGGGTAGGATTAAGGGATGTAGAATATGGTCATGCAGAATAAGGCATTAATATGTGCTTTATAAGTACTAATAAACAGTAAATACCCTAGTAATATGCATGCTAATATAAGCAACTAGTTAATAGTAAGTAATAGACCCTAAACTAAAGTGTTACCGAGACTTCTTTCAAAACATTGAAAAATCATACCATGTTTTAAGTCAGTTATTTATATCTTTTGCTGTAGTGTGTCAGTAGGAAATATCAGTTTACATTTCCAAACATTCTTTTTGCCATTAATTGTAATAATCCAGTGAGATTTGTGTATTCACAAGGAATCTGACAACAGCCGGTATGATCTGATCTCACCATCATCGAGTCCGTCTGTGATTACATGAAGAAACAGAAAAAACTGAGACAGACTAAATCCAAAACAACTGTGGGAACGTCTCCAAGATGCTTGAAGAAACCATCCTGCAAAGCTACAGTACTGTGAAAAGCACTGGCACTTGTGTTAAAATGCTGTAAAGTGAGAATGCTTTCAAAAATAAAATCACAAATTGAATTTATTTACAGTATGATTTAACTTCTATTAACTAATTCAAATCAATACATGGTGTAATGACCGTTTGCGTTTAAAACGGCTTTTGTCCAGGTACACTTGCGCATAGTTTTTCAGGTAGCTTTGCAGGATGGTTTCTTCAAGCATCTTGGAGATGTTCCCGCAGTTCTTCTGGATTTAGTCCGTCTAAGTTTTTTCTGTTTCTTCATGTAATCACAGACGGACTCGATGATGGTGAGATCAGATCATACCGGCTGTTGTCAAGACTTGTTGTGCATACAGAAATCTCACTGGATTATTACAATTAATGGCAAAAAGAATGTTTGGAAATGTAAACTGATATTTACCACTGACACACTACAGCAAAAGAAGGGGGGGGGGGGGGGGGTATTAACATGCCTAAGACTTTTGCACTGTACTATATATGCACAGTTTAGCACTCCATCCTCCACTCCCTGCTAACTATTTTTACTAGTCAGCCCACTTTTTGCTAAACATCACTGCAGTGTATGAGTGCTTTACATCATCTCTCCATTTTGTCCACCCTCTTTCACACGCAAATAAGCCATCACCTCTATTACCTGCGTGGTTTCCCGTTCTCGTCTGGAGGAATGACTGTGATGTGGATCTTCTGTGCCGTGCGGAGGAGTCGGCTCCTCTCTTCCTGGCTGAGGTGCACCAGGACCTGACCGCAGAGACGAACAACACGAGCCCCCAACTGCAGCCCACCGCTCTCTGCATATCCAAACCGCTGCAGCTCAGTTACAAAGCCTTCCTCGCTCATCAGGAAGCCAGGCTGACCTACTCCGTCCCGCAGGGGTGTGATCTCACGCGCCTCACAACCTCGTGTTACCAGCTACCAGGGGAGTTAGCATAGAAGTGTCATGTTAAAATGGCGTACTGCATATCATAAAAGTTCAAAGTCTTATTTTTATGGATTTTTTTATTAAATTAATGCGGCTTTGGTGAGAATAAGAAACAGCAACATATCAGGATGTAAACTGATTTTTTTTCTTGTCATCTATTGTTTCTATTGAACAATATGCAGTTCTTTGACATTTTTGGAATCACAAAATGAATTGTGGTTAATTAATTTACCTATATGTGACCCTGGACCACAAAACCAGTCACATGGGTACATTTTTTTAAATTGAGATTTATACATCATCTGAAACTTGAATAAATAAGCTTTCCATTGATGTATGGTTTGTTAGGATAGAACAGAGGATATTTGTTAGGATATCTGGCAGAGATACAACTATTTGAAAATCTGGAATCTGAGGCTGCAGAAAAATCGCCTTTAAAGTTGTCCATTTATGTTCGTGATTGTGCTGCATTCTCTCACAAAAGTAAATGTTTTATATATTTATGGTAGGGAATGTACAAAATACCTTCATGGAACATGATCTTTACTTAATATCCTAATGATTTTTGGTCGATAACGATAATTTTGACCCATTCAATGTATTGTTGGCTTTTGCCACAAATATACCCGTGCTACTTGTGACTAGGTTGTGATCCAGGGTCACATATTGACAATCCCCACTTTGTAATAATATTGTATGTATTGTTTGTCTTTTTTTAATTCAAGAGTGCAATATAGCTTTACACACTTGCAAATGTCAAAAGTTTTGTTGTATTTTGATGGATGCTCATGTTTAATATTTACTGCAGCAGTAAAAGCATACAGTAAAGTAGTAAAACCGTTTTATGAAGGTCAGATATATGTGGTAAAAAAAAGATGCAGCTATATTTGCGATTTAATTCGGTATGAATTGACAATTAACATTACGAAGCCCACAATAACAGTATTTACATTACATATATACCGAACAATATGTTCTGAAATCAAATCCCTCATCCCACAGTGCTAACAATTCATGGGATTAAAGTGCCTCTATTACGCTTATTCGGATTTTGCCTTCCATGTAGCGTTTAATATAGCTGGTTGTAAAGGTCTTCTAAATTTTAAAGATCCAAGTGCAGATAAATGGAGTTATTGTCTCCCAAAAGAAAGAACATATTCTGAAGTGCCTGAAACAAGTCTTCAAATCCACTTTGCATGCACTTCCAAAGGATAAGGACTTGGAATTGATACGGCAAAACATACGCCATCATTACTGTTTGTATCACTGTGTATCAAGAGCTGAGGAAGCCTCAGGAGCTAAAATGTATATATGGTAATAGGAGTTTTGTTTCCGAAACAAACTGTAAGCGGTAGACCAATCACAACAGACGGGGCCATCTGACCAATCAGAGCAGAGTAGGCTCTCGGAAAGGAGGGGTTTAGAAAGACCGGATTCTTGATCGAACCATTTCAGACACTGTGAGAAAAGAGGTGATGCTGCAATGTATATTATGAGAAAATTAACGTGTTTTTTGACCCTGGATGTATGTAAACCTATTTTAGGAGACCTCCAAAACAAATTAGAAACCTTTAAAATAGCATAATAGGGGCACTTTAAGTAATATAGATTTGCATACTGCATTACATCTCACCTCCAGCCTCTGGACAACCTCCTTCATATCCTCAACTTGGCTGTCCAACATCGTCATGGTCACTGCCTCGCCTCTCTCGTAGAAGATATCCAGGCAAAGGCCACCCTGAGCTCCAGTCTCAGTCACGGCCTTCCAGCCAATGACATCGCGGCAGCTGCAATTGAACACGACTGTTCTAGTGGATCGCTCTATGAGCACGACTGACTCCGCTGACACGCCGAGCAGGCAGGACAGACTAAGACCGTTGCTCTCACCGCCCTGAACGACGGTGACGGCCCACACTAAAGCGCCTGCGCTATGAAGCTCTGCGCCTTTAGCTCCCTTAAACTTCTCTTTGCGCTTCCCGCCCAGTGAAAGCAGCGGGAATTTGGTGGAAGAATCAATGGGAGTGGTGGTGACGTAGTTTTCCGCTAGGTCTTTCAGGTACTCTTGCCGTGTGCGTGTGGCCATAGAGCGAAATTTTTCCGCTTTCTCAGCTGCGTTCTCTGCATTAATGGCTTTGGCAAGGAGAAAGTCACGGAAGGCAGGAGAACGGGGGAAGCGTGCACCTTTAGGGAAGAGAGGACCAAAGAGCGGGATGTCCTTGGAACGAGTTACAGCAACTCTGAGAAAGGTGGAGATAAAGACATTTTTAATTTTTTGTTAACATTTTATGTGTTTTTTTTTATGTGTCTAGTCTTTTACCTGTAATAGGTGTTGTCGGTGCAGGGCTCGTGCACTCGGACAATGATGAACACATGCTGAAAGTGAGAACGGATGGCTTTGGGGGTGAAGGGTAAAGCACCTGGCTCTTGGAAGACTATTGTGATAATATCATTCCCTATGTGCCTCTTCCTCAGTAACTAGAAGAGAAATAGAGAAAACAGAAACTTAGATATTATGCTGACAAAAATACTGTTAGTTAGTTAACTTGGAAGTGCTTGAGGACAAAATTTGTATTCTAAATGTAGAGAATTATTCTAATTATTTCATTCTAAATGCAGTGACTTGTGTTGTGGACTTCAAATATTATAGTAGTATATTTTTAAAATCTGTACTTGCAGATAATATAATATGAATGAAATAAGAGGCCACTTAAGTGTCCTTAATGCAGTGGTTCTCAAAGTGTGCCCGCAAGGGGGGCATCAGAGTCTGAAATTTAAGTGTCCGAAAACATTCTTCATGTTTTGACACGCAAGTTTGTTCTTTTCAAGTATATTATTTATTTTCTGTAATAAGTACAGTTTTTAAAAGTAAGCTAAAGTGTATTTCTTTTTCACCAGGGGAGACATGTTCACTGCATGTTTACATTTCATAAATTTGATGTGTATGTTGGAAATGGCATATAAACTTTTCAATGCACCATTGCACCAGCTGTGTTACAACTTAACCTAGTTTACAACTTACGCACTACCAAATATTTTTGCGTCGCACCATTAAACTTGAAGCATAACTCTATATACGTATAAATTTAATATTTACGGAAGCCTCTGATCAGGAGTAATGGTTGGAATAAAATAGCAGAGAACATTGTGCGAATATATTACTATTTGTTTAGTGGCTCTTCAGCACAAACCCGTCCTAAACATTGCGCCGCTGTGTGCATCGATCCATGTTGTGCATGTCAAATAAAATCAGTCATAATAAATGCCATCACTTATGTTTTTTTGTATCAGTATTTATTTATTAATCCTTATTCATTTCAAATACAGTTTCTGAATGTTATTTAACATATAAAAATACCTATTATGATCACGATTAAGTAGTATCGTATTTAGTTAGAATGAAGGATAAACTGAAATTCACAGCATTTCAACAACTTCTGGTCACGTATTTGAAGGCTAATATAGGAATATATATATTATGGAGAGCTTACGAACTACTAGCTACACTCTGCCTTAAGAACAAATGGTCAAGTACAGAGTTAGCTAGTAGTTACTAGGTTTCTAGTGTGGACTTTACATTTCAATTTCAGTAAAAAAATTACTAATAGCTGGTGCAACCCTACCCAGGTCTCTTCCTTGACTAAAAATAAAAAAGCTGAAAAGGGCTATTTATTGAAAGTTACCAGTGACACTTTTCATCTCTTTACTATTATATTTTGAATATTATATATTGTCAAACAATATATTAAAGATAAGCAGTTCAACACATTTATATTTACAATTTGCAGATAGATATAAGTTCCTAATAGTTATTCTATTGCTGATTCATATCATTGTCCTGTTAATAATATGAGTAATGGTTTTTAGAAATGACTGTAAAAGTGGTGCTCAGTTTTAAGGGGATATTCTCTGGTTCTGTGAGTTACCTGTTGCGTATTGTTGGATGTGTATGGAAGCATGGTGGAGACATGGAACATGATCTCGTAATCCTGGTAGCGAGTATACAGTGAGTGTGTTCCCGTGGAGTCAGCTGCAAATAACAAACACTATTATTACACACCAAATCACCAAATCTGTTATTTACTATGTGAATATATTTTAAAATGCCATTTATTCCCTGTGATGCAAAGCTGAATTTTCAGCATCATTACTCCAGTCTTCAGTGTCACATTAGCCTTCAGAAATCATTCTAAAATATTGATTTGCTGCTCAAAAAAAAACATTTCTTATTATTAGTTTTTTAAAATTCTTTTATAAATAGAATATTTCAAACGAACAGCATTTATTTGATTTTTTTCATACCATGTAGAAGTCTTTACTCTCATATTTGAATAATTTAATGCATCCTTGCTGAAGAAAAGTATTCATTTCTCTAAAAATAAAACATTTTACTGAACCTAAACCTTTTAAAATAAGAAAAATAAGCAATTACAATTACAATGTGTGTGGTCCTGGTAAACCCAAAGACACTAATAACGGAAGTGCTTACCTTGTGAGGACATTTATTTGGTCCCCATGAGGAAAACAGCTTATAAATCATACTAAATTATGTTTTTTGAAAGTGTAATAATGCAGAAAGTGTTATGTGAGGGTTGTGCTTAGGGTTAGGGGATAGAATACAGTTTGTACAGTATAAAAATCATTATGTCAATGGAAAGTCCCCATAAACCCAACATGTGTGTGTGTGTGTGTGTGTGTGTGTGTGTGTGTGTGTGTGTGTGTGTGTGTGTGTGTGTGCCCTTGTTTATATTACATTGTGGGGACCAAATGTCCCCATAAGAATAGTAAAACCTGAGATCACCTACATTGTGGGGACCAGCCAGCGGTCCCCACTTTTCAAAAGGCTTATAAATCACACAGGATGAGTTGTTTTGAGAAAGTAAAAATGCAGAATGTTTCCTGTGATGGGCAGGTTTAGGGGCAGGGGCAGTGTAAGGGGATAGAATGTACAGTTTGTACGGTATAAAAACCATTACGTCTATGGAGAGTCCCCACAAAGATAGTGAACCAGACATGTGTGTGTGTGTGTGTGTTTTGAGTTTTTTTCTTACTTTTGGTGTCTAGTTGAGCTCTGTATTTCTCCCAGGCCTTGAGTCGCACTCTGTCTCCAAGAAGGTCCAGAAACTCGTCAAACACTGGGCCAGCACTCTCATTGTTATACATGTCCTCTTCAGTACTCTGTCCTGCTCTGCAGTACATAATCCCCACCTTACGCTGGAAATTCAACTTTACACACACACATACACGCGCATTAACAATGATGAAATTACGGTTGCTTGTCCAGCTAGTTTTCTACACACACAACACCATTCTTCCTCATTTTTTCACTAAGCCTGTTTCACACTGCATGCACAAGCAGCGTAACTACAAAAGCAGGCTTTTGTTGGGCTTTATCACTGACAACATTTCTGCTGCAATTCTCAATATCTGGGGCTGAAATCAAATCATCAGACACATTTCAAATGCCACTTTCAGACATGTTAACAGTGTACCTGCATATGTTAAAGTTTTGTTGCCTTTAGTCTGTCTATTAGCGGTCATCTATGTGATATGCAGTATGAAATGTTGATAAAATTAGCTTCTCGATGATACATTTATTTTTTACAGTCTGTTCGGAAACATGGTATCACTGAGGAAAACAACACTTTTCAAGCCTATACACAGACGTATACATACGTATATATTTACACAGGTGTTAAAAAGTTTGGAAGAATTTTTTTTTTTTTTTTTTTAAAGAAGTGTCATTTCAAATGTAATTTATTCCGGTGATGCAAAGCTGAATTTTCAGCATCATTACTTCAGTCTTCAGTGTCACATGATCCTTTAGAAATCATTATAATTTGCTGATTTATATGGAAGCTTGTTTCCGCCACAGAATAAAACATTTTAAAAGATAATTGAGACTTTTTATCTCACAATTGCGAGTTTACATCTTGCAATTCTGACTTTATTTCTCAGAATTGCGAGATATAAAGTCAAAATTGCGTGAAATAAATTCGCAATTGCGTCTTATAAAGTCAGAATTGCGAGATATAAAGTCAGAATTGCGTGAAATAAAGTTGCAATTGCATGTTATAAAGTCAGAATTGCGAGATATAAAGTCAGAATTGCGTGAAATAAAGTCGTAATTGCGTCTGATAAAGTCAGAATTCTGACTTTTTTTCTCGCAATTGCGACTTTATATCACGCAATTCTGACTTTATAACACGCAATTGCGAGATATAAAGTCAGAATTGCATGATATAAAGTCGCAATCGCATGTTATAAAGTCAGAATTGTGAGATATAAACTATTCTGAGGTAAAAAAAAGAAAAAAAAGTCTGTCTTTTTTTCCCCCTCAGAATTGGACATTATATCTCACAATTGTGAGTTTATATCTCACAATTCTGAGAAAAGATGTCAGAATTGGGAGATATAAACTCGCAATTATGTGTTATAAAGTCAGAATTGCGTGATATAAAGTCGCAATTGCGAGAAAAAAAGTCAGAATTCTGACTTTATAAGAAGCAATTGCGACTTTATTTCACGCAATTCTGACTTTATATCTCGCAATTCTGACTATAACACGCAATTGCGACTTTATTTCACGCAATTGCGACTTTTATCTCGTAATTCTGACTTTAAATCTCGCAATTCTGACTTTATAACACGCAACTGCTACTTTATTTCATGCAATTCTGACTTTATATCTCGCAATTGTGAGATAAAAAGTCGCAATTATCTTTTAAAATGTTTTATTCTGTGGCGGAAACAAGCTTCCATAGATTTAGTGCTCAATTACTCTGAATTATTTTTGGTGCTCAATTATTAATAATAGTTTTTATTATCAACATATAAAACAGTTTTTGCTACTTAATATTTTTGTGGAAACTGTGATCATTTTTTTCCTCAGGATTCTATTATGAAGAGACAGTTCAAAAGAACAGCATTTGTTAACAGCATTAAAATCGCGGACGTATCGCCAGCGATAATTAATGCGATATGGCTCAGCTTGTCAGTTAACTACGGCTCTTTGTAGTAAATGCCGCTCCATCTGAAAGCAGGTGATGGCGATTTACTACTAATCAAGGAACCGGCTTTACTGACGAGATGCGCATTACAACCTCACGATTTAAATCGCCCAGCCCTATTTAAACAAGAAATATTTTGTAACATTATAAATGTCTAAACCGTCACTTCAATTGAATGCATCCTTGTTGAATAAAATATTAATTTATATTCTTTATTAAAATATCTTACCTCAAACTTTTAAATGGTAGTGTATCATGGTTTCCACAAAAATATGAAGCAGCACAACTGTTTTCAACATTGATAATATTAAGAAATGTTTTTTTTTGCAGCAGCAGCAGCAGCAAATCAGCATATTAGAATGATTTCTGAAGTATCATGTGACACTGAAGACTGGATGAATGATGCTAAAAATTCAGCTTTTTCATCAAATGAATAAATTAATTTTTTTAATAAATTACAATTGAAACCAGATCTTTTGAATTGTAATAATATTTCACAATATTACAGTTTTTACTGTATTTTTGATCCAATAAATGCAGGCTTGGTGAGCAGAAGAGACAAACATTTTTAATTATTCCAAACTTTTGACTGCCAGTGTCATATATGTATATCCATACATGCATTCTGTAAGCACCTTATTTCTATTAGCGTTTCAGTAACCTTCAAACACGAATTGCAAGTTCACCAGAACTACAGAATGCAGCTCAATGTAAAATCACTTACCCCCTGCTCATCCAGTTTAAGGAGTGTGTCTCTGACTTTAGGGGAAGTGGAGGCCAGTCTGAGGCAATGTAGGTTGAGATCAGGCAAAATAAACTCCAGCAGTCTCTTGGGTGAAAGGCCGCGTGGCGTGGTGTGACGTGCAGCGGAGGGAACAGACTCCTCCAGGATTGAACCTCTCAGGGTCTTCAGCTGCAGGAAAATGAGCAATTAATGAGAGCAAAAGACATGATGTAAACTTAAAGGGGTAATATCATATATATATATATATTTTTTTTTCCATGAGGTTGATCATATTAGTCGTGTATTCAAAATGATATAAAGGTGCAGCTTTAAAACCTCATAAAAAAGGTTGAATTTTAAAACGAACCTCTACCTCCTAAGAGGCCATAGTAGCAATGTTTCTTTAAAAGATACTAATTTATTTTTCTGTCAAAAGTTCAATACATATCTTAATCTATGTAAAGTACTGAGTTATGGCCTGAGGACAGGTGCTTTTAGAGGTAGTGAGTTGTTGTTTTTCTTAAAAGAGAAAAATAAATGAAATGGTACATTTGTGTATGAATTTCCTTGTGATCTCATTAATTCTAAACAAAAAACAAAACCATAACAAGCAAAAAAGTGTACAGACAGAGGGTGGAAAATTGTCTAATTTCTGACCATTTTTTTCTAGTGGAAATTAGTAGCAAAAGTGGACCTCAAGGAAAATATAAACATGATAAAGTATAGGATATAATAACTTTAAACGAATTAGTGAAAATGTTTCAAAATGTCTTTTTCGACTTATTCTGTGTGTGAGAGAGTCTTGTATTTACTTCAGTGGTCCTGAAAATGATTCTGTAGTTGTACTGGGACCCACTTGATCCCTCTTTTTCCTCTCTGCGAAAACTGACAGCCACTGGCCCCAAACGCTCGTCGATGCCGAAGAAATTCTGATGGTCTGGTTTACAAGAAAGAAAAGATGTTAATAATTAATACAAAATGCTAACAATTAATACAAAATGCTGTAAATAAATAAATAAATAAACAGTGAAAGTGAAAACAATATAAACAAACACCAGAATATTGAACACTAGAATAAGAGAAAACTATGATTGTGAAACCTTTAAACTTTAAAAGTTTAAAGGCTCATTACAGAGATGAATAAGCATACTTGATAGCCACACTACTGTTTGATAGTGTCACGAGTCTGAGTGAACTGTTCTTCCTGCATTTATTTTGAGCTTTTTTTTTAGCTATTTTCAACATACTTTGACATCAGACTTGTATTGATGTCTTTATGTATGAACATATTTGTCAATGTTCAGAACTAAATAGTCAATAGCGCTTTGTCTACGTCAAAGCCTGGCAAAGCTGCACTTTACAGCTTGTTACAGCCACAGTTGTAATAAAAATGAAGGATAACAGATTCCCCCCTTTAAGATTTAATATGCAACCGTTTCTACAGTAAAACCGTGAAATTTTTGTAGTGAAATGTGTAGTTTGAATTCTTTTTTTTTTTTATATATATTTTGTGCATTGCATCCTTTGCAATCCTATCCTAGCATTTGGTTAGACAGAAAATAGAACAATAGTCTGACGTGGAGAATGAGTCATCAAAATTGTTGATCTGTCCTCTCCGCTTAAGAGCTGTAAGAGCTCCGCTGTTATTCACTAAACTTTTGCATCACATTTGATGTGCAGGGGCCTTTACAGTCAGAAATATTGGTCTTAGAAGACAAATAAATACAAACGAACAAGGAATACAATAACAGTATGTTGGTTTGACAAAAGCAATAACAGACATGGATACAACATGGTTAAAAAAGTTAAAAAAGGTTAAAAAAGTACAAAAGCTGCACCTTTACAACAGCTTGTCACTGGGGCTAAAAGAGACAACTTTGTACCTTATCTGCCCCTAAAAGTTGCATATTAGTAGCATGGGTGTCAAACTCAGTTCCTAGAGGATCAGCTCCAACCCTAATTAAACACACCTGGACTAGCTAATCAAGGTCTTCAGGATTACTAGAAACAGAGATGTGCTGCGTCCCAATTTGCATACTATCCGTCCAAAATAGTACTTGAAATTAAAATGAGTGTGTCCCAAATCGTAGAATGTTCAAATGAGTATCCCAAAGATACCCCGATGGTCTACTTTTTCCGGTTAGAATTAGAAGTGCAGATCTGTGCACACCATAGATATATATGAGTAGATTCCACATTCCACCACTCCAGACACGTTGGCGCACCCGCCATATTGCAACGGACAGCGTGTCGTCACTCACAGTAAGAATCAATGATGCCACAACATTGTGCAGCTTCTGGTTGTGAAACTACTGAGTTTTAAATTCCCGTAGAAATGGTATAACCTTTCACAGGTGAGAATGTGTTGGTTTGTGTTTTTATATTTATTAACTCAATAATCATGTTTTTACTATGGTACTCTTCATGTTTTTACTTTTACTATGATAACTTTTTATTGTCGTGTCAGCTGACACTTTCATCTTTTTGTATTGTGTTAGTTTAGCAAATTCATCTGCTGAAGTCTATTTCAAAGATATTCATACATGCGTCTAACTATGGTTGCAGACGCTCAGTCAACTTGCTCTCGAAATATCACCGACCGCTCCAATATGGCGGACAGCTTACGTTTATCGGCCCGTTGAAACGGCCTCTAATGAGGCATCTATGTACATATACATATATATCTATGATGCACACTCTAATAGCTAATATTGCCCACAGTTCATTACACATTACAGTTCATTACCGCATGAAAGACCCACGACTGGCAGATCAATGTGCTACTACATTTCTCTCAGAAAGGGTAGGAAATTAGTTTGAATGTGGAGGATTTCAACTTTGACAAGATGATTGACAGAGCAGTCTTAACGGTGACAGGATGCACGTAACTGCGACAGAGCTGTACGTTAAAGACACAATTATGATGAAGTAGTATATCCCAAAGCTTGCCTACTCTTTTGTTACACACTCAAAAGTATGTACTTTTTCTTCACAAAAACAGGCATAGTATATGTAAACAAACTGGAATGCAGCAATGGTCTTATTATTGGAGATATGAGGGTCTGCGGCTCGAACATTAGAGAAAGCGTAACGCTAACTTTGATCACGTGTGACTTGATAACCAATCACATTACAGCCTTGACATCTTTGAATTTCATTCAGAGTTGTGCGACAGTCATTCACTGTTTGCAGATACCATAGAATTGAGTGAGAAGTGCCGTAAACTGAATCATACCTGTCGCGCAATTGTCCGTGACATCTCTTATAAAACAGTATTTATTTATTTATTTTTAAATAGATCAATTCAAAATCAATGTCTAAGAGCAAACATGTTGAATGTTTGCCGATGGGCTGTCTATCATTAAATAAGCTATTTCCTCACAAAAGTGGTTAATTCAGTGTAGTGAAGCCTCTCCTCCATCCTTTAAAACAAAAACAAACAAAAAAACATGCCTCTTGACCCCTTCCCTAAGTATGCTTTTTTATGGCTAAGGTTGCAGGCTTGCCTTCAAGTGGCTTTGCAAGAAACTTCCAGGCAGGTGGCCCTCCAGGAGCAGAGTTTGACACATGTGCCTTACAGGGTTTAGTAGTAACCCTTAAGGCAGGGGTTTTCAACCATGTTCCTGGAGCGCTCCCAATACTGCACATTTTGCATGTGCCCTATGTCTGATTCACGCATTTCAGGTCTCGAGTCTCTACTAATGAGCTGATGATTTGAATCAGGTGTGTTGATATCTTATACCTTAAGATAAGTTCAGTTCCAACCTTGCTCCAACACACCTGTCCGCAATTATCAAGTGCTCCGGAATATCTTAATTAGCTGCTTCAGATTAGCTGTTTGATCATGGTTGGAGCTGAACTTTGCAGGAAGGTAGATCTCCAGGAAAAGGATTGGGCACCACTCTTTTAAGGCTAACACCCAAGCTGTTGTACCCCTAAAAGTAAAATTTTTGCACATTTATTCTGAGAGTGAAGTAGACTAAGCAATGAAAACGAGTATATGATATGTTTCTTCAAAAAGAGCAAACAAGAAAAAGTGGTTCGCTACACACACACCCTCACCTTTCATGTAAAAGTACTTGTGATAGTAACGAGCCCCAAGGTCTGCATGCTCTATGAAGTAGTTACTTTTCCCCTGGGGCTGGACGTGGCTCTCCCTGGGCTCCTCTAATACTGAAACAGCATCGTTGGGGCTTTGAAGACTCCTCCACCTGCACTTGCTGTGCAGGCCAAGCCCCACACTCTCCTCGCCACCCATCTCATTCCGAAAGTGAGGACAGCTGAGCAGGAGATCATTATCATTCCCATCTCCTTCATCCAGCAAAGACTGCTCTACATCTTCCGAAGTAATCCCACTTCCCGTGCCGCTCCCTCCACCCTGAGAAACTGAGGAAGGTGTGGATTGAGAGAGCGGACGGAGTTGAGAGGCAGCTGACGCACCAGATGTGATGTTCTTTTTGCGCCCAATACTGTCCCGATTAGTGGCAGCCTCCGACAGGTCGAAGAGGATACTCTGTACGTCATAGTGTGCAAAATTGCGCACCCAAGCACCGCCTGGGACTTGTTCACACTGAAAATGAGTGGCCTGCAGAGGGGACTGTTTGGCCTTTTTACCGAGCCCATCTGGTTTCGGGGGCTTGACTGGTTTTGAAGTGTCTACTGCTGGAGAACAGTTTGCTTGATACAAGCCGTCCACATCAGGAGGTGCCTCTTGCAGCCCCAAAAGAAGAAACGGATCTCTGAAGCGCAAGGCATTGGGACTGAGAGCGCCTTGTTCTTCGGCACCAGGATCTACGCACTGTGTCTGTCGCTCCAGCGAGGAGAGGCTGCCGTATTCTCTGTGGAGGTACTCCCCCTGCCCCGCAGTCAGAGTTTTGTCCCCCCCTGCCCGGAGCAACTTCCTCCCGACCTGCCCCGTTGAATCCAAATCGCCAAGGGTGACATCACTGTTGCTGCGCTGCATTATGTGTCCACGACCCACTGTCCTCAGATTCAGTGCAGCTGCGTTGGGTGTGACGCTGTCACAGTTTGTTCCCTCTGGCTCTCTCCTGGGGGGCCATTCGGCCACGACTCGTGTCCGCACACTACCACCATCCTGCTTGGGGTCAAAGTTCACTCTCGCTAGGGGCGGGCGTGGACTCTGCCTGCGGAACTTGCGGATGAAGAGATCGTCTGACTGCATGATGCCCTGATGAACTGATGTTTTGGGAAGCTCTTACTTTTCAGTTGCCCTTGCCCCTTTTTCTTATTTCTCCCCACCAAATTACTGCATCTGTGTGAATAAGTCAGGAGTTTTTGAGGAACTTAAGTGACGGACACAAATGTTTCTGTTCTGGCCATGAACACCTAAATCCTCCAGCACTGCCAGCAGAACTCCGTTCAATAGGTTCCTCATTCACTAAAATATTCAGAAGGGCTGAGCGCAACTATCTTCCTTGGAATAAAATAACAGCCGCGCAGGCTCCATATATGATTTCAATCTCTCATTAACCATCTTAAATTCTAATACACAACAGTACTCTAATCATTAATGTTATAGGCCAAACCCCAGCAGACTGACTATGATTGTATGTGGATTGAAGTTGGACCTCCTACTGACTCCCAGTCTGGTTTATTCTGAGTCAGGTACACCTCGTCATGACTCTCCGTTCATGGCCAACCACAAGCTCTGTGCCTTTAGAGACCACGGCTGCATCCTCCACCAAATTCCTGAAACACAATGACATGTAGGTTATTAATATGTTGTACATGATAATAGATGTTACATAAATAGCATTTTTGTAAATTACATTTTGTGCTTGGGTTGTATGGCAGTACATTAGATTCTGAGTTAAATTCTGCTGTACCGTTTATACTTTATTTTGTGCAAAGATCTGTGTGGATATTAGTGGGAACGGCTTGAAGTTATTTATACACTGGGAGATCTTGCGGATGAAGAGATCGTCTGACTGCATGGGTTAGGGTTAGTAATTCCACCTACTTCAATTAAAATTTCTCTCAAAAGTGTTAACATTCCCTAGCCAGTGGAGAACCCTGCATAGGCAACACACGCATCTGCCTAGAACGGCACTATAAGTCAGTACATGACGCAGCTCACACACACACATAGACAGCTGGCTGGTCTTCTTACCACTTACCAAAAAGATTAATCATCTCTAATCCAGCTTTCTGTTTTGGTGAAACCGTCAAATTAAAATGTAACCAAATGTGCCCCATTCCTGAAATACACACACTGACATACTAATGATTTGTTTTAAATCATGTATAAGCGAGCTGATTTTGACCAAGGGGCTGCTCACAATTAGATCAACGACATCAACAAAAAATATGCAAAAAACATTGAATGTATACATGTAGGTGTGTAACTGAACATGTAATACATGACACCTACATAAAGAAATGTAACAAATATTGCACGTCTTGCACCAAAAAAAAAAAAAAAAAAATAGCAGATGCCTATCTAAACGCTAGCGCAAACAAGATGTGGTTGTTAAGGTAGAACAGTTTTCATTTTTATACACTTCCTTGCAGTCAAAAATAGCATACAGACTATGCCGTACATCAGACCACATCCACCCAGCTGACCTGCACAATAGCTGCTCTGCTCACAAGAGGAGGGGGCTTCCTGCAAACTTTGCCAATAGATTGGAAAGTACTTATCAAATATGCAACACTGTTTGCCAGGTTTTTTAGCCCATGTTGCATGATTTTTTTGCCTTATGATTTGGTCTGCTCCCATCCTCTTTCGGAATCTCTATCTCTACATTCTGGTTTGTTGGGTAAAGGTTAATATCACAGACACATGCATGATAAGTTAACTTTGTTTTAAAAAAAAATCATTCAGAGCTACAGTCTACTCTGTCTGATGTAGCATCACACATAAAGTTTGGCACATGTACAGTAGTTTATTCAGCAACAAAATTAAATCTCATTTAAATTATTATGCCACCCATTGGTCAAACGACCCTGAATACTATGGCAAGCAGATTTGTCTTTGAATGTCACCAGTGTGTCACCAATGTAATTCAGTTCTGACAAGTAAAAATCTAATTCATGTGCTCTACAACTGCATCAGATAACACACTTTCACACAATCAATCAATGTTTTTGATCTCAATTATGACAATATGACTTTTTACTAAGAAAAATGGTATTTTGACAAGACATAATTTGAATTCTATTATAGAGCTCAATCAAATTTCGACTTGTTTTCATCATGCAAAACAAAGCTGTTTATCGTTTATTAATTTGTATCTCTTTCTTTCCAAATCTTGCCTGAGATAGATGTTGTCAGTTTTGGATATTGGCAAAATATTTGTTTTTAAGTTTATTTAAAAAGATATCTTCAACATTCTTCAATCCATAGATCCATTTTCAATGTAAAACTAAATACTATTGTACAATTCATAATTTGAGTCCAGATGACTCCCAGAGACACAGCAGATTCAAGTGTTAATGCTCTGACTGCAACTGATTTAACTCCTGCTACACAAGGACTTATTTCTTGGACTTATTCACTGCCCACAACGCTTTACCGCCTGGATGCAATTACCATAATGAGTTGAATAAAGAGCTCTAAAATGCAATTCTGACTATAAGAATGACTATTGTAGATGTCTTTAATTACATTTAGTAATAATGCATTTGATTATATATAATTTCACTTGTTAAGATCTTAAAATTATTTCTAGTTATAATAATTCTCACTAAATTTAATCATTTCAGATATCTTTCATTTGACTAGTATAAATACAATTCTGACTACTCAAAACTGAATTATGACTATGTTGTTGTTGTTTTTTTTGTTGTTGTTTTTTACAGTTAATTACAGTTACTATTTCCGGCAATTCTCAAAATGAGATTGTAGTTACCACTGTCAATCTCATTTTGACTAATCAATAATCATAGTTAAAATTATAGATATCTACAGTTAATTAAGTAAATTAAGCAAAGATTTTTTTATTTTTTTTATTTCTATTAGACAAGCTTGAATTGAACTTAAATTAGAACTTAACTGCAGATATCTAAAATAAAAAGCAAAACAAAACAATGGAAGTCAATTCAGACAAGTGAATTATTAGTCAACATTGCATTGTAAATATCCCCCAAATTAATTATTACAAAATTGCATTTTCAGATATTTTCTAAGTGAATTTAGTCAAAATTAGGGGGTGCACCAATTCTACTTTTCCTTTTCGGATTCCGATAACTCAATTCTGCTTACTAGCCAATACAGATCCGATACCAGGACTGCTTTCTATCTTAACCAGTTTAGAATATCTATACTTCACTAACATGCCAACTACAAAAAAATGCATTATAAATAAAGAGTAAGCAGAGTCTATAGCTAAACAAATAAATATATATATATTATATATATATATATATATATATATATATATATATATATATATATATATATATATATATATATATATATATATATATACACACACAGTTGTTGGAAATAGACACAATAACATCCATGGGTGATCCACAGTATTGAATTTGTCTGACAGATTTGACAACAAAGGTCCATGTCCATGCAGATACCAATCCAGGTATAGGATCTGTGCATCCCAAGTAAAAACTGCATTACAAATATCTAAAATTGGACTAGTCCAAACTGAATTACAACCAATAATGCATGGGAGCTTTTTAGGATAAAATGTCTTGTTGCCATCGACCGTAAGGCACGTGCACATAGACCCCAAGTAGTGCTCAAGCATCTGCCCAATAAATGCCCTTTTCTGTGTCATAAGTGGATTTTTTTTATATATTATATATATATCGCATCCAAAATAAAAGTTTGTGTTTACATAATTTATGTCTGTGTACGGAGTATAATTATATATAAATACACACACATGCATATATATATTTAAGAAAATGTGTTATTTATATATAAAATATTTATATATTATATAAATTATATATAATATAAATATATATACACAGTATATACATGCAAATATTTCTTAAATATATACATGCATGTGTGTGTATTTATATATAGAAAATAATTATACACTGTACACACACATGTATTATGTAAAAACAAACTTTTATTTTGGATGCGATTAATCGCGATTAATCGTTTGACAGCCCTAATATATATATATATATATATATATATATATATATATATATATATATATATATATATATATATATATTAATTATTTTTATATATATTTAATAATATATTTGAGTTTTTATATAAAATAATTATTGCACTACTGCAATATCTAGCCTATATAGAGCCAGCCTAACTTAGCCCTACATTAAGGCCTACATTAACTTAAGCGAGTATGGTGTTGGCGTAAAATAGCTTCGTGCAGGGTCGAAAATACCAAAATTCCGCAAAATTCACGATATGAATTTTGCCTTTTATGTTTATCATGTCGAGCAATATCACACGAGCAAAAGTGCTGGTTTTCCCGAATATCAGCACGATTGCGCATGCAATTTTAATATTTTCATTTTAATACAACAGTGCACCAAAATTTAATTTAATTTTTTTTACTGCTCTATTTCACGAACGAAAGTTCCGAACAAAGCAACACAGTTGCCTTCCTGCAAGGTGTTTCGTTTATGAATATGAATGAATCAGCTGCTTTGAGCGAATCAGTGAATGAATAGTTTTTGATTTTGCCTCGCTTATTCAAACTTGCCGCCACCTACTGGCGGTTTTGTTTAATGTAAAAATGCCGAAAATACACAGAAATGTATAATTTAATTTTTTCATTTCATATTTCTATATTAAAAAATGTGCATTTAAAACACTAATTTCATAACATAATTGATGCAACTGTAATTGCAGTTCAATGCATCTAAGTAATAATAGTGTAGTAATAATAGTAACAATACCTAGTAATAACTGTCAGTAATGTACAACAATGATTTTGCTCATTTACCAATTCAGCATAATGCCAACAAAATAAATATTTATTTTTGATTTAAATAAATAAAAAAATAAATAATTATGAAAGTAATTTAAATGTGTTCTACAGTAACTAACTTGAGCACCCGCCCCCCAAAATGTCTGTGCAAAGCCCTGCACTAGAAAAATTTGTTAGCGTTTTGGTCAGATGTAAAAAGCAACCAGTATTTCATAAACAAAGCAAAATATACAGCTGATATACAAGTGAGGCCATTTGGGGTTCTTGCAAAAAAAAAACAAAAAAAAAAACCACATTTATTATGCCATGAACTTCGCAAAGTTTGTTAAACCCAACATTTTTTTTACCCTGAAAATTCTGTTAAGACTGTTTAGTCTTAACTCCAGTAATGTTTAGTGTTTGGACCTAATAAAAAAAAAAAAAAAAAAAACCTTTAACATATAAAGTAGCCTAGCTAAAGGCCCCATCATGTTCCAACATTTAGCCTACTCAATGGATGGCTCTACACGTATATCCACAGATGTCTGGGATAAACCCTGCATATCCACTGACCCTAGAACCGCCCCTGAGTAGGCTATATCATGTCTTTCTCAGCATCGTTTTTGTGCTGATGTGCCGTTTCTTTCTTATGAGCATCCATGCACTATACATTTCATCCAAATGTCGCTAAAAAGAGGGCAGTGTGGATGTGCAGTGAGAGCTGTGTGAATGCAGTTTAATCTGCCTGCCTCTTAACAGACTCGTCTACGCTAAAACAAATCTATAGCCTATAATTATTATTATTTCACAAATATGATCTCTTTACAATAAAATGAGTGTTTAGGTAAGCAGTTTAATTTCATAATAACAACAAAGGCAGCTCGCACGATATGAATCATTGGCTGCTACATGCCAAGCGGAACAGGACGAAGTAACCGAATGAACAAAGAAGCAAACGAGCACATCCTTTCTCACTAACAGGACGCTGCTACTGTCTTAATGCCGGTTACATCAGTGGCATTTGGTGTCACTCGCATTAAAAATAGCGGTGTCGAATGAAACTCACCAACAACAAAGCGATGTCTGACAGCTGTCTAGTCTCTCTTTCCCCTCGCGTAATTCTTGTCGAACTGACGTCTTTTATGCTAAACCTAGCTCGACGAATATGCCGTTTTTGCACAGCGACTTCCTGTGATTTGCAACCTCGAGAACAGGTGCAGTGGTGCAGCGAGCCCTTCCGATGCGCGCGCCAGTGAAGCTCTAATACGCGAGCACTGCGGTGATGTATTTTAAAGGTGAACGACGAGGATTTGACGGTTTCATCTCTCTCTCTCTCTCTCTCTCTCTCTCTCTCTCTCTCTCTCTCTCTCTCTCTCTCTCTCACACACACACACACACACACACATACACTCTCACACATGTCCTGATCTTATTTCACACTCTCCTTTCTTGAAATAGACGACTTTTTCCTCCAGATTTAGGGGCTAACGCACACTGAGCAAATGCAGCAGAACCAGAATTCCCAGTGATTCTCCGTCATATATTGTAAAGTAGTAACTGAAACATTTTGTGTGAACGGTGTTGTGTGAATTTGGTTATTTCTTTAATTTCGTCCGTTTCCTCTTTCTGATAAGAGTAAGAACTGAGACCCCAATCACTCCACATATATATGTGTCAGTTTCACTTCCAATTTTCTGACATTAGACAATTTAGTACAACTTTTGATGGTATAATCATCTGAGACACATTTGCACAAGGCTTTCATCAACCCACTCAGGTCCTCTGGTACAGTCTAATCAATTGGGCCTTTTTCATGTGGCATGTTTCTTTTTTAGTCATTTATGTTTACACTACATAAAACATTTAGGATGCATTATCAAACATCCTAAATATTTAATAGTGTCAATATGATTATCCTGCAGCCTGTATTCTCTCAACTGTTTTCACTTCCAAGTGCATCACCTGTTAATGTGGGTTCAAGCATGATTAATTGGTAGCTGAAAATAGATGCAAATTTAACGGTCTCTGTTAAAACTTTCCACTTTCCCACAACCCCAACTAGAGCAAAGTAGCGTTTTAACTTATGTAGCCTAGGCCTTTTATGGTTTGAGCGAGTAATACTTCGATAAGTATCTGTTGAGAACATATAGGCCTATGTTAACAAGAGAGAAAGGAAGCAAATTTATTCTATTTAATATTGTTTAGTCAACAGCATTTTTATACATGTAAATGTATACATGTACATATAAAGAGACAATAATTTTCAATGCTGTTTAAGAACATTTGCATTTGCAACAGGGCAAATTTTTTATTCTGTTTGGTTAAAAGCTATATTTGATTTAGGATGAAAGATCTACCACTCAACTTATAGGGTCAGTTGACTGAATAGCCTAATTTTTTCACTGGCAAATCTGTGGAAACACACATGACAAATCTCTGGGCACAAACCAAAAAAGCTCTCAGAGGCTCTTGGAATATCTCAATTAAAAATAAATAAAATAAAGATTTTTTTTTATGGATTTAAAAGCTATATCTAGGCCTATAATTTGTAAACGGACTTGAAACTAATTCTTACGTTATAGGTTGAAATAAAATAACTTTATTTCTATATAAGCTGAATTGATTACTGAAAATTCTAAAAACACTTACAGCATTTACTGAGGATTTGTTGTTATGTTATGCTTTTTTTAAATTGCAATGGCCCATAGGGGCCTATATGTAAAACACTTAAACCATATCAAGTTGCCACAATACACAGCTTGCTAAGATGCACAGTGTTTCTTACAGTTTTAAATTCCCTATTTGCAGTGAGGGATTAAACAGAGAAAAGGCTTAAACAATTTCAGTATTGAGGGCTTGAATATTGTCCTTACTGAAGGTTTTGATGCAGCATCCAAATGCACCTAATGGAAATACATGCTCCCTATCTGTCAGTCACTTCAACATTGTGTCGGGTACTTACACGTGGAAGCCCCAAACACCTCTGAAATTTTGAAAAAAAGCCAATCAGAATTGGCGAGTGGAATTCGCATGTGCCACTCCCCTGGACTTACGGGTATAAAAGGAGATGGTGTGCATCCACTCCTTCAGGTTTGTGCTGACGAGCAGAGAGCGTGTGCCAGCCATTCAGCGAGGAGTTCAGTGATGTGACAGGAGGTCACTTCGACGTTGTGTTGAGTACTCACACTAGGGGTCCCAATGGAAAGCACCACAACAGCTGAAACGAGTTACAAGGTTTCGGTGGTGCAGACCAGTAGCTTGCCGGGTAACAAGTGCACTTGCAACATCGTAACCTTCCCAACACGCCACGTAAGCCATGTAGTCCATCGAACAACACCGGGACAGAAAGGACAATGGGACAACCCTATTACAATGGGAATAGGTCGCTTCAGTCAGTCTTTTGACCTTTTCTCATAAAAAAAAAAACAAAAAAAAAAATTGAGACGTTAGCACTAGAGAAGTGCTCTTCCTCCTTGGTAGGAGAAAGAACACTACGGAGGCCACATCCTGGCCGAGGATAGGTTTGTGGAGAATACATCGCATGGACTAACCAACCGGGAAGTAGCACACTACAAACACAGTGACTGGTGACAGAGACGGAGCTCGGCCTAGGCTAGGGGAAGACATGAGTTTACCGACCGGGGTGCGACCCCCTAGTGTCAGTACTCGACACAGCGTCTCATTCCCTCCATCAGGGAACAGAGGTTAAAATAGAAACCAAGACTTTCATCTGCAATGACAAGTTACAAGTTACAATATGCTCTTATCCAAAATGTAAATGACCTTGCGAATTGCAACCAACAGAAGTTACGGTGGCCGACAGGAAAATATGTCATCGTCTGAGACAGCAGAGAATAGCCAGTAAAGCAATGAGGTTTCTTTACAAAGGTAAATTAAGAAATTAGGTTTACTTATTCAGTAAAACTATATGTTATTGTGAATATTATTGGGTAACACTTTATTTTACGGTGTCCTTGTTACATATGTTACATGTACTTACCATAGTAATAACAGTAAATTATGCATAATTACATGCAACTAACCCTCAACCAAACTTCAACCAAATTCTAATCCTATCCTAACCCTATAGTAAGTACATGTAGTTAATTAATATTACTCAGTATTTAAATATATAATTACACTGTAACAATGACACCTTAAAATAAAGTGTAACCTATTATTGTTACTGGTTCATCATTGTGTCAGTGTTTTATTTGCTGACTTTAGCTGGCTTCTTTGCACGAAGAACAACATGATGAAACGCATTTGTCTGTTTAGGGCTACTGTAGAAACATGGTGGCGCAAAATGGCTATTTCAATGTAAGGGGACCCGTGATGAATGTAGATAGAAATTGCTCATTCTAAGGTAATAAAAACATATTGTTCATTATGTAAGGTCTTTATACAACACTGAAAACATAGTTATGTATAGTATATGATATTGCATTTCTGTCAACAGATCCTCCTAAATATTACACAATGCACCTTTAAGTTATAGGTTGAAATAAAATTTAATTTAAACTTTAGCTAGCTGAATTGATTACTGAAAATTCTAAAAACACTCACAGCATTTACTGAGGATTTGTTGACTAAGGGAATGCAAAGTAGTAATCTCTTAATTTGGCAGCAGTTAAATTAGGCTGCTGTAACTTTAAGACCTGACGCACGGACCCATTACACGCCACTGCTGAAATCCACCCGCATTTGGCCAGTTATACTGTCATGTGAGTTCTTTCTGAACTGTTTATGTTCACTTAAAACATAACTGAATGCGTTTATGTGAATACTCGCCAAAACCTGCATTTTGACAGTTTTTTTGTGTGTATTTGCCTGTTTAAGCGCAATAAGCAGCGAAAACAAACTAAATTTAGTACTGAGAGGCGGTTTTATGTGTGCACACTTTGGCTGTGAGCACAAAATTTGCGGGAATGAGTCAAATTATGTGCAGTACGTGCAATCCTACACCAAAATTCAAGCCCTGTAACACATACAATATTCATCCAAAGCAAGTGAAACGAGTGAGTGAGGGTTTGTGTGTGTCAACTCACTGTTTACACCTGGTATTAGGATGCGTTTTGGTCGATTGGATTCAAGTGGACGACGCTAAATACATGTGTAAGAGGACTCTAAAACATTTTGAGCTTGTCCACTTTCTACCACTTCCAGAGGTGGTCAAAAACGCATTCGACCGGATTGCGTATTGGAAAGGCTCATGTGGTCGAATGCCTTCAAACAGCCACTAAAGATCGCCTACTCTCCGCCTACTGACCTAATGTATAAACATTATGGGAAGCGCGCTAGCCAGATGAGATTTAGACTTGGTCAGCTGAAGATCCAAGTTTGTTTTGAAGACAAAAAAACGTACCAAGCACAATGTTCTCTCACCATTCCTGATTTCGTTCAGCATGGTCTTGCGGCTATCAGTGCAGAAACGAAAGCTGCTGCTCTCCGTATGTTTTTTCGTTGTCTCCGGGCACTTTCATAAATTGTGCAAGCTTATTTTGTCCATTAGATCAAAAGATCTAATAAAAACCCATATATTTACCCTCTCATAGACCCTCCCCTCAAAGAAATCAGGACAGAAGTGGTTGAAAGTGGACAAAAGAGACGGGTTAAAACACCAGGTGTAAACGAGAATGTGCCTCTTGTCTACTTGTGATCCGATCGACCATAACGCATCTGAATACCAGGTGTAAACAGGGCAGAGAAAGCGAGAAAGCATTATCTATTCTATGGAAAATGAGTATTGGTAGTAATGAGTACCAGAAGAAAAATCGAAAAATCTGTATTTTTGAGAACACTACATTGCACTTAGTGTATTATTTCAGATGCATTTTTTAAAAGACTACAACTGAAAACTGTATTATATATTAATTATTTTAAGTGTTAAATATTAAGTATTATATGTTAATTTCAAGCCCTGTGTATATATATATATATATATATATACACACACACACATACACACACAAAATTGTAGATTGAACAATGGAAAGCAGAGTAAATGTAGTATGGAATGTAGTGAGGTTGTTTCAGAGAGGCAGTTTAATTTTGACCGTCACCCTTATTATAGGGTCTGCTTCCTGTTTGACAGGAAGTGATGTGAAATGCCAGTTGACCTTTGTGTAGGCTGAGAGGATGAAACTGTCATACCATCCTGCATGGCCTAGAACAAGGTGAACTAAACTTCCGTGTCTATGTGTAATTTCTCTCCACTTTGTTTCCTCCATGCTCACATCATATGCACTTTTTAATATATAAGCTCTCATACAATGCTGAATACTGTTTGCTCATTTTTGTCAGTTATAGGTTTGTTCCTTTTAAATACGTTTTTTTTTTTTTTTGTGCATATATCATTGCTTTCATCTCCACCATAATACTCTTTTATTATGTTTTTCGTGTGGATAAGCTAAACACATTTGTCTAATGGCTGTGTTTACACCTGGTATTAACATGCGTTTTGTGTGATACAATCACAGGTTGTTAACCAAGACATTTATCACATGTGTCTCAAATGCATCTCCTGTGATCACTTGGGGTTGGATTCAGTTTATGAGAGGATCTCTGACTTCATGAATACAGTTCTCCTCATAAGTTTACCATTTTAAAAATAAACAAAAAGAGAGATTTTCCATAAATGATCCTTTTCAAAATATGCATGGTTTTTATTATTGTGTGTTGCTTCCTCCAGCATACAGTACTTCATGTCAGTCTGTCACTGCAAGTCGATATCTTACTCAAGATGTTCTGTGAATTATTTAGCTCATATTGATCTTTATTTAAAAAAAAAAGACTGATCTCTACAGCGGTGAGTTAAATAAAATCTATATTGGCAATGCTTTTGATTGATGATATTCACTACTTAACCAAAATATTGAAAGAGAATAGTTTCACCACTTAAAACATTACAACATCCTGAGTATGAATCCTTTTATAGCTGAATTATGGAATCCAACACTGTCTTTTTGAAAACAAGAATTGCAATTATGTTTTGGTTTATTCATATATAATTTAATAATTTATTCAACTTACCCCAGATTACCCCACTTACACATTGACATGTCTCAACCCTAACCTGAGGCAAGTTAAGCTACTTAGGACACTTTTTGACAAGTCACATTATAGATTTATTTTTAAAATTTCAGTTGGGAGAAATGAAGAAGTACACTTTAGTATACTTTTAAAATGAGCACTTATTATGAAATTAATACACTTTAAAAGAATGTACTTAAGTGTAAACTGAATGCAATGTTTTCAGTCACTTAAGTGCTTATATTTTAGTTTAAATTCCTTTTAAAAGCAATTAATTGAATGCTATTGTGCTTTTTTGACCCACTTATAGGACTTAAGTATATCTTTGAATGTAATTTCATCACTTCTGTTGTCTTCGAAATATGGTTAAAGTGAACTGCCCAATGTACCGAGATGCATTTATGGTAAACTAAAATATACTTTAACGCAATTTCTTTTGCAACTTGTAGGCTATGTCATAATTGCACATTTTGCATAATTTGGTGCATTTAAAATATATGAACTATGTATATAATAACTATTTATTGAATAAAAAACTACAGTTAAAATGATTTTAAATATATAAGTATACAGTATAAAAGTATTTTACATGTGCTTTAGTAGTCAACACAATAAACTAAGTGTACTTCTTTAAAGCATACATAATGATTTAAAATTTACTTTAAAGTGAAACATTTAATTTTACATTATTACCATAAGCTTTTAAGAGTACTGAAGCGTGTTAAGAAACATAATCAAGAAAGTGTACTCTTTAAGTACACTTAAGTGGCCTTTTATTTAATTAAGATTTGAAGTACTCATTCAGTGTAATTAAGTACGCTTCTTTTTCACTTTTTCAAGTTTCCTGATATTGTGTGGTTCATTAGTTGAATCTCATTTCTCTGTGCTTAGAGAACAACCCAAGTAAAACATTTGCTGTCCCACGTTCCCCTGGTACTTGTGCAAGGTCACCCTATAGTGCTTGAGGCAACACTGTATTTTTAGCATATGACACTGAACACTAAATAAAAAATAAATGCTATTTTGTGTTCAGTGTGAAAAATATGGTTGCTCGACAACAATAGCAGAGGACTGACAAAAATGAGTAAAGTAAATAACCATAATCTTGGAAGGACAAAGAGGTTGACTAAAACATTATTCAGTTATTCATGTGCAAACCATCAGGCCACATTCAGGATATGCTTTAAAAAAGCAAAGTTTTTGCTCCTCCCCCATCGCAAACTTGAGAACAAAAACAAAACCTCAAGCAGGAAGTTTACAACTTGGTTCAAAAGGTTGAAATGATGTGAAAAGTATACAAAGACATAGATAGGAGATCCATCAGACATAACCACACTTCTCATTTGAGAAGATAAATGTAACAAATTATGCAGTTGATAGATGCAGAATGTTAAGCTGTTAAATCTGTTGGCTGCATTTGAAATGGCAAGTGTTTTATTATGAGTTTTGTGTTTGTATAAAGAGGAAGAGGAACTTGTTTGACAAAACAACACAATGGAATTAAGTTGAGTAATTCAAATGAGAGTATTTTATTCCTTATGCTACCATTGTTTGGTTGTTGAGTTCAGGTGACTTCCTCTGTCCATTTGTTGCATGTGTGCCATTGAAAAGAAGAAGTTGTATACTTTTTAAAAAAAAGACTTATTATTGAAATAATACACTTTACTTCACTTCACTTTTGAATTGAACTTGAACTTTTGAATTGAGTAGGACTTAAGTATATGTAATTTAACTTTGAACAGTGTGCTGTCAAGCATTTATGGTCAAATAACATATACTTTAATACATTTCTATTTGAATTTGTATGTCATGCATTTAAATACATTTCTATTCACACATGTAATAAGGTGGCAATTTAGTACATTTATTATAAGAAGTTTAGTACATTTATTTAGTACAAATTATAATCAAGAATGTTAGTCAACACTTCAACATAATAGTGATTCTTTAAAGCACGACTAAAATTTATTAAAACAATGATTTAAAATGTATTAATCTGACATTATTACAAAGTGCACCCTCTAGTGTGTTAAGAACATGCAGCCATGAAAGTGTATATGGCCTTTTATTTTTATGAATATTAAATTATCTTAAAGTACAGTTTTTTGCTGTTGTAAAAACAAAATATACTTTTAAAGATTTTAACTACATGTGCACATTCAATACAATTAAGTGCACTAAATTATTTCACATGGGCGAACAGTATATGTTCCCTTTACCAAATCGTGTGTATACAGGTTTATGAAAAAAGCCTCCCTTTGGAGCAGTCTGGTGATGACTTGATTCATAATCAAAGTAAATAATGTTTTTTATTATTATTTTTTTTACAAATGCCTAACTTCTTTATTATGGCTAGGCCTAATTATAGCTAGCTTTATATAAAACAGTAGTGGTCTGTGGTATATGTCCTCATGTATGTGTGTATGTTTAAGATGTCTACAGAAATGGGACTTATTGCCCAAGGCAGGAAGAACAACTGTTCTAATGAAACACACAGAGAGACACACTCACACAAGAAAGGATATAGTGAGGAGCCTTCCTCCATCACTACATCCATTATACTTCTGTTACACTGTCCACTCTGTCCATACCAATGTCTTTGCACCTGCGACTGCATCTTTTCCTACTTTACATTCTCCTCTCATCTTACTCTTTTTTTTTTAAACTAATATAAATTTAGAATATCACTCTTTGAAATAAAGATCAGAAAATGAGGTTTTCACAATGATGTCATTGGTTTGGGTTCCACAAAGACACTTTTTCATGCTGTGAAGAACATTTTAATAATCTAAAGAACCCTTTTCCATTCTAAAAAACCTTTTATGGAATGGAAAGGTTTATAGATGTTAACGGTTCTTTGTGGAACCCTCAACTTCAATTAAGAAACTTTATTTTTAAGAGCATATGTTATCATACATTAGTAAAGAAATAACATATTCATCTGCTCTTTTATTTTATTATTTTATTTTGAGAGTTAATGCATGTGGTAATATTGGTAAACAATATTTCTTCAGACAGCCTTAGACCTTAGACCATGCAGACATTGCTTGATATGACCTTCCTAGAGCGCCCATTTGCTTGGCCTAATTAATATTAATGAGCTAGAGGTAAGCCGAGCCCTCTAGTTTTAAGCACATTTAAAAAAAATAGTACAGTGATTAAACAATTTACACAATAAATGCGAAAAAATGGACAGAGCAAATATTCATCCCGATTAACTCTTTCTCACATTCTCAAAGATTTGACGGAATAGACATTTCCAATATGTCGGTCAAAGAGCTCTTCATCTGGAAAGCATCTACTGAGTACAAACATCTTACACTATGAGTCAAAAACATCTTAAAGACATTTCCTGAATGTGAGTTTTAAATCTCACCAGCCTCTCTTCATAATACAACACAGTTTTAAGTGAGTTTTGAAAAAGATACATTAATATAGGATTTAATTTGATGTTTAAAAAACATAAGTCAATCAGGCATTCATGAATTAATGAGAATGGATATTTTTCATATTAAACAGAACTTAATGGTGGTGGGGCTTAATACATTATTGGTCATTCATTGCTTCTGTGAATGAAAAGGACCAATAATAACAAGACCCGAGATTAAGAAGATGCTAAAAGTTACTTAGATGTAAAATATATATATATATATATATATATATATTTTTTATTGTTACATTTTTGCTTTTGAGAAAACAGTTGAAGAGAGACGGGAAACAATAGGAAGTGGGATAGGGAAGAGATCATGAGTCCGAACTCAAACACAAAGTGCTGTTGCGATATTTGACGGAGCTTTGTCCATAGGCTATGACTCTGACACAATGTAAAATGTTTTATATAATGAATATTCTCAATCATGAATATTAATCACATTGCATCAACCAGAGTGATTTATTAAAAACAAAATGCGGACGGTGAAAGATGTGCAACTGGATTACCATGTGCGTGTTAGTCTGTTGCCTATCTGCATGGTCAGACTCTCTATAATTAAAGTCACCATGAAATCAAAATGGATAGTTCTTGTTTATTTTATTTTTTTAATAGAATATTTCCGTATTTATCTTAAATGATTTATTCTTGAATTGCCTATCTGCATGGTCAGACTCTCTATAAATAAAGTCACCATGAAATCAAAATGGATAGTTCTTGTTTTTTTTTTTTTTTTAATAGAATATTTCCGTATTTATCTTAAATGATTTATTCTTGAAAAAAAAAAAAGCTAATTAATTAGCTAATTGCGATAATTTGCACCTCATATTAAATATATTAAATAAACACTTACATTTTTAATATATTTTATATTGTAATAATTTCACATTGAATATCCAAAATAATTTAGAAACAAAAAAGTATTTGTTTAATGGCATCTTTTTACAAAGTATATGAATGAAGGCCAGTATCACTAATACCAGTACTGATACTGATGTATGGAGCCCCCCCATTTAATATAATAATATATAATTATACCCATTCAACATTACGGTAAAAGCTATCAATTTTAACATTTAATAGGCTTTAAAAAATGTGGGCCAGTTCAGATTTGTACATGCCCTGCTAAAATGCACAAAAAAACATTGTTTTTGGCCCATGTAACCAGTGTTTTAAGATTTTCAGGTAGGTAAATATGCAGAAATTGAATAGGCTAATCAAACACTGCATGGTCTTCACTGCATAAATTATATGATAATTATATGAGTGATTTTCTATTGTCTTTTGTTTTTAAATTAACATTAATGTCAGACAGCTGCAGGTTTATAAGACTCATGTCACTAAGACCTGACTCACATGACTCGGATCTGACACATCATATTTTCTCACAATTCTTTACGTCAATGTATCACTTTTCAACTAAGGTGGAAGGTGTTTTTCAACAGGAAGTTGTCCGTCCAAGTGCGAAAGAGAACTCAATGCAGCACTGTGCGTGCATTTCAGGTGTTTGTTCACAGAGAGCTGCACCAGTTCAGATTTGAGCTTTTTTCTTTTGCATCTTATGCTTGAAGGGTTTAATAGCACTTGAATGAATGATAGCGTGATCATATACTGTAGCACAGCCAAAGGATGACAGAAATAAACAGATGTTTATTGGCCTATATATACACATCCCAGACATTGTGGGATATTTGTGTGGCTTCTTAAATGATAATGTGATCTGTCTTCCTTACTATAGCTCTTAGGAAATATATAGAGCATTAGGACCTGCATCTACATCAACATAGCTTCCCATCATTTAGGTCAAAGCATTTAATATTTAAGTGTTCCATTTTAACATTACACTATATTTAGCTTCACTTGCAAGTTAGAGCAGGGCAGCAGAAGTGTAATGGAATAAAATTACAGAATGTATTCATCCACTTTTGGGTGGTCATTGTCATTACCTCACACTTTCATATGTCTGAGCAAAGAAGTTTGTTAGTCTTTGCCAAAACTGATCATTACATTTTTGTTTTCAGAATTTCAACATTTTCTTGCATTTCTCTGCTGTTCTTTGATGGCGTTATTTCACACAGCAGTTGGTGTGCGTGGCATTAAGCTCTGAGTTTCCCACAGACACTCACAGCACTTTTATTGATTTTCGGCTCTTTGCACCAAGGAAATGCTAAGACATACACATACTAATGTTGAATGATGTTTTGTTTTTCTTGCATTATTATTTGCCTGAGAAATATTTCATCAGACATGATAGTGTATGTCTGTAAGTCTGTATCTGTCTAAGTACATATACAATGGCAACATGATCTCATGGTATATTTGTATATATTTTACCGCACATACATTTATGTATGTTTGCATAGACCCTAAAATGTAAAATATTGACATCGACAACATCTAAACGTTTAAATCTTATGTTTAATCTAAGAATATTTAATTCATGGAATTAATCAGTTGATTCTACAGTATTTATGATCAATGAGATTATGTTTTCAGTCACATTTATTTATCACAGTTGACTCATTTATCTTGTAATTATAACGTTTCATTCTGTTCTGTGTGACTTCTGGTGCTAGATCGTTTCAAAGATTGCATCATTTTAAACAAAACAACACTATCAAATCTTGAAATGAACACAATTTCTGTAATTGTTTAACCATTATGTATATATTTTTAAATGCCACACATGTATACTTTGGTACAACTTTTTTGCCATTTTTGGATAATTCCATAAATTATTGTGATTACACTTGTCCGTCTGTACATTTATCTTTATACTATATTTTTTAGAACATTGGTTAGGTTTAGAGATAGATACATCTACATAATGGTGTATTGAAACAACAACAACGAACACAAACTTTTTGGTTTTGTTTAGGTTTGGGGATAAGGTTAAGAGATCTAAAATATCTTTAAAACTGCAAAAATGTAACTATATATGATTTAAACAATTCATAAATATTTTACTGTTCTGTATCAGTAATACTGTTTACATTTTAGATGCTGTCAGTACACCCATATTCCTTGTTTCAGCATCTACCCAAATGTACAAAAAAGTTTATTAAATATGTATTATACGTTATATACGAATGCCTACTTATAAACAATGAGACTAGTCTGAAAATGGATACATATCTTGTACATTCACAAACTAAGGCCTCTGTATCTCAACATCACATAGCTGAATAGCCATAATACATGACCAGCTTCCCTGGTGCAACTGTAGGCCTAAACACTAAAAGTGAAGATGGCAGTAGAGCAATATTATAAGAAAACTTAAGCCAACAGTTTCAATTATAGTGATACATTCCGACATTTATAATGCAGCCCAGATAAAGGATAAAACCTTCATAGGTTTTCATTACCAAAATGATTATTTTGTGAAAAAGAAGTATGCTTAATTGTATTGAATAGCCTATGCACTTGTAGTGTACTTCAAATCATAATAATATATATTTAAAATACTGTATACTTGCTAATAATATTATATTAATGAAATAATAGGCCACTTAGGTGTACACTTTAATGAATGTTTCTAAACACACTCAAGTACACTTTAAAAATGCACTTTGTAAATGTCAAATTAATTACGTTTTATTTTAAAAATACATTTTAAATCTATTTTTATAATATTTTGTCTTATTTGTGCTTTAAATAAGTACACTTATTTTGATGTGTTGACTAACATACTAAATCACGTTTGATAATAATTTCAACTGCAGGGTGTTATTGATATTACACTTAAAGTTAAAATTTTCTAATTGTTGTAAATTGTAACTTCATCATTACAAACATATTTAAATACATAACATACAAGTTTCAATAGAAAATACATTAGTTTACCAATACATTCAGCAGTACACTTTAACCATATTTCAAAGACAATAGAGGTAATTAAAGATGTACTTAAGTCGTACTTAAGTGGGTCAAAAAAGCACAACTTAAAGGGGTGGTTGATTATGATTTCACTTTTCTAACGTTAGTGTGTAATGTTGCTATTTGAGCATAAACAACATCTGCAAAGTTACAACGCTTAAAGTTCAAAGCAAAGGGAGATATTTGCTTTTAAAGAAATCGTTTTTTAAGGACTACAACAAACGGCTTGTAAGGACTACACAGTGACATCACTAACCCTAACATTAACATAAACCCTGCCCCCGGGAACACGCAGTCCATGTTGAGAAGAGGAAGAGTTGTTGTAGTAGAGCACATTTGTGAGTCTGATCAAGATTTCGCATCCGTCTTTTCACGTGCAGTACAGTATAACACAAATGCAATAGCATGTCACTCTGTAAGCATCTTACAACAGTTCCAACACAAGCGATTTTATAGATTATTATGACAGAATATGCTAACTGAAGATAGTTAACACCATATCAGCAACATACATCAACTAACCATTCAGAAACGTCCTGTTGGATTCTACATGTTGTCACTGCTTCTTGAGTCTGTCCATCATTGTCCAACTCCAGTTTAAACATAAAAGGCAGAAGAGTTTGCTGCTAACACACACACACACACACACACACACACACACACACAAGCTTTTGAAGCTCCGCCCTCTGTGCCGGGAGCAGCAGCTCATTTGCATTTAAAGAGACACACACGAAACGACACGTTTTTACTGACCCTCAAAAAGGGGCAATTTTAACATGCTGTAAAAAATTATCGGTGGGGTATTTTGAGCTAAAACTTAACATACACACTCTGGGAACAGCAGAGACTTATTTTACATATTGTAAAAAGGGGCATTATACCACCCCTTTAAGTTCAACTAATTGCATTTAATATAAATTTAAACTATAATAGCTTTTTAATTTAATTGTAATAACGTGCAATTCTATAAATAGTTTTTTTTTTTACAAGGGAAGGGTCCTTATCTACTCTGAAGCAGATTCAGCTTCACATACTGTAGATTATTTATAAGTAATGATTGACCTCTGGGCAAAAACAATCAAATGAACCCAACAAGCACATGTGTTATTGTAGCACCTGAGAAGGCAGAGGAAGAGAAAGGACTCAGTGCATCACCACATCACAGCCTAATAAATGTGACAATGTGCAAGATGCCATTGTGCAATTATCCACATTTTACGTCAACTGCACAGGGTCAAGTGCTGCCATGAAAAGCCATGCAGCCGTACCCTTTGTTGTGCATTTTTAAGATTTCTGTTCTTCCTATTCTTTCATCGCTCTGTATTCCACTCCCTTCATTCTCATCTATTATCAACGTATCCCTAGAGCCCAGAGATCAACCCTTCCCCCCACCCTACCAAACAAATGAGAAAGAGATTGATAGAGACGCTACAGTGCATCTTGCATTTTCCTTGCCACCTTGAACACCATCAGCAGCAGAGCTTGCGGAAATAACTTCAGTGCAAATCAAACGTCCCAGACCTCTTTTTTTATGAATCAAAAATAAAATGTGGAAAAAAATCCTTACCTTTTTAATCTATTTTTCTCAGTTCTCTCATATTCTTTGTCTCCATAATCTCTGTCAATCATCTAGTGCACATCCTCAGCAAAGATCTGCAGTGGCTCGGTGTCTGTGCCGGAACAGCGGTCTGCGCGCATGTGTGTGAGTGTGCATCTATGCGAATGCAAGCCAGCAATGACGTGTAGACATGTGAAGCTAGCAGAACACAGTTTCAACCTCAGACATCACTTCCTCTGCTTCACAATGTGTTTCCCTTTACTGTGTTGACACATCCTCTTCTATGTCTCTCTGTTACTTGTATTTCACACAAACCACACATGCAAACGCAGAACGGGATGTACACGCTTAAAAATAAAGGTTCTTGAAATCTGTGGTTCCATAAAGAACCTTTACATTCATGGAACTTTCAATTACACAAACGGTTCTTTATAGTGGAAAAAGGTTCTTTAGATAATTAAAATGATATTTTGGGAACTGTTCACTAAAGGGTTCTAAAGGTTCCATAATGGTTCTTCTATGGCATCGCTGTGAAAACCTATTTTTAAGGGTGTATAGCAAGATGTGCAGTTAAATGTACAGACAAAAATGGTTCTTACCTCCTAGTTTTCATTTCAGTTCCACATAAACACTTCAATTCATGCTAGCATTTTTGTGATCTCTCTCCCTCAGTGAAGGCTGTTTTTCCTTCACCCAAAAATATCAATGCAGAAATGCAAAAACCACCCTTGACAGCTTGCCCTGAGAAGCTCACTATGCCCCCATCGTGCTGTTCTTACAGGGGCAGGTTGGATTGCTCTCCGTCTTTTTCTGCCCCTCTCTAGCATGCTGCCTTTAATACCCATTCACATCAAACTAAAGCCGACCCCTTCCTCCGCCCCGCATACGCTATTGCTCTCCACCCCCTCCTGTCTTTTCTCTCCTTCACCCGCTTGCTTGAATCTCTCTTGCCCTCTGGCTCTTCAGCCTCCTCACTGTAGCTACAGTAATCCTTTTTCTAGACCATTGGATGGATGATTAAACAGACTAGATTAGTATGGAGTAGAAATGATTCCTGAAAGTAAAGATTTTAAAAGGGTGTTTTTGCAATGATGCAATAGAAGAACCATTTTTGAGTTTCCCAGAAAAAAAAATACTGTAAATAATTCTTAAAAGATATTTTTTTTTCTTAGTGAATTTTTTTTTTTTAAATAAAAATGTAAAATCTTTTTCCACTCTAAAGAAGCTTTTTTGGAATGGAAAGGGTCTGTGGATGTTAAAGGTTTTCATGGAACCATGGATACCAGTAATGAAACATTATTTGTAAGAGCGAATATGCAATTCGCAGTATTTCTGTGCTTGTGCTTGTGTGTGTGCATAACCCTAATCACTTCTGACTCATGTCAGCACATACATACGCAGTCGTTCACTTGTGATGTGCTATAATGACTAGGTCTGGGAAAGGGCTCTCCAGATTCAGTATTACAGCAAGAGGACTCTACTATGGCTTGGCCATCTGGCAGCAGAATGTGGGGTGACCCTCCCTGAAACTAACTGAACACCACGGAAGTAGGGGAGGAGTGATTTGGGGGGTTGGTCGATGTGTCACACACACACACACACACACACACACACACACACACACACACACACACACACACACACACACACACACACACACACACACAAGCCTTTTTGTTTGATTCCCAAATGACAATATTACTTTAAGAAAGGAGAGCAAGAGTTCTTGTTGTTGGTTCAACATATCTATCAGAAAGATGTGTTATTTTAATAGATTATGTAAATTCAATTTTCATACATTTTCTTATTGAAACCTTACAGATGAACGAACCACAAGCTCTTCTGGAGCTGCGCTGTTATCCCTAACTAAAACTGAAACTAAATGAAGCTGAAATAAAATTATGGTCACACTTTAAATTAGGGTCCAATTCTTACTATTGACTAACTGCGACTTTTGCCTCAATAAACTCCTTATTACTGCTTATTAATAGTTAGTAAGGTAGTTGTTAAGTTTAGGTTTTGAGCAGATGTAGAATATGTCATGCAGAATAAAGCTTTAATATGTACTTTATAAGTATAAACAGCCAATATCCTAGTAATAGGCATGATAATAAGCAAAACCCCTTTTCATTTTATAACCCCTTTAATTATTAGAGTGCTGCAGGGATGACTTATTTTTGTAGGCCAAAAGCCAGAAACAAGTTCACACTTCAGCATATCCGGTTCCATCACCCTGAAGTCAGTCGATTTTTTTGAACGGGTTATTGGTTAAATATCCGAAATAAGGTCTGTGGTTAACACAAGCTCAAGATATTTCCATATTTTATTCAATGACATAAAATGCATCAGCAATCACCTCTTGTGATTGTTTTTTGTTGAAGAAACCAGGATGATGCTAAATTTCAGATCTGCCTACAAAAATACACCATCACTGCAGCACTATACTTCAATAACACATGAACAATATTAAAATAACACTGTTCTGGAGCCTGTCAAGTTGCAGTTTTGGGAATTTGTAAGGTTATTTTTCTTCTGAGGCTTCTTTCTTGTCCTGTTTAACTTTGTTGTGGGTGTGGCTTCAGGCCACAGAGATAATACACAATAAAATAGAGAGGTAATAAACAAAATATTAAAAAAAAGGAAGAACAAACTGTATAAAGGGCATATGGTGAGCAGCCAAAAGTGGAGTCTGGTGTCCTGGGTTCAGTCCTAAATTTACCCAGACATTTTTAGAGTCATTATATGGTCATCTAGTGGACATTTTTGGTACTGCTGCAGTTTTGAGGATTACAAATGCATTGTTGCAAGATGCTAGTGCCCCAAACAATGCTTTTAAACTGCAGATTTGGTCATTTTGCAAACAGCTGAAAGTCTGTAAATTTTGCCAATAAACCAGATTTGCAATGGGGGTTGAATAATTTTGATTACAACTGTATACCATAAGCAGGAGTACAGTGCCCTCCACTAGTATTGGCACACTTGGTGAATATAAGAAAACCCCCCAGAAAAAAAAGGCCATTTATCTATTTAGTCTTGCATTTAAAGTATTCTCAAATATCTAACATGAACTAAAATAATTCTCCAAAACATGTGTGCCAAAATTGCACCTGTTGAAATGTATAAAAATCGAACAGAAGTATATTCACATTTATTTTGTCGATTTTTAGGTTCCAGAGTTATCACAAACCCTTTAGTGGTAAATCGTGACTTATATTTCACTGGGGAATAAATATAAGGTGACAAATTCCAAAATCCATGAATCACTATGGGAAAGAACTTTTTTGAAAGGGTTGCCGTATTATTATTATTATTATTATTATTATTATTATTGTTATTATTATTATTATTATTTGCTGTTCATTAAATCTTAAGTGATTTTAGTTAAGTAAATGTTACTATAACTTTCAATGGGACTAAACTCTTTTAACCAAACTAGTGATTTTCATAAATTAAATAAATAAATGCATAAATACATACATAATACATAATATACTACATATTATAAGAGGAAGATATATTCATGCAGCAGAAAAGTATACCTCATCCTCACTGTTAAATTTGGTGTGGCTTCGATGTTACAGGGCTGTTTTTCCTCCATAGGCCATGGACAAGTTGTTAAGATACAATAAACAGATATTAAATCAACACATGACTGCCTTTGCCAGGAAGCTTAAATGGGACATGGTTGGATCTGCCACTTGGACAATGATCCAAAGCACACCTCAAGAAAAAGAAAACAAACACACACACACACACACACACACACACACACACACACACACACACACACACACACACACACACACACCAACACACGTTCACTGAGTACAGACTGACGGTCTCAGGTCCCCTGTTATATGTTGATCAACCTTTTTACGTATTATACAAGAAGAGTCCGAGCTGTCATCTAGGAAAAGAGAGGTTGCACAAAATATTGCCAACAATTTGATTATTTTTGTTTATTATTTTTTATGATAATCTTTAAATTATTTTACTTTAATTAAAGGTTAGATTTTTTTGTGAATATTTTAAAAGAACAAGAGGATAAACGCTATGTCCTGGTTTGCTTATATTTTACCAAGCTTGGTTTAGCGGTCAAGTAAATTCAATATATAAGGAATGATGGTCATAGTGTAACTACTGTATAAATTATTTACACATGATATTTATATATAAAAAAGCAGAGCAGAGCTATTGGAGGAAAGCCTCGACCATGTCTGTACCATTGCATCTAGCTCCAAAGTAGCTGGAGGAGTGAGGGTGAAAAGGGGACAGTGGGTCGACTCCTCGGAGACGAACAAGTCCACTTCCGCTCGACCATACCTCTGCCATATGGACTCCACCACCTAAGGGTGGAGTCACCATTCTCTGGGCCTCAGCCCCTGCTTTGACAGGATATCTGGTACTTTAAGCATGTTCCCCAAGTTTTCAAGGATGCAAAGATCACCACCCTCTACAAGAACAAGGGACCGTAAAGTCTGCAATAATTACAGAGGAATCTCACTGATGAGCATTACAAGGAAAGTCCTGGTCTGCATCTTATTGACTTGCCTTTAACAGCTAGCTAAGGTCCAATGTGGATTTCGGCCCAATTGCTTCACAACAAACATGATATTTGCTGTGAGACAATTACAAGAGAAATCAAGAGAAAAGAATCAGCCACTCTATATTGCCCATGCAGATCTGACTAAAGTTTTGGCCTCAGTTGACAGAGAAGCTATTTTTATGGTCCTGCAAAAGGCTGGCTACCCTCCCACCCTTCTACCACTTATCAAATAATTTAATAATGAAATGCAACACTGAGTTCAATTTGATGGTGGCCTATTAACAGATTTCCTAATAATATTAATCGAGGTGTGAAACAAGGCTATGTCCTCTCTTTTGGCTTGTATTTAACCTATGTATTCAAGACTGCCTTTGATAAATTGGATAATCACTCAGGAGACACTCTTCTGACCAGGGATGATGTAAATGATGTAAAAAAAAAGAGCAAGAACTAAAACACCAGATTTTGTCATTAGATAACTTCTATATGCAGATGATGCTGCATTGTGCGCATCTTCAACAGAGTAGCAGCAGACTCTGCTTGACTGTTTCTTATGCCCCTGTGATGTTTTTGGGCTCACAATCAAATCAGCTTGGAAAAAACTATGACTATGTCACAAAATGCCAACAAACATTGTTTTCAGTTAAATAATATAGAACTCGATGTGGGGAAGTTCACTTATCTTGGATGCTTATTTCCACTGGGAAGTACACGTAATACCACCTTAGAAGATGAGATCTCAAAGTGGTAGAGGAAAGCGGCCTCTACTTTTGGATGTCTGACAAAATGTTTGTGGAGAAATAAGCATCTATCTACTCTAAAGTATGACCCCATAGTGCCCCGGAACCTCCACATGTTGCAAAAAGATCCCCCCAACATTAATTTCAGCAGGGGGCAGATCAAATGGCCAGCAGCTAGCATGACTTCTCTGTGGAAGCAGTTTGATGAAGATGTCAACCAGATTTGAGGCAACGGTTAAGGGAGAGGCTGATGGAAAGCTGCAAGCCATGGCAACATTCATTGTCAGCATGGGAGCAGAATGGTTTGGAGGAGAGGAGGGAAAAGTATGAAAATACCTTACTACAAAAACCATAGAGCGGTGAGAATTAAAAAAATCAGGCAGGAGGTGATAGCTCTTAAGTCCCAGAACAAGGAGGTAGGAGCGAGAGAGTGCATTGGCTTAGCTCAGCTGATGTCTATCCTGTGAAAGAAGATCAGGGTCCTCCGCCGAGGAGAGTGGCATCGGAGGCGCTGTCGTGAAAGGGCCGAAGACGTGTTGCTTCTATAGCCGACCCCTTTAAGTTGGAGTTGCTGGGGCAGAAGCGCAGTGAAATGCTGGTCTGTAATAGCTGCTATGCTGCCAAATGATCTGAAGAAGGGACATTCTTTCGATATTTGAAATGAGCCTGTGTGTAGCTCTGAATCATCATGTTGGCAGGAACACAACCTCAAGCAGCTCCTCAAATGCGGAAGATTGAGAAAACTACTCTGCTGACACACCCGTATGCATGCCCACATTTAACTCCTCAGAATCTGATGCAGACAGCATTAGATCCTCGTTTGGATCAGAAGAGTCAGTGGAGAGGATGAGATATAGGGGAATACCCATCTCATGCTCCACCTCAGTGAACTCGACTTGCGATCCCCATGATTGAAGCTGTTGCGCCACCATGGCAACCACGGGACCTGAACAACGGGTCGCAGGCGCTTGACTCTCATCCATTGAGAAGAGAACCAACTGCGATCCGAGTTTTCACACTGTCAATTTCTCGTAGTGCCTCGAGGACTGACCGGGCAAGTTTTTCTCCCAAACAAAACACAGACATTTTGTGCGAGTTTTCCCACATAACATGCGTCACATATCTCCTATTCCAGGGTTCGGGAACCTTTTTTGACCAAAAAGCCATACACTTTTTAATAACATTTCAACAATAGTAACTTTATTGGGACAACTACAAACAAACAACAAATAACAAGTTGCAATATGGAATTAATTGTGCAGGGCTTTCACTGTGAGGTTGAGTTACCTGAGGAGCAAATAAATCCTCTTCAGAATTCTCTCTCTCTCTCTGTGTGTGTGTGTGTGTGTGTGTGTGTGTGTGTGTGTGTGTGTGTGTTGTGGCATCATGGGAGGGCGTGTCATAGATTGAAACAGAGTTCCCCAGTAAGGCAGCAAAATGTTATTTTCCAAGCCACTTGAAGACTCAGCCTTGGCATAGGCTCATCCGTCTGATTGCAATATCATGAAATGTGTCCTACTTTCCCACACTTGTAACACATTCTCAGTTTATACAATGTACTTTCGACTGGGGAGTCTTGCTGGCTGGACCTTCTCCCCTGTGATGTAACCCACCTGGGATTAATGGGCTCTAGGGAACAACTTTTATTGGGGCTGCGCACTGGTTGGGAACCGTGTGTTCTGCATGTCTGCACTGGCTTGGTATCTTTCAACTGCTTCTATCATTTCTTGGAGTGAACTTGGGTTGTTCTGACAGACAAATCGTTTAGCTTCAGGGGGTAGGGCTCTTACAAACCTGTCAATCACCAAGGAATCATCAACTTCTGTTTTGCTGAGAGCCTTCCGGGCTATATCCATTTCTTAGCCAGACGCATTAACTCGTGCATCTGTGTACGTGGTGGCTGTTCTTTCTTGAAGCACCGTCCATGGAACATTTGGGTCTTCCTGAATTATGTAAGACCACTACGACTTAATATATTTTTCTTTAAGGAGTCATAGACCCAGTGTTGGGGGAATGAAGGTTTAATTTGAGGACACGACATGGTGGAATGAGTCACTGATCTGCACATTGTGCAAGAGACATTTCGGCAGCATGTAAAAACTGTACTGTGGAGATCAGGGTCAAGCGCGACCCAGTAAGGGCACTGATTCCACTGGGTGACATGATCAGCACTTTTTGCAGAGATGGCCTTCAGGGGAGTCAATGATTTTGCACGGTACACACATATACATATACATACACACACATATATATATATATATACACACACACACACACACACACACATGTATACACATATATACATACATTCATAGCTGCATCTGACATGACATTTATGTTTATTTAAGAATCAAAAATACAAAGAAGTTGTGCACATTCCAAACACCCTGATTGGGCTCAGATGCAGGACAATGAAATAACAAAAACAAGTGAGCCTGCGGCACTGGTTGACGCAACCTTACACTTGTGTCTGCTACCGGGAAGCCGTCTGAGCCTGCGACACCATGAGGTTACCATAGAAACATGTGATTTGCCGTTGATTGCTCTCGTGATTCTAGTAATAACCACAATGCAGCAATGAGTTCCCTTATTAAAGGGACCTGAGGAAAGTTACACGTGCAAGATACGGCTTTTACACTCAAGCCATATCTCATGAGGTCTTCAGTTGGAAAACAACTTGTCAAGGCAGAAGCTAAGATTCAACTTCTGTACCCCAAGAGCTAGCATAATGACAGAAGAAAAAAAAGAAAGAAAAATAATAATAATAATAATAATAATATATATATATATATATATATGTACCCACCTGTCTAGAAGACAGATGATTGCAATGGAAATGTTTTTCAGGAACAGATGGAGAGGGAATTTGAGTTGGTAGGTTCACAAGTTCATTTTTAGTCAACACAGTAATGTCATCCTCTTTAACGACATCCTCCTTAGGTGTACAAGCTGGAGAAAGACGAGACACAAGTCAAGCATTGTCTCTCCTTGGTTTGGTGAAGTATAACAATCTCTGACCTTCTGTTCCCAGGCAATGTATAAATAAAGCTTCCTTTCTTGTAACTGGCCAGTCATCTCCTGATGCATTAACGACTTTAGCCAGACCTCAAAAGGTATAGATGGCTCACTAGGACATGAATGGTGTAGGAAAAGAAGCAACAGCAGACATCTTTCACGTAGAACAGCAAACTCCTCATCGCCAATTTGTAATGTTTAAATCCTGGTAAGCACAAGGCCAAGAATGTTCTCAATCCTTATACATTTATTAAAAAATCAAAAGCAGGACAAGCAACCTAACAGTGGCACAGTGGTACATAATTGGCAGCAGGTGCAACACACTTCAATGCTTACTCTACACCTTTTATAGGTAACATGATGTGGACTACAGCGCCATCTCCAGACAAGTACACAAACACAACAATTACCTTTTTAAATTATCCATTGTGTTAAAGGGGTCCTATTATGCTTTTTTCACTTTTTCAACTTTAGTTAGTCTCTAATGTTGCTTTTTGAGCATAAAAAAACATCTGCAAGGTTACAAAGCTTAATGTCCACTAAAATGGGAGATATCTAATTTAACCGAATCCAAGAACTACAACAAGTTTTTTCCGGGCTTTTGTGAAGTCATAATGTTACTCATTTAAATAACCCCCACCCATGGAATACGTAAAAAAAGTGGATAAGGCCTGGTTGAGCTGCATTAGGATTCAAGGATTCAAGAATTTTATTGTCATTCCAAAAACATTGTACATGATCTGGAAAAAAATTAGAACTGAGGTCCGGTTAAAACCATCTCAAGTAAATAACAGATCAACAAACCATTAATAAATAAATACAAATACACAATCGTACCAACATTTATGCACGCTAAAACTTGAACAATTAGCAGTGTAGCAATAAAAGTGCAACATACTTTAAGACAAAAAGTTCAGTTTGTCAGTTCTGGTGTGTGGCAGAGTTTAATAGTCTAACAGCTTCTGGTTGTTAGCCTGGTCGTCCTAGTTCTTTTGCTGCGCAGCTTCCTACCTGAGGGGAGAAGGACAAATTGTCTGTTGGTAGGGTGAAAGGAGTCCTTCATAAGGCTGGAAGCCCTACTCCTGCATCTGCTGATGTATGTGTCACTGACCACCGGGAGACTGCATCCAATAATCTTCTCTGCCGCCTTAACCACATGCTGCAGGGCCTTCCTATCTGAAACAGAGCAGTTCCCATACCACACTGTAACACACAAGGTGAGGATGCTCTCCACCACACCCTTATGAAAAGATGTAAGGACTATAGTTCCCAGGCTAGCCTGTTTAAGCCTCCTCAGAAAGTACAGCCGCTGGTCCTTTTTTACCAGGCTGCCAAGTGAGGCTGTCGTATATGTACCCCCAGGTATTTAAAGCTGGAGTCGACTTCCAACTCCGCTCCCCCAATGCAAAGGGTAGGGGGGTGGTTCCTGGTGGCCTTTCTCAAGTCCACAATCATTTCCTTAGTTTTATTCACATTGATGCAGAGGTTGTTGTCCTAGCTCCAGGCCATCAGTTGTTGTCAGTCAGTAAAATGTCAGTCAGTACCTCCGAGAGCTGATGTGCACAGTCTTTCAGGACCCTGCCTGGGATGTTATCTGGGCCTGCAGCCCAGTGGCTTTGCAGCCCAGAAGGAACAACAACTTGATATACAACATACCAGGGCTGGGGCCACTTTTCAGTCCGGGAGTTTCAGGCCCAAGACCGGCCCACTTTTTCCATGGTGGAATTCCAAATTAGCACTTTTTCCAGACTGGATAAATGAAGCAACAGTTCAGCTTTTACTATTGTGTAGTTTTTATTAATACCATGGTTCAACAAATAATGTTAAAATAAGGTTAAATAATAATTCACTTAAGCTGAGAAGTGAACAAAAATATTCCACTATTCCACAAGGATAGGTTGATAAATTAACAAAAGCAGAAAGAAAGAAAAAAAGAAAGAAAGAAAGAAAGAAAGAAAGAAAGAAAGAAAGAAAGCATTTGAAATGTATCCCACTCTAACACAAAGAGGCATATTGAACTAATGTTTACAGATTTATTTGTATTAAAAAATATTCCAAAATAATGCTTTTTTTAATCAAAAAGCGTGATACCTACTCTCAGATAAATGAGGCCTATGATTAATCAGATGCAAATAGAAATATAAAACCAGTCATAATTGAAAGAAAACAAATTGACAAAAAGATTGAATCCAATATTGAGTGATAATATAGTATAATGAGAGATTTATAAGCTATTTTTTGTAGGCTGGTCATTTTTTACCAGGAGCAATTATATAGCATTATATATTTTGCTTGTGAATAGGTTGACAACGCTACAACAGTATTAGCCGAATAATTACGTTGCAGCGTTGCTAATGCTAATCATTACTAGACCTATCTCTCTTTACCTGTTGCCACTTGTGTTTGTCCACTTGAAAATAAATCTGTAAGCTTGGCACATTTGGCAGCATCCTCCTCCAATGTCTTTCTTTTTTTCAACCTGGCTTTTTCAGCGCCTCCTGGCCTCTTCCTCCCATCCATCCTCCCTGACGCGTACCGTTACGGTAGGGCCGACCCAGCTATCAGTAGGCGGTGCCGCTGTAGCCTACCTGAGAAAACGTTTTGGAAAAGACGGGCTATGGACCCAACCAACTCTATGGGAGGGGAGGGGAGAACTCCCTCTCATGGTACAACCCATGCAGAGGCTGCGCTGCGGTGTCAGAATGCGGAACGTGTGTAGCCTAATGTAACTAACGTGACAAATGTAAAAAAAAAACAAAAAAAAAACCTCGACCGGCCCAAAAGTGAAGCGGCCCACCGGGAATTCTCCCGATTACCCACCCCGGGCCTGCAACATACCAATCTGATTCGCTATTGTTAGAACACCACTTTCTCATCAACAAATCATTTTCAACAAAATAAGCAACTTTCTTGTCTTTAGCCAAATCAAGTGAGATAGTGTGACGGACTGAAAATATTACAGTGAAAGATAAGAGTATTGAGTTAAAATAGGTACCCCAAAATTATTATTTTTTTCTCTATTTCTTCAGTTAAGTATTCACAAGAGTCTAAAAAAGTTATTCTGATATTATATAGATTTAAGTTTATTCTGAAATAGGCCTGTAGGTGGCGCATTGCACTAGAGCGATGAGAAATGACGTTCTGGTCAAAGGGCAAAGTCATTAAAAGAAAGCGCCAGAACGCTGCAGACACTAATGTGTGTTTCTCATCATTTTATACAGTTACTATATCTCATCCTTCCCTGTTTGAGACCGGTAACATTTTGGGGGCTCGTCCGACCATTAGGATCTTGGTATCAGCTTCGAGACTGATGACGTGGGAGACCAGTGCGACCCTCTGGATTGAGCTACAAGGAAGGCCGTGAGTTTGTTCACCTTGTGAGTGCAAGTCGTCGGGGTTCCAGTCAAGATGGCGTCTTCAGCTCCTCTACGTGCGTTGCTATGGGATATCCAAAAACAGCTTCATCTGCTGAGTGAAGAACAGCTGTATAATGTTGCTTCGTCACTGGAAGATGAAAGAGGCTTGGAGGTTCCTAAAGTGACAGGTACCAATGAACCTGAACTTTTTGAATTCATCGTGGACTACATGAAAAGCGATCAGCTTAGAACGCTTGAAGATGAAGGTATGTCTGCTTTGCTGATCATCAAAGACAAGATTGATGACCTAAAATCCAGCAAGGAGAGTGAATCAGACATGGACACTGCAAACAATGGTAAAGATGTTAGTGGTGGGTCATCAATGACAGAACAGGTATCTGGGTTGGTTAGACTGACTGATGTTGCTGCTTTGTTGCCCCGCAGAGATTTCAAAATGCATGGTGGTGTAATTTCAGATGCTAGCTCAGACATGAGTTACAACAGTGTATGCAAACAAATTGATGAGGGTTTAAAAGAAAAATTCTCTGAATCTGAAATCATACGCACAGTGTTAAGAATGATCAAACCAGGTAACTTTAAAGACATGTTGACCAACAAAGATGATCTCACTGTTGCAGAACTGAAACGTTTCTTAAAGTCGCACATGAGAGAACGAAGTAGCACTGAATTGTTTCAGGAGCTTAGCAATGCTAAGCAGCAAGATAAAGAAACTCCACAGCAGTTTGTCTATAGACTAATGGGGTTGAAACAAAAAATTATCTCTGCATCACAACATGGTGGGTCAGAGTTTAACTATGACAAAAGACTGGTGCAGGGAGTGTTTCTTCATACACTGTATCAGGGGCTAAATGAGAAAAATGGTAATATCAGATTGGACATTAAGCCTTACATCTCTGACTTGACAGTGACTGATGATTTCATCTTAGAACAGGTTACTAAATCAGCTAATGAGGAAGCAGAGAGACAGAAGCGTCTTAGCACTGTACATAAACACAAACTCCTGACTGTTTGTTCCTCCCAGTCCCAAGAGGATAGTGAGAAAAGCTATGACACATTGCAAAAGAGAGTGGAAGGAGAAGCTCGAGCAAATCGCACTGCCTTAATGGAACTGACAGCTCAGGTTTCTGCTCTCACTAAAAACCTTGAAAAGATGATGAGACCCTCTGCTGCAATTGAAAGCCAAACTGCTGCACCATTAATGAATGTTAAAGTTTCAGACAAACCTGAAAGCAAGCGTAGATGTGATGACTGCATCCAGCGAGGAAACCAGGACTGCTGCCATTGCTTCCGCTGCGGCCAGGAAAGACACAGAGCGGTTGGTTGCCTAAAGAAGGGAACAAAGGTGGGAAACGGGAGACGGTCACTGGTACGGGACAACCAGTGACCCCATCAAGCTCTCCGTCCCATGTAAAGGTAAACCGTCCACACCATCCTGAAAATTTAAGTTGGAAAAATCGTCAGTCACCAAAAAAACAAGCAGCACAACTGATTGGCAGAAAATGTATGCTGTCATGTTGGTTAAATGGGGTTCTTACTGAAATGCTGTTGGACACAGGGGCTCAAGTAAGCATGGTAGGAAAGACATGGGTAGAAAAGTTCCTTCCAAACGTGCCTATCAAGCCTATAGAAGACTTACTTTCCGACCAGCAGCTTTATATTACTGCTGCCAATGGCTGTGTGATTCCATTTGTTGGATGGATTGAAGTACTTTTTGAACTCAAAAGTAGTGGATCTGGAACCTTTTCCATTCATGTACCAATGCTAGTAAGCGACTGCTGTAACGACAATCCACTTCTGGGTTTTAATGTCATTCAAGAATTGATCAGGGAAAGCAGTGACCGGCCGAACAGCACGGAAAATCTAACCATTCTGCTGAGTAAAGCTATGAATGTAAGACAGAGCATAGCTAACAATATTGTCAATGATGTCGTTCAATTAGCAGATTCAGAGGAAATGTTGGACAGTTGTGTGGTAAAAGTAGGAAAAAAAGGACTCACAGTTAAAAAAGGCGAACTTTGCGAAGTCAAATGCAGAATTAGAGGGGGGCCTGACGGAGGAGTCATGCCATTCGAACAACTTCCAGAATGGCCAGTCCAAGATGGCCTTGAACTGTTTCCTACTGTGGTTGATGTGCCAAATGGTGTGTCTAAAGTAGTGAAGATTCCTGTCCTGAATCCCACTCAACATGACATTTACCTCCCTGCAAGGACAGTGTTGGGTACTATCACTCCGGTATCTGCAGTCCTACCCCTCGTTCCAAGTGGCGGTGTTAGAACAGAAAACAACCAGGAGGAAAGTGAGGTTCATGTAAATCAGTTGAGCCAAGTGGATAAGGGAAGTCAGTTACCCATCAAAAACAAAACAATTAAGTGGCACCCACCTGTCGAGTTGGAACACCTGTCTAAATCAGAGCAGGAGATAGTTAGACGAATCCTTTACGAAGAATCCGATGTCTTTGCTCATGATGATGGAGATATAGGATGCATTCCAAATCTGAAGTTGAAGATAAATTTAAAAGATGACACTCCAGTTCAGAAATGCTACAATTCCATTCCAAAACCCCTATACAAGGAAGTTAAAGAGTACGTACAAAACCTCCTCGAGCGTGGCTGGATTAAGAAATCTTCCTCTGCATATTCCTCACCAGTGGTCTGTGTCCGGAAGAAGGACAGTAGCTTACGGCTATGTGTTGACTTTCGAGAGTTGAACCGGAAGACTATTCCGGATAGACACCCACTACCGAGGATACAAGATTTGCTGGACAGTCTAGGAGGATTCACATGGTTCTCCATTCTTGACCAAGGTAGTGCATATCATCAAGGATTTGTGGATGAGGAGTCAAGGCAGATGACGGCATTTAGCACTCCCTGGGGACTCTATGAGTGGAAGCGTATCCCTTTTGGATTAACTAACGCCCCAGCAGCCTTCCAGAGGTGTATGGAGAGTGTTCTAGAGGGCATAAGAGACAAATGTTGTTCTCCCTACCTGGATGATGTTCTTTGCTATTCAAAAACCTTTCACGAGCATGTCGAAGACCTTAGGCAAGTGCTCTGCCGAATGCGTGAGTATGGTATAAAACTCCGACCAAAGAAATGTGAACTTTTCAAGACGCAGGTCAGATACCTTGGTCGGATGGTGTCAGGGGAAGGCATTGAGATTGACCCGAAGGATCTTGAGGCTGTATTGCAATTGAAAAAGAAAGAACCAAAAACAGTGGGGGAAGTTAGAACTCTATTAGGGTTTCTAAGTTACTACAGATCCTTCATCCAGGATTTCTCAAGGATAGCGAAGCCACTGTATGAGCTCCTGCAGAACCCCAAGGAAAAGACTGTCTTGAAAGTAGCAAAGACCAGCCAAAGTAAACAGAAGGTGAGGAAGGATACCAAAGCACAAATGCCATCGAGAACCCCTATTCTGTGGACATCTGAACATCGGGCCATTGTGTCAAAATTCATAGAGATGCTTACCAATCCACCAATTCTGGCATACCCGGATTTTGACTTACCTTTCGTGTTGCACACCGATGCATCAAATGAGGGCTTAGGTGCTTAGGGACAAGCCGGTAAACTTCGTGTTATCGGATTTGGCTCAAGAACATTGACTCCAGCAGAGCGCAGTTACCATCTACATTCAGGTAAACTTGAGTTTCTAGCTCTCAAGTGGGCGATCTGTGACAAATTCAGGGATTATTTGTACTATGCGCCAACATTTACAGTGTACACAGACAATAATCCATTGACTTATGTCTTGAGTACCGCCAGATTAAATGCTGTGGGTCATCGCTGGGTCGGTGAGTTGTCCGATTTCCATTTCGATATAAAGTACAGACCAGGTAAACAGAACGCAGACGCAGATACACTTTCACGATATCCAGTAGACATCACAGACCACCTGAGTGATTACACGGAGACTGTGCCATCTGAGGTTGTGTCAGCCATGTGGCAAGGGAGCAAAGCTGTCGTTGAAGAAGAGGTACCGTGGGTGGCTTCACTGACTCTTTACTCAGCAAGTGATGGGGAAGAGGAAATGTTGAAAGGGCAGATGGTGTCTCCAATAGCCCAGGTGGATATCAGAGCTGCACAACAGGATGACATAAGTATTAAGGAAGTGATCAAGCTTAAGGAAAGCAGCTGGATCCCAAATAGCAAAGAAAAAAATGTCATGACCAGAGGAACCAGACGTTTGGTTCAGGAGTGGAACAAGCTAGTAGTGGAGGAAGGAATTCTGTACCGACACTCTGGTAATCGGAAACAGCTAGTCCTACCTGAAAAACTGAAGCCATTGGTCTTGAAGAACCTTCACGACAACATGGGTCACATTGGTGCTGACAAGGTAACCCATTTAGCACGTGATAGATATTACTGGCCTTTCATGCAGAAGGAAATTGATGATTATGTGATCAAAAAGTGCAACTGTATCAAACAGAAGCGTCCGAATGTTCCCGAGAGAGCGCCCATGGGTTCGATTACCACCAGTTCACCCTTCGAATTGGTCTCCATTGATTATCTGCATTTGGAGCCAAGCAGAGGAGGGCACGAATACATACTTGTCCTTGTGGATCATTTCACGCGCTTTGCACAGGCATATCCAACAAAGAATAAATCAGGGAAAACGGCAGCAGAGAAGATATTTCAGGATTTCATACCACGCTTCGGATACCCAGAGAGACTACACCATGATCAAGGACGGGAGTTTGAAAATAATTTGTTCCAGACACTGCAACAACTGGCAGGGATTTCTCATTCAAGGACTACTCCGTACCACCCACAGGGTAACCCAGTTGAAAGGCTAAACCGTACCTTGTTACAAATGCTTCACACTCTGGAGGAAGAGAAAAAGGCTGATTGGAAAGAACACCTTCCACATCTGGTTCATGTGTATAACTGTACCAGACACGAAGCTACTGGATACTCACCGTTCTTTTTACTGTATGGGAGGTCCCCCAGGTTGCCAATTGACCTGATGCTTAACCTAAAACCAGAAAAAGAGACTCAAAGCCACCTGACTTTTGCTGAGAAATGGGCATCCAGAATGCAAGAAGCTTACAAGATTGCATCCGAAAATAGCCAAAAGTCATCTGCGAAAGGAAAGAAGTACTATGACAGAAAGGTGAAAGGAGTACCTCTCCAGCCAGGTGATCGGGTTTTAGTAAGGAACCTTTCTGAGAGAGGAGGTCCAGGCAAGCTTCGTCCCTACTGGGAGAAGGAAGTGCACAAAGTAGTGGAGAGGATCAAAGAGGGGCCCGTGTACAAGATCCAACCTGAAACTGGTAAAAAGACAATTCGAGTATTACACAGAAACCTTTTACTACCAGTGAATGATTTACCTGTTGAAGATCACACTCTAAATGTACCTGTAAAGAAAAGACAACTGAATAAGAGGAAAGTCACAGAGCCGAGTGTCGAAGAGGATAGCTCGGAGGACGAACAATGGTACTATCCGTACTTACCAATGACTGCAGGGAATCATGACCACGTTGAACTACTACAAAGGTCCCAGACTGAAAAGAGATCTCAGTTAAGGCCGATGGCGAGAGAGTTTTACCCTTATGCAACACCATTGTCGGAACCAGTGACCATACAGGACGATCAAGCAGAAGGCGAGGAGCAGGTTCTAGAAGAAGAGGATATTGTCAGGTACGGCCCAGAAGAGTTACCTCCGTCGAGTCAAGGATCACCTGTAAGGCAAAATGAGAAATGTGAGAGTGTTGATGAAGAGGATCAAGAGATTTTGCGAAGATCAAACAGACAAGCAAAGCCAAAAGCAATACTGACTTATGACATATTAGGTCAACCAACTTACAGACAAAGTCATTTAAATGCAGTCCAGCCTTACATGATTCCGAGAAGTCCAATGACTTACCAGGTAGTTAATGCAGTTCCTTGGTGGCAACCAATACCTATCTGGACTTGTTAGATGAGTGACTGATAGGAAATAGACTGACCTAGTATTAATGTCAGGAGTCATATAAAAAAAATAGGGGAGAGTGTGACGGACTGAAAATATTACAGTGAAAGATAAGAGTATTGAGTTAAAATAGGTACCCCAAAATTATTATTTTTTTCTCTATTTCTTCAGTTAAGTATTCACAAGTGTCTAAAAAAGTTATTCTGATATTATATAGATTTAAGTTTATTCTGAAATAGGCCTGTAGGTGGCGCATTGCACTAGAGCGATGAGAAATGACGTTCTGGTCAAAGGGCAAAGTCATTAAAAGAAAGCGCCAGAACGCTGCAGACACTAATGTGTGTTTCTCATCATTTTATACAGTTACTATATCTCATCCTTCCCTGTTTGAGACCGGTAACAATAGCAGAATTAAAAGAAGTGACGAGAGACTTATCCTCTTTCTGCGCTGCACTAATTTCCTCTTGTGACACGGATAATCTTAAGGTATCCACGTCAGACACATTTACACGCTCGATGGTGTTTTAAGCCCCCAATGGCTCCTTAGAGGCAGCTAACCCTACCCTCAACCTTAAACCTACCCATCCCCTCGCTGCCTGGAAGGCGCCGTTGGGGGCATAAAACACCAAAGACCCATTTACACTGACGTTCTCTAACTGCAAGTTGTTTTGCTTTGAGGAAGTAACAGTATAGTGATTCGTCACCAGCAAGGAGAGGAAGAAAAAAAAGAGTCAGACAAATAACAGCGCATGCGGGGAAAACGTCAGGGTAAGTATTAGACAGATCTTCTGACTGGCTAAACGCGTCTGGCTTGCCTCTAACACTGGCAATATTTTCCCTCCGGCCAGGTCATTTCCAAGAATAAAATCAACGCCTTGAACAGGAAGAGAAGGACGTACCGCCACCCTCACGAATCCCGTACATAACTCACTCTGCAAATGTAGACGATGCAATGGTACATTTATGCAATTCATTTCAATGCCTTGTATGATTACACTTGAGCCACAAAAAGTATCTTCAGACAATGGTAACCTATCTGCCACAATAAATGATTGCATTGCACCTGTGTCTCGGAGCATCCTTATTTCTTTCTGATCCTCACGATTACCAGTTAAGGAAATTAACCCTTTCAAGGTACAATAACAGTCGACTTAACAGCTTTCACAAACCCTACACTTTAAGTTTTTGGCTGTTGTTTGCATTTTAAAGCCAAACAATCCGCTATCACATGTCCTTGTTTGTGACAATTAAAACATTCACTATCCTCTCTAGTACAAGGTGGACTGGGTTTGTAACGTAACGTTTGGTTTTGTAGAGGAACCGGCTGCGACTTTTCTGGACGTACAGATGTAAAGACATTTTTGTGTGTTAAAACAAACTCAACTGCTAGCACGGCTGCATGGGACAACGAAGTTACTTTCTGTTCATTGAGGTAAACCACAACACGCTCGGACAAGCATCCCTTAAACTCTTCAAGCAGTACAAGCTCTAGTATTTCGTTAAAGTCACTCACTTTACTGGCTGTGCACCACTTGTCAAATAAAATTCCTTTGTCCCTTGCAAACTCCATGAATGTCTGGGTAGAATTTATTTTATGACCCCTAAATTTCTGCCTGTATGTGTCACAATTCTGTTCTGTCTGAGTGTTTTTTGTCACTGGTCACATGTCTTCCTTTGTTCTGTTTTCCCGCCACTCCTTGGTTTCCATGGTTACCCTCATTAGTTCATTTGTATCACCTGGTTCCTCGTTAGTCTTGTCAGCTGTGTCTTGTTTCCCTGATCTGTTCTCCCCTGTATTTAAGCCCTGAGTGTTTCAGTCTTCACTGGTCGGTCAATGTTAATGTTGAATGTTAGGTTTTCATTGTTCTGAGCACACGCTCCCTTTTGTTTGTATTTGTTTAATATTGAGAATTAAAACCTTGGAATTCATAATCTTCGTGTTCGTCTCCTACTTCATCCACCCAGAAGCCTGACAGTATGCCTCTGGAACTAACTCATAAGCGTGAAGAATAGCAGACTTCATAGACTCATACTTTAAAGGGGACCTATTATGCAAAATTCACTTTTGTATGGTGTTTGGACATAAATGTGTGTTGGCAGTGTGTGTACACAACCACCCTACAGTGATAAAAATCCACTCACTCCTTTTTTTTAATCTCCATAAATCATAAGCAGTCTCTCCAAACGACCCGTTTTCAGAATGTGAAAAACTGATGCTTCATCTTTTGTGTGACATACAGTAAACTTTATTAAACTCATCAGTATATTTTGTGTCATCATTCAGACAATTCAGATTGTCAGACGGAGTCCTACAGCAAGCTTGCATTAATAGTGTATACAAGCAATGTCAAATAGGTTATAATTGTAATTAAACTAAACTATACCTGTTCCAACTCCATACAGCATATATTCTCTGACTCTGTGGGCATTTTTATGGTCGAAATGAACACCATTACTGTGACTGTCTGTTTTATTATTATCATCTTCCCTGTTCTGGCTTTGATCGCGGCTGCTTAGGCTCCGCCCCCTTTGCCGTGAACCAGCAGCTCATTAGCATTAAAGGAGAAGCACTAAAACAGTGCGTTTTTCACAGACCCAAAAAATGATGATTTAAACGTGCTGTAAATAAAATTCTGTTGGGTATTTTGAGCTAAAACTTCACATACACACTCTGGGGACATCAGAGACTTATTTTACATCTTGTGAAAAGGGGCATAATAGGTCCCCTTTAAACTCTCCTCTAATGATAAAGTAGAGATAACCTCCTGTGCTTTACCGATCAACTTGCACTGTAATAATAAAGACCAAATGTCTTTAGGCCAACAAAAAAGTAGCGATGCGTTCGAATGCATTGAAATAAGAATCTACTTCTGATTCTCGAAACTGAGGTACCAATGCAATGTGCTTACTTGTGTCAAATGTAACCTGGCATGAATCAAACCGCAGAGGAGCATCAGAGACGTGACCTGGATTCGACTGCGCAGCCGAACTGGCAGCAACCTTCATTGCGTCCAGATCGAGCTGTCGTAGCTTCACCTGAGTCTCAGCCTCTATTTCGAGACTGCGTACCTCCAAACGCAGATTTAGCTCAGCCTGACGTTCTTGGGCTTTCTCCTGTGCCTCATACTGTAAACAGGCCAAGCGGACTCTCAGTAGCGCGCCGTCTCTGGAATCAACAGAACTTGGACAGAACGGATCAAACGGTGGCAAGCCGGCCTTAGCATCGGCCATCACCTCAGCATCAGCTCTACCACTCCACTTATCCTCATCATCCATAAGGCTGAGATGTGCCACTGTAACATCACCAACAACGGAATTTCCGCTAGCCTCATCATCCCCCACAGTATTTGACATAGGAAGAACACTGATCTCTCTTAAACGCTGTATCAGCTTACTCTTTGTCACACTTAAGAGCCTGTCTATTGTCTACTCACAACACAGTGGTCAGATATCAGCAATAAATCTTGTTTCCTGCACGAACTAATCTGTTCTAAGGACGGATTAGCAATAAACTTCTGCAAGTTAAACATCTCCATAATGCACAACCAGCAAACAAGCACAACAATACCAGTCCGCATAAGTAAGCCGCCAAAATAACGTAACCATCACACACACAAATCATCACAACTATTATTTTATTTGCCATTTAACGATCCCGGACGAGCCCCCATTAAATGTTACGAACTCCTATGAGGTAACATTGAGGTTGTGATAAAATTAGGTGTGATTAGGGTGGCAAGAGACAACACAACAAATTAGTGCGAAAGAAAAATAATTTAATATACAGAAGTGAAATTATTATACAACAAGATGTATAATAGTAATAAAAATAATGGTGAATATAAGCAAGGAAAAAAATAAGCAAATTATTTACAGATCAAAAAACAAACAAACTGATAAATAACCCAAGAGAAAAAAAGGGACGCAATTAGTGAAGCCAAAGAAAAGAACAAAACAAAACTCATTCTAACTTGTAATTAAATCTCTAATCTAACTAATAAAAGAAAGAAAAGAAAAGACATCAACTCTTCAGCATCAACGACCTAACTAAATTACTCTGACTAACAAACACAAAATATACAGAGGGTGGCGTTCACTTTCTTAACTGGGGTATATATACATCGAGTTACCTAGGTGTTGTATTATGTAAGTCACGTGACTTATAACCTGTCCACTTTTTACTCTGGGTCGAACAACGCCATCAAAGGGCAGAAAGAGAACGTACAAGGAAAATCTCACAACACTATTCAAAAACGAGATGGCAGCAAAAATAAAACGGTTACAACAGTAACAAAAAGAATAAGCGTATAAAGCAACAAAAAAAAAAACAGAGCGGCAGAAAAACAAGTTGCTTCCTCGCGTTCTGTTCCACGTCCTTTATTGCTGCTGGTGGGAAACTTGATTGGCTGCGGGGGAAGTGATGTCACGCCCTTGATAAAAACTGACAGCTCTCCAAGCCAACAGCATACCAGAGGTGGAGCGAACCTAAGAATATATCAGAGAGAGAGAGATAGAAAGAGATAGAGAGATACAGCCACGCACAAGCACAGGGACGTTACAACTATACCCGGAGAAACCGGCAAAACAGAGTTCGGTGCTTTACAGCATTTATTATGCACGCTCTCACACACATATGATCAAAGTTTGTGCATTGTATTATGTATATTTATTTCTAAACAAATAAACAAATATACATAATAAATTACAACTGGTATTGTGGCTGTGACCTGACCCACTGGCCAGAGAGCCCTGGGAAGTTGCCGGTCAACAATCATCACCACTGTCCCATTCTCCAGGTTCTTGGCCCCTTCAGTCATCCACCTTGAACAGGTTTGTAGTTCAGGTAGATACAGTTTTATGAACTTTGCCCAGAAATTATTGACGAGGATCTGACTTTGTCTCCAGCGTTTCCTACTCAGCAGCTCTGACTTAGGGTATACAACCTGTGGTAATTCGGGGTCCGGCCACCCCACGAAAAGGCTGTTTGGAGTGACAAGATTAACATCCATTACATTAGAAGACACATAACCAAGGGGATTCAGGATTCCTTCGATTCCTACCATGACTGTTGTCAGCACTTCCTTAGACACATGTTTTACTCCTAGAGTCTGGTTGAGTGCAGCTTTCAGCATCCTGATTTCTCTTTCCCATATACCACGAAGTGGGGAGCTCCTGGGAGATTAAAGTGGAACTGGATTTGCTGCTTTGCAAGTTGGCTTTGCAAGGCTGTGAATGTATCTGACAGCTCTCGTTCACCTCCTTTGAAATTAGTCCCCTGGTCCAAAAAGAGTTCATGAGGTCATGAGGAATGAATCTGAGTCAATGTTCATGAGCATTTCTCATTGCGCTGTCCTATTTTAATTGTAAAAGGCCCAAAACAGTCAACACCAGTTTAATAGAATGCAGGTTGGTAGAGGCGAAGGCGGGCAGGTGGCTAATCAGCCATAAGTGGGATTTCAGGTTTCCCACACCATTTTCTGCACTCACTGCACTTGTGTTGATTTTGACTCACAGCCTCTCGGTCTCTCAGGATCCAGTATCGTTGGCGTACAGTATCTCTGCAAATACTCTTTCTGGCCCTGGGTGATGTAATTTCTCATCAAAATGCTGGATTGGAAATTGACTAAGGGGGTGTTTGGGTTCAAGTATAATGGGGTGAACAGACTCTTGGTAAAGCAAATCACTGGGCCGCAGATGGCCACCTACACTTATGAACCCAGTAGACTGGTCAATCTCTGGGGCAAGTGTGAGTAACCAGCTGGAAGGCAAGGGTTTGCCAGCCATCAATGCCTCAATTTCAGTGGGGAAGCATGTAGCTTGTGCTTCCTTTAGAAGAGTTCTCTGCTGCTGCATAGACTTGGGCAGATAGCTCTCCTGACTTTTTAGTATGTCCAGACTGTTCTAGTGCTTTTTTCTCAACTAGTTCTATGAGACTGTGCAACTGAGCGAAGTCCTGAGAAGCTTTAGAAAGAACTACTGTAGTAAGGCCACAGAAGCTCACCTTTTTCTCTTCATCTGTGTTGTCTGTGGCTGGCTCCATAGGGTCATTGGGCCCTGCCATAGAAATTTTGGGTCCTGCCATAGAAAGTTTAGTCCTCAGTAGGGCTGTCAACGAATATTCTAAATTCGAATATATATTCGAATAGTTTTAAAAAACAGAATTTCGAATGTGAAAATTAATATTCGAATGTGGAAAAACGCCCGCGGTAGCAGAGGCGCGGCTGTCTGCTTTGCGAGTGGGGACCTGTCACAGGAAGGCGTTAACGTTAAACAGAAACATTACTAAAGTGTAGGCAACTGTACTGACTGAATAGATATTGCATGAATAAGGTAGCTTAGATACAGCAGTTTCATGCACTGCAGGCTTCCACTGGTTTGATTATTTACCGTTTCATGTCAAGGAAAAGTTCTATGTTTACCACAGCACAGCTCGCTCGGTGCGTTCAATGTCGGATTCGCGTCTACCGCGTCTAGTTGGACTCTTGAACATTTTGAATCCATTCGCGCGTCAAAAGCAAAAGTCTGAAGCGAAATTGAAGCGCGGAGAGCGTGACGCCTCATTCGCGCCGCAAGACCCCCAGACGCACGTAAACGCGTCTTGACATTGACTTAACATTGAAATCACTCGCGCCAGACGCTCTATTCGCGTTTGGTGTGAACGCAGCATGAGCGTGAGGGAGAGAGAGAGAGAGAGAGTGCCTGCGAGTGCGAGCGAGCGAGAGTGAGGTCTGCGGTCTTGGCCATTAGGTGATTTACTTGTTTTTGTGTAGGTAATACATTGTCAAATATGTTTAAACTTAAATAAACTAGTAGTTGTGTCTCTTTGTATTAATTTGTCCTGTTATTGACGTAATGCGCGTCATTGACAAAATGCGCAACCAGATGTTCGAATAGTTCGAATATTCGTGTGTTTTTTAGAGGGAATATTCGAACGTAATTTTTGAGCAATTTTGACAGCCCTAGTCCTCAGTTCCATCAAGTAGGCTGAGAGAGCTGCCAGAGTGGTTTACCATGAGTGATGCCATCTGCAGGGTTGTCTTCAGACTTTACATACCGCCTTGCTTGAGGAGACATCAGCTCTTGAATTTTGGCAACTCTCATGCCCACACTTTTAAAATCACTCCATAGGTCTGCTGCCGAATGCCCAGGGTAAGTTCTCTTTCTAGAAGCCTTGCCAACTGGGCCCATGTGAGTGCTGTACATATCTTGGTAGACAACTGCATTTAGGTGACACTCTAGATCTTGCTGCATTGAATGCAACCTCCACTTGGCCTTCAGTATTTTGTGTTCTGATATATGCAACTGACCCATATGCATGATCTGAAGCATCACAAAATATCTTAATGTCTCTTATGCAGGCTTCAGAATCCAGCTGGGGGCTGCTATAACATTGTGGGATGGCAATTCGCTCAATGTCCTAAAAGGTATATTACAATGCATAAAAAGGGAATATTCGAAGAATCATAAGGGGCACTTTAACCAATCAAACTACACAACAGCTAATGGAGACAAAGTTGAAAAGTTGAATGTAGATGATATCAAAATCTTCTTTGGCATTAATCATAATCGCACAACCATATTTGGAGTCTCAAAAAAAGGTAAGAGCAATGTTTGTGCTGCTGCAGTGCAGTGAAATTTTATACTTTAACCTCATGACAAAAATAGTTCTTGTGTTGCTCAAATATGGACATTTTCAAGACATTACTAATTTAAAAGGACAAGTCACCCAAAAAATGAAAACTTTAGCGTAAGTTCTGCCAGGAAGTCTCAATCATTACGTCACTTATTACCTTCACATCTAACCAATCATGTGCTATTACTTGCAGTATAAAAGATTGGTTACTTACACATCTGAGATCGCAGATGCTGACGCAAACAATTCAATATATGCAATAAATATATGCTTTTGTTATATCATTTTATCTCCCAAGTCTTTCTGGTAGAAATGAAAATCTGGTTGTCAAAAGATTATATTTTGAAGAATGTTGTGATAACCCCCCCCCCCCAAAAAAACCTATAACATAAGAAAAAACACCGAACCCTTTTTCAGAATATTTTCTTTGTGTTCTGCAGGAAAAAGTCATACAAGTTTTGTAGCCATCTGTAATGACATGAGAGTTAACTTAATCAATTTCCAAAACTAGGGGGCGCTATAACTTAAGAAAATCCTTAATTGTGTTAAGAAGTTTGTAAATAATTTTTTATAACTACATACTCTGGTTGCAATAGAAAAGAAGAGAGGCTCATGCAGTTTTGTCACTCATAGATATTTTGATATAGCAATATTTATTATGTCACTGAAAAATTCCTACAGACCGGTACATTAAAAGGTAGTTGCATGAGAAAAATACATTCAATTATCACCAAGGAAAATTCATCTTTTGTATTACAGAACAAATAATATTTCAGTGTGCAACATGACAAATTTACTTAAATGTAAAATGCATTCTCAGATCTTTCTGTACATATAAAAACAAAACATTCAACAAGGATATTTGAAAAGAACATAGTTAATATGCATACAATACATAAGTTACATGCCTAATGTCACATCACATAAGAATCAGATTTCCCAGACTAATATTGACAGTTTCTCAGATCATTGCAAGAATTTTGGAAATCTCGTCTTAACAGCAACTGCTAGAGAGAAAGAACAAGGATATTCTCAAATGTGAGATATTGACCTATAGTGTTGTGAAACAGACTATGCTTTTGGCATCTTCCAGCAACAGAGCCAGAACTTTTTTTTTTTTTTTAAAAAGGGGTTTTTACCACAAGAACTACTTAAAATCGAAATATAATTAAATTTAAAAAATATATATTTTATTTCATCAGATTGAACAGCAAAAATACCTTAATGTATTTCCTCATTAAGATCTTTAACCATTCAGCATGCCATGTTACATCCAAATGATCATAAGTGATTACGTTTAACCCTTTGGATGAATTCAAATTATTTATTAATGTTTAATGCTCAGATATGCAGAGGGAAAAGGCTCTTAACATGTGACCCAAAGATTTTATCTTTTTTACCAGCATATTCCTTCCCCAGATGAAGAAAAAATACAATTGACACACTAAGTAAAGAAAAAACTTTTAAGGGGTGAATAGCTCACCAATAATGAATTGGTTTCTGTTCAAAATCTTGTTCGTGCACGATATTTATGGTATGAAAGGAGAGCCTTTTATATATATATATATATATTTTTTTTTTTTTTTTCTATGACAACTTACAACTTGCACAACTTGGATGACGAAGATTTTGATGCACCAATTACAGCTGGAATATCTATGACTAACTTTTATTGCAGTTAACTCTCTCAAGATAAATTAATTGGGATTTTCCCCGCCCGTTTTAATTTAAGAAATTCAAAGATTTAAAGAACATTACTGGTTGCATAATATCAACTATATTTCAGGTGCACATAAACACACATACCAGATACTGAAATTGAAAATTCAGCCAGAACTGCTTTGGTGATGTTAGAAGATCTCATTACTTCAGTGAATGTCCATTTCAAAATGTAAATTTCTGTAACTCAGAACATGGTAACTGAAAGAACTTACTGTTCATTAAGTTGATGATAAATTTCCTCATTCTCTTTCATCTATTTGTTTTATTGTTTTTCTTTCTTTTTTTCAGGAGCCTGGGTAAAATATACACCATAATGATACATCCTACAAATATGCTTGAGATTTTGAGATATGTTTGAAATTACATTCAGACTTTAAAAGGAAGAGGTGACTGATCTGGTCAGCAGTTGCAGCTTCAGTCCAGCAGATAGCAGCATGTCTCATGATGTGTCAGGCTGTGACAGTGAACACAGTCGATCCCAAAATTTGATAATTTTCCTGACTCTGATCAGCTCTTTTTTCTTCAACATTGGGTGTGACTGGAAGAAATTTGCCCCAGCACGAAAATCTGTAGTTCAGACAGGGAACAATATTGAGTTAACAATAAAATATGTGTAATGTTTTATATTCAGCATAATAGTTGTTGTCTTTTTTTCCTGAATTTTTTTTTATGTAGTGATTAGTCAAGCAGAATTTTGGTTTACCACTTTAAAGGTGACAGTCAAATACACCCTGTTCAGCTGCCTCAACATCCTCTTCTGTGATGACTGAAGACCAAAGAATAAACAGAAATAGACAGAGAGAGTTTGTTAAACACCTGAAAGCTTCCGCCACAGAATAAATAAATAAAAAGTAATTGCAACTTTTTATCTCACAATTACAAGTTAATTTCTCACAATTCTGACAGAGTTATAAACTCGGAATTGCAAGAAATAAAAGCAAAAATGCAAGATGGCAAGAAATTTTTTCAGAATTGTGAGATAAAAAGTCGCAATTATCTTTAAGCTTTAAGATTTAAGCTTCTATATCTAAGTTCAGCAATTATGTGCAGTGTGTGTGTGAGAGAATATGTTTACCTGTGTTCTGCAGGTTTGATTGAGCATTACTGGACAGAGGAAAGCTGTAGGATCTGGACTGTAATGACGGTGGTGTTTCATGACTGATGCTCTTCGTTCTTTTACGGCATTCAATCGTCAGACGTCCATGACATGCTTTATGACAGTTCACCCCACAAACTGAGAGAGAAAGGAGAGATTAGTCTTCGGGTTGGTGGACAAAGGTGAAAAGAAAAACCCTTGTTAAAAAGAAGTGTGCATAATTGCATTGAATGTTCACTTAGGCCAGGGATGGGCAACTTCGGTCCTGGAGGGCCACTGTCCTACAGATTTTAGCTCCAACCCTGAAAAAATCACCTGCCTGTAATTTTCTAGTAATCCTGAGGACCTTGATTAGCTTGTTCAGGTGTGTTTGATTAGGGTTGAAGCTAAACTCTGTAGGACAGTGCCCTCCAGGACCGAAGTTGCCCATCCCTGACTTAGGCTATAGTGTTTTGCAAATCTTAAAATATCATAAAAAAAAAAACTACGAGCAGATAATATTAATATTAATGAAAACTGACTCTAAAGTACATTTCAAATCATTGTTTTAATAATGTTTGGTAACACTTTATCTTTCAGTGTCCTTGTTACACGTTACATGTAGTTACTATAGTAATAACTATAAATCATGCATAATTACATGCAACTAACCCTAACCTAAACCTAACCCTAAGTACATGTAGTTAATTAATCTTACTCAGTACTAAATGTATAATCACACTGTAACAGGGACACTTTATAAAAGTGTAACCTAATATTTTGTCATATTTAAAGAAGTGCAGTTATTTTGATGTGTTGACTTACTAAAGCACATGTAAATCATTTATTATAATTCAACTACCAATAACTGTAGTGTGTTATTTGATATTAAAGGGGGGGGGGGGGGTGAAATGCTATTTCATGCATACTGAGTTTTTTACACTGTTAAAGAGTTGGATTCCCATGCTAAACATGGACAAAGTTTCAAAAATTAAATTGTACGTTTGAAGGAGTATTTCTGTGCCAAAAATGCTCCTTCCGGTTTGTCACAAGTTTCGGAAAGTTTTTTTCGAGTATGGGCATGTGTGACGTCAGATGTAACGGAATTTCCTTATACGGGTCCTAAGGGCACTTCTCCGGTAAGATCGCGGGCGCGCGCGCACTCGTACACCAGAGCAAGAGAGCGAAAGCAGTACCTCATCTAAGCGCTCTGCTCGGCTTTAGGGAAGTCAGTGTCACCAAAGAAGTGGGTTTTTGGTTGCCAGGGCAAGACAAACCTGCACAGATTCCCAAAGAACCCAGCGTTAAGGGAATAGTGGATGCAGTTTGTTTTTCCGGGGCAAAAACGAGTTGAGCAAGACTGTTTCCCTGCATTTCGACGATGATTGTTTTATAAACAAAGCCCAGATCACGGTGTGGGCGACAATCTGAGAGCCACAAAAAATTGTCGACCGAGAGGCTGAACAGGGAAAACTAATTTGCCAGACGCGCTTCAATGATGACAAAATCCAAGGACTGCATTTTGTCGTTTTATTATCGTGAGAAGCAAACAAGGTTGTGTATTAAAACATTCCATAATTGTTTCTCAGACATTCGATATACAGCGTTTAGATAGCGGTCAACAAAAATATGACTTCCCAGTCACCCCCTTTCTCCCTCCTCGAACCACGCAGGTGAACAGCTGATAAACTCTACTTCCTCCCCACCACCAAGTGCATTGATTACCGTAAATAGCCAAAAGGGTGTTCAGAATAAATAAAACATACCCAGCTCTTACATTCCGGCCCCTAATTATTACAGTTAATACACAGTAATAATTACACAAACATTACACATGCAGGGGAAAGAACAAAATTATTTATAGTCCATCATTTAAATGTGAGCCAATCTTCTGTTTTCTCTCAAAAAAAAAGTCAAAAAATAGCCCAGTCAATTCAGTCAAAAGTCATGTTATCCAAGTACAGCAATCAGGATTCAGCTGACTCCTGAAGAAGGCAGATCTTGGTCACAGGCCGGCATATACGGCTGGTTTGGGTCTTAATCCAGACTTGTCTCACGAGTCCTCTTCTGTCTGGTACCACTTCAGTTATCTTTCCAACAATCCATGAGTTGCGGGGCGCAGAATCATCCACTATGAGTATGATGTCTCCAGGAATGAAATTCCGCTTGATCTTTGTCCATTTTTGTCGTTCCTGCAGTTGTGGTAAATACTCCTTAGTCCACCTTTTCCAAAACAAATCAGCCATGTATTGGACTTGCTTCCATCTTCGTCGTGCATACATGTCCTCTTTCTGAAATAGTCCAAGAGGTAAACAAGGTTTAGTTTTAAGAAGCAGAAGGTGGTTCGGAGTTAATGCTTCCAAATCGTTGGGATCTGTCGATTCCTTGGTAATGGGTCTACTGTTGAGAATTGATTCCACTTCACAGAGCACTGTGCAGAGTGATTCCTCGTCCAGACTTTGTGTCCTTAAAGTTGAATTAAGGACCTTTCTGACAGACCGAATCAACCTCTCCCATGCTCCTCCATGATGTGACCCAGTGGGAGGGTTGAAGGTCCATTTTATTCCCTTTAACGAGAGTGCATCATTGATCTGTTCCAAGTTCCATCCTTCAATGGCTCGTCTCAACTCACGCTCTGCTCCGACAAAGTTGGTGCCGTTGTCTGACCGCAACTCCTTAACCTGTCCTCTTCTCGCAATGAAGCGTCGTATTGCATTAATGCAAGAATCTGTGTCCAGCGACGAGGCAACTTCAATGTGTACTGCTCTTATCGCCAAACACGTGAAGATAACTCCATATCTTTTTACAAGACTCCTACCACGCTTGACCTCAAACGGACCAAAGTAGTCGACTCCAACGTGACTGAAAGGAGGTTCTTCCGAAGAAACTCTGTCTTCAGGCAAGTCTGCCATTTGCTGTTGACCTGCAGCTCCATGTAGCCGCCGACACACCACACATCTCGCCAAGATCCTCCTTATGGAACCACTAACACCAGTGATCCAGTATCTCTGGCGTAGTCTTGACAACATATGGTTTCTACCTCCATGGCCAACCTCTTGATGAATATGTTGTAGAATGAGGTCAGAGATATGAAGGTCTTTAGCTAATATGGCAGGATGTTTCGACTCTTCAGGCATAGCAGCCTTACTCAGCCGTCCTCCAACTCTTAACACACCATCTTCCAATATTGGATTGAGCTTGTATACATGGCTGTTTCTTTTTACACCTTCTCCCTTCTGGAGACAGGAAAATTCTTCTGAGAACCTTCTTCTCTGACAAAACATAATTATTCCAATTTCAGCTTCTCGGATCTCTCCCAATGAGAGATAACCACCGCAGAACTTATTCTTGAAATCACACATGTCCTTGGTGAGAGCATCTCTCTGTTGAGTTGCATTTGACACTGGCCGAGTAAGACATACAGTGGTCTCTTTCATCTTCCTGAGGTTCAGAAGCAAAACCTTGAATCTCAGGACCCAACCCATTACTCTTGTCAGACGTGTCCAAGATGAGGTGCGATTGATCAAACAAGTTATGGCATCATTCTCCTCCCTTATTGCGGAAACTTCAATTGCAGCTGATACCTTGACCTCAGGATCTCCAGGTGGAAGCTCTTGCAATTCATCTGGGTTAACAGGCCAGTCTTCCTCTGATTGCAAGAGAAATGAGGGACCAGAAATCCAAGTTTCGTTGTTTAGGAATGGTTCCGCCCTCGCACCTCTGGAGGCAAGATCTGCGGGATTGTGTGCAGTGTTCACAAATCTCCATTGAGATGCATCAGAAACCTTGAGAATCTCGGAGACTCTGTTTGCCACAAAGATTCGAAATCTTGAAGTTTCATTCTTAATGTATTTTAATACAGAGGTACTGTCTGTCCAGAAAACAGAGTCTTGAAGCTGCAATCTTAGCTCCTTTCTCCACAGTTTGTCCATACGAGCTGCTACAACAGCAGCTATCAACTCCATACGTGGGATAGTAACAGGCTTCAAAGGTGCCACCCTGGATTTTCCCATTATGAAGGCACTGTGTATCTGCGAATGTTCATTACGCAGCAGTAGATAGGTGACAACACCGTATCCTTCCTCACTTGCGTCGGCAAAATGGTGCAACTGAGCAGTGGCTGCATTTCCAAAGTTCAGAGGTTTTAAACATCGTCTGATGCTGAAGCCTTCCAACTGATGAAGCTCTTTCAACCAGTCCATCCATTCCTGGGCAACTGCTACTGGTATGACGTCATCCCATCCTAGCCGGCTTCGACACAGATCTTGAAGAATTCTTTTAGCTGTAAAAACCACAGGAGCTAGGATCCCCAGAGGGTCATAGAAAGAGCTGACAGTTGACAGGATGCCTCTGCGAGTCAATGGTCTCTCCTGAATAGTTATGCTGAACTTAAAGGTGTCAGACTGGACGCACCAGCGCACACCCAGTGCTCTCTCAATAGGTAGTGAGTCATGGTCCAGATCCAGGTCTTTAACTTCCTTTGCTCTCTCCTCCTCAGGTATTGAGGCCAACACACTGCGACTGTTGCTTATCCATTTTGTTAGATGAAAGCCACCCTTGGCACAGATGGCTTTAAGGCCTTTATAAAGGGATATAGCTTCCTGTTCTGAGGCTACAGAAGCAAGGCAGTCATCCACATAGAAACTGTTCATTATGGTATCAATCACTTGCTGGCTGAAGAACTCTTCATTGTCTTCTGCGCACCTCCGTAGAGCAAAGTTAGCGCAGCTTGGAGAAGAAGTTGCCCCAAACAAATGGACAACCATCCTGTACTCAGCCAAACACTGACTGAAATCTCCACTGGACCACCAAAGAAATCTCAACAGGTCGGCATCCTCCCCTGGAACTTGAACCTGATGAAACATCGCCTCAATATCAGACATCAAAACAATAGGCTCTTTCCTGAACCTGGTCAGGACTCCAATCAACGTACTAGTCAAATCAGGGCCATTCAGGAGTTGCGTGTTGAGTGATGCGCCTTGAAATGATGCTGCACAATCAAAGACAACTCTGATTTTTTCTTTCTTTGGATGGTATACCCCATGGTGGGGAATATACCAAACTTTTCCGTCGCTGCGTTCCAGATCTGTGGTTGGCACAATCTCAGCATAGCCACTGGATATAAGGTTATTCATGAAAGCAGTGTAGTCCTTATGGAGTGATGAATCTCTGATAAACCTTCTCTTCAGGTTAAGGGTGCGTTGTTCTGCAATTTTACGGTTGTTAGGCATGCTTATCTTCCTGTCCTTCAGAGGTAAAGCAATATTGTAATGACCATTAACCAATTTCACAGTATTGTTAGCCATTTCTAAGAACCTGCAGTCATCCCTTGAAAGTCCTAGCTGTTCTTCCTGACTGCATTCTGGAAAGTCTGTCTTAAACTGTTGCTTCCAGAGTTCATCAAGTGTTACAGCCGAAATTCTGTTGATGGTAAATGCGGACTGATACACATCAGGTCCATCACAACATTCTCCACCCAGGGGTCCATTTACCGTCCAACCAAGCATTGTCTTGATGGCATATGGCCCTTCGTCCACACTACGGATGATTTCAAGTGGTTCCAACGCCCGGGGTACATTCATTCCTATCAGAAGCTCCACGTCTGTATCTATCTCAGGCAAGTACACATGTTTCAAATGAGGCCATTTAGCCAAATCGTCCTGTCGTGGGATGTTACTCCTATTCACCGGCATCCTAGGTTGTGAGAAGTACCAGCCACTGTCCAATCCAGCCACTTCCAAGTCCGACACAATACAACTGTCCACAATTCTCTCTTGGCCCATAGTGCGCAGCAGAATCTTAGTTTTTCTCCCAGAGAGATTTAATCTATCCATCAAACCCATTGTGCAGAAAGATGCTGAACTTCCCTGGTCCAAAAAGGCATAGGTCTCCACGGTCCTTTGCCCACTCTTTGATTTAACTTTTACTGGTACAATGGCAAGCTTAAAATCTTGTTCACCGGCCCCAGTAAGACCACTGGTTTGGACTGCAACCAAAGAACTGCCCACTGCACTCTCTGAGTTGCTCTTACCTTTCTCTGCATGAGCTGCTTTATCCTTGTGGTGGATGTGAAGCATACTAGGGTGCCTCAAGCCACATGTTTTACAAGAGAGACGTTTCCTGCACTCCTTACTTATGTGACCAATACACAAACAGCCAAAACAAACTCCCAACTTTTTCAGGAAATCGATTTTCTCACTTTGAGCTTTCTTCTCCAGCAGAGTACAAAACCCCAACATGTGTCCACCCTTACAGTACAGGCATGTCCTTTCAGGTGAATGTCCATCTTTAACCTTATGTTCTGTTAGTGTCCTTTCAACTGTAGTAGCAGCAGTGGCAAAGATACTTCCTTTAGCCCCTGAGCGAAGTGATTTTGTCCTGCTGCCTTCCTTATTTGCCACCGATACTGGTACGTCCTGTAGATTTCCAAACACAGGATCTGTCATGATCTTCACTTGACGCTCCAGAAAAGTCACAATGTCAGCAAACATAACTCTCCGGCAATGCGTTTCCTGGATGTTACATGACACTGTACGCCACTTGTCTCTCAGTTTGTAAGGTAATCTTTTAATCACAGTGATCATAATGGCAGGTGTATTCAGTTCACAAAGACTATGAACCTCTTCCATGGCATTGCAACATCCACGCAAGAAAAGACTGTATGCATGTAAAGCCTTGCCATCTTCTGGCTTAATCACTGGCCATGAAGAGACCTTATCCAAATAGGCAGATGCTATCATGTGCTCATTTCCAAAGTGTTCATGCAGTAAAGTCTTTGCCTTTGCATAGCCTGAGCCGTCAATCAAATGTTGACAGCTCCTGACAAGTTGTTGTGGTTGCCCCCTGGTGTACTGTTCAAGAAAATGCAGGCTGTCTTCAGCATTATCAGACTTTTGCTCAATTACTTGTTCAAAAGACCTCATGAAAGCATGGTACTGTAGAGGGTCGCCATCAAATATTTGGATATTTCTTTTAGGCAGCGATAAAAGACATTGCTGATGTACTAACATTGATGTTATCTCATTCTGTTTTTTCATTATAGACAACATGTTGTTCTGGTCACTGTTGATGTTCGTGGAAAATGGTGTATGAACATCTCTATGATTAAACACTGGAGGCGCTGTAGTATTTGGAACTGTGCTCTGTCTCATAAGCTCTGAAGGCCCCTGCTGGAGATAGATGGTATTGTCAGCCATTTTCTGTTTTGGCCTTCCAAGCTGTAAATCAGCGTTTCCCATTGCTGGTTTTCCCTTTTTATCCTTTCCAAGCTGTGGAACAAAAGTCTCTGCATCAGTGTTAAGAGCTTCAACCGTTTTCCCCTTTTTCTCAAAATATGACTCCATTCCATTAGATTGAGAAACCACACTCCGCACACCAGATCCAGAGGTCCTCAAAACATTCAATTTAGCCACTGATGCAGCTATATCGGCTTTAAGCTGAAGTTGTTCCTTTTGCTGTCTTAATTTCTCTTCCTGTTCCTCAAGAGAATGTTTTTCCTTCAGCAAACCTTGACGGGCAAGTAGAGCGGCCATTTCAGCCTCTGCTCTAAGACGTGCAGATGAAGTAGTGGAAACATTCGATTTTGAACCTTGTTTTCCACTGCTTAGGTTTGATATGCTGTCACATGGCAATATGTCATCCTGGTCATCATGTTGAGAAGATGGATGCCGTTGTCCCATTTTTACATTCTCATGAATCATAATTTCATCCCCAAACAGAACTTCCTGATCACACTCCAAATTATGAGTTAGCTCTGAACGAGGCCTGTAGGTTTCTGAGATCCATTCTTTGGCATCCTTAATAAACCCTTGGCTGTATTCAGTGATGCTTTTGAACCATGCATTTTGTCTCTCCTGTTCCTCAGAAGGGATTAAAGGCATCAAAGAGTTGTGCAATGCAGTGGCATTTTCATACAATTGCAGCAGAACATCAAACTGTGCTTTAACTTGTGAAGCATTTTGATCATCTCTCATGAGCTCTTTGAGAGACGGTATCTGTCTCTTTAAGTTGCTTATTTCCTTTTTACGCTGTTTCTGAATTGACTCAATCCTGTTTGCCAGAGCCTTTTCAGTCAGAGTGATTTTTCTTTTTTCCATATTAGATTTAGTTGAACCAGCCCTTGATCCACTCATTTTGTGCACAAACAGATGCAACTGAACATCGCAGTATGAATCCAACGTAAAGCAACAATCAAGCCAGTAGCCACAACAATTAAATGCCGACACGAATAACCAATGCACCTAAGCAACACCGCACACACATCAGCTGATCGCTCCAAACACAAACCCGATCAGCGGCAATCAACCCGCTCCAAACATCAGCAACACCAAACCTCAACAAGTGGCAGTAACCCGTTCAAAACTATCTTCCAAACAAGCCATAACACCAAACAAAACGCAGGTTACATACCACTGTTTGTGTGCGATGCTCTCCCGCGGCCGCCGTTCTCCAGGATATTCAGCCGAATCCGTGTGTGTGTGGTCTCAATGGCCGATGATCCCGTATCTCCGTGAGTGATCACGACCTTCAATGAGCGTGGCTTATGTTCCAAGTGTATCTTGATTTTTGTTGACAAATGTGGGCGACAATCTGAGAGCCACAAAAAATTGTCGACCGAGAGGCTGAACAGGGAAAACTAATTTGCCAGACGCGCTTCAATGATGACAAAATCCAAGGACTGCATTTTGTCGTTTTATTATCGTGAGAAGCAAACAAGGTTGTGTATTAAAACATTCCATAATTGTTTCTCAGACATTCGATATACAGCGTTTAGATAGCGGTCAACAAAAATATGACTTCCCAGTCACCCCCTTTCTCCCTCCTCGAACCACGCAGGTGAACAGCTGATAAACTCTACTTCCTCCCCACCACCAAGTGCATTGATTACCGTAAATAGCCAAAAGGGTGTTCAGAATAAATAAAACATACCCAGCTCTTACACACGGATTTGCAGATCGTCTAATGCTTAAGGATCGAGCAGTCACAATGATAGCAGCTAAAGGTCCGCAGTCGTGCGTTGGAACCGCAGGCGGTGAGTAAAACTGTTGAACAAATGTCTCTGTGTGTTGTTAACGTTACTAGCTCGGCGCGTTAGCACAGCTTTAGCACATCGCCCACACGGCCCGCCCCCAGCCGCTCGGTTTTTTCCGGAAAGACTCGGTACAGTCTATCTTTCACTTATAAATATAATAAAACTAAAGACTTTTTGGAGATATGAACGATGCAATACTACTCTATAGGTACTCAAGATTAACAGGAGATTGAGTGAAAATGAGCATTTCACCCCCCCTTTAAGGTTAATATATTTCAAATGTACTAACTTAAATTTAACATTACAATCAGGAATACATTTAAAGGTTACCTATTATGCCCATTTTCACATGATGTAATATAAATGTCTGATGTCCTCAGAATGTGTCTGTGAAGTTTCAGCTCAAAATACCACCCTGATTTTTTATTATAGCTTGTCAAAGTTGCCCCTTTTTGGGGCGCTCCGTTTGTGTGTGTGTCCCTTTAAATGCAAATGAGCTGCTGCTCCGCCTCCGTTCGGTAGAGGGCCGACATGTGCTTCGGATACAGGAACAACATAACAGCCGAATTTCTCTCAGGAAAAATGTCAATAATATCCAGTAGCGGAGTGCAGCCTTATATGTTTGAACCGGAGTCAGACACAGATAGAGAGACTCAGGAAGAGGCTGCAACTGTTAGACTGTAGGCTACATGGACATTTCTGAATGGTTAGTGGATATATTTATGTAACTTAGTTGTTGTGGAGTTTATTCATCTCATTTTGCATAATAGGTCCCCTTTAAATACATGACAAACACACTTCAATAGAAATGAGGTTAAACTCATTAGGTAAAAGTATATTTTAGCTTATCACAAATCAGGGACGTCGTAGGCCTATTTTAGGGGGGTTGAAGCTACCCCAAAATGTTCCTAAGCCCCCCTAAATTATAATAAGAACAACAAAAACAATTCGATTTATCAATAACCGTATCCTCATTCATATTTAGACGCAACAAATGATATATATCCAGCTACAAAAAAAATAGCCGAAAAGTCGGAAGTTGGACAGTGCAAAGAGTCGTAATAACAGAGCTGCCAACTCTCACGCATTCACCGTGAGACACATGCAATTGACACTTTTCACACGCTCTCACGCCACACATCTATTTTCTCACGCACAGAAAAATCGTGAAGCAAAGAGGACACGGAGACCAACAGACTAGACAGAGCAGGTTACTTTATGATATAAAAGAATCTCAACTCTCAGATTCTGTCAATTTTATTACGAAATTCAAACAATAAATACCGTTTTGGCGTTTGTAAATGTTACGTGACAGATCCCTAGCGCACGTGAACCGATCATCTCTACTAGCTAATAGTAAATAAACACGAACACTGTTGAAAGATACAGTAGTAGGCTACAACTTACCGAAATGTATATTCCTCATACAAAATATCGATCAATCAGTGTTTTTTATCAGCGTGAAGAGGTCAATAACATAGCTGGAGAACATGTCACATTTACCTCAGGAAAGCCATTTAATGACCATAATAGGCTACAGCACGTAGTTGGCAAGAAAAAAAGAGCTATAGAGAGTATTTTGCTAAATATGTGTTCTATATTACATATTTATTATATTTTTAATTATATCATTAAATAAAGTTGGTAGGCCGCCTATTATAAAAAAAAAAAACGCATTATATTTAATTTGAGTTATTTTTAACCTTAAATAATACTGCCAGCTGATAGGGCTCTCTGTATGTTACCGCATTAGGTGAGTTGTTTTTTTCTTGAGAAAAATTAACGCCTACCTTGTGTAGCCTACCTAATATTTATCCAAATGAGTCAATATTAAATCAAAATACAATAATTGAATTGAATTGAAATAATAAAAAAGCGTAGCTTACCAGAAATTGTATTCTTATGATTGCTCTGAACATTTCTGACTAAGTTCAACAAACATTAAATTACTTATTCATAAACTTAAAAAAATAATTAATAAAAATGTAGGTGTGACGGGGTTGAGACAGGGTTGAAGATGGTAACGGGGTTGAAGAGACAAATGCAGCTAAACATATACAGTACATAGCTGTTTTTTACTTAAATTCACTGTAAGATTTTCTATAAACGCAAGTTACAAATACCCTGGGGGCTAAGCCCCCCCCTGTCTTCCAATCCTAGTGACGTCCCTGTCACAAATGCTTTCGGTGCTGTACATTCGGCAGTACACTACAACCATATTTCAATAACAAGGGAGTCAAACACTGATAGAAGAGAGTTGACGTCTGAAGAAAGGAAGATTTGTTTCCGCTAAAAACAATACAAGCGTGACAAAAGATGTATGAAAAAAAAAGAGAGAAGAAGTACTTTCTCATTTCTTCCATATCCTTTAATTTGAACACTTGTCTCATTTCTCTCACCTAAATGTCAACACTAGCTATTTTGGCCATGTTGCATGTTTCTCTTTTTACTCACACAATCACTATGTACTGTACAGGCCTCCCTAAAAATATTTAAACACAGAACTGCTCAGACAATGGCCATACGAATCTGAGGCACAAATACTTTTTTTCTCTTTCTATTTTGGAGACATTTTTAAACTAAAAAGTGTACTAAAAGTAGTTGCCACAATACCAGAACCAATCAGAAGCATCCAGGCATAGGCAATACAGACAGCACTATCAAACACAGCAACACATTTCACTTCTCCACAACAGTATCACATGATTGTGCCTGCTCTCTGTCCTGGCCAGCCTTTCCTTGTATTAAAAATTAAATGTGACTTATTTGTGACTACTTCACCACTTAAAAGAAATAATACTGTTTCTCATCCAAAGTGCCGTATATCATTGATATTTTGATAACACTTTATAGTAACTGCACGCTAATAATCATTAGTAAATCATTAGTAGATCATTAATAAAGTACGAAAATACAATTATTAAACGCATTATAGATTTGCTTATAAATCAAGAATAAAACATTTAAAGCTGTATTTATAAACTGCTTATTAATGTCTATTAATGTGTTTTAAATTATGAATGAACTGTTTACTAATGCTTAACTAATGATTAATAGCGTGCAGTTATCATAAAGTGTTACTGATTTAAATCATAGTTTAATTTTGAATCTGGCCCTGCTTCAAGGGGTGCAGAGAATGGGGACAGGGAGTTTTTAAGCTTGAAAATATGCAAAAGCAGCATTAACGTAGCATAAAAGCAGTTCATATGACTTTGTGCTATAATCATAAGTCGTGAAATAGCATTGTGTGAGGAATAAACTGAAATTTTGGTCATAATTCATTGAAAACCTTGACAACCACCCTATAGCTACCCTCATGTTCATTAGAGTTCATTACAGAAGTTGCAGTCTCCGTTTAGTCTTTTGAGTCAGATATTTTCAATGTCATCAGATATAGTCCACAAATCTGGTTCACTGAATCGTTTTTTTTTTTTTATTTGACTCACTGACTCATTGAGTTAACAGCTTAAATGTAAGTCTGTTTCTCATCCAAAGCTATCATATGACTTCAAAAGTAATATGGGCTGCTTTAATGATAAATCTATAGTGCTTTTGCATCCTTTACAAAGCTCGAAAGCTCCAGTCCCGTTATGGACTCTATGCCCGAGCGCATTTAGACTCACTGGCCACCGCAACTTTCAATGCAGCGAGGTGTATGGAAATCATGAGAAATTGAAGCACAAAATTAAATCTTGGGGAAGTGTTACATGAAATTGAAAAGAGCAACTATCTATATTTATATATTCTTCAAATCTCTGTCCTATTGACCTTTTCTGAATGGGTGAATTGGTAAAGGAATTGGTCATTTTTTCAGACATACCAAACATGCACACATACAGTTCTCTCTTACCTTTGCATTTGTATCCTTGTTTATAAAAGCCCCATATCTTAAAAAGAGGGATATACATATTAAAGTTATTTTTGAAGAAAGAGAGAGATGCAGAAAGGATGTTGAAAATAGTACAGAGAAGAGAAGAGGGAGGATCAAGAGAGAATGAGAATCACAGCAGGAAAACAATAGATGAAAGGGAAAGCCCCAAACATCACAAACACACAACATCAGAGGCCACACACACAGGTAGATATGAAAGTACCACATACACACAATGGAAAGGGACTGGGGTACAGCATTCAATACACAGCTACACACCACACCATGTTATAAATAAACCAACAGATCAAAGCCAAATGTGCTCAGATAGAGCTAATTTCTAAAACTGTCCATCTTAGAAAAGACACTGTGCAATAATTAAAGTGCCCCTATTATGCTATTGTATAGGTTCCTAATTTTGTTTCGGAGGTCTTCTACAATAGGTGTACATGCATCCAAGGTCGAAAAACCATTGATTTTCTCATACATTGCAGCATCACCTCTTTTCTCACAGAGTCTGAAATGGTTTGATCAAGGATCCGGTCTCTATAAACCCCTCCTTTTCGAGAACCTCCTACGTAGGTTCGAGCAGGTAGTAAGACTGGAATTACTGATGGCTCATTTCAGTTTAGAATCGGTTCTTTCTTTTGGGAGACAATAACCCCATTTATCTGCACTTGATCTTTGAAACATTGCAGACCTTTTACATTCACAAACAGCTATATTAAACACTACATGAAAGGTAATATCCGAAAAAGCATAATAAGGGCACTAAAAAAAAAAATTCTATATGATTGCATGAGCATCTGATACTTACAAAGCCGGTGCAGTGTTCGCAGAAGGTGGGTTTCACATATGTAGTCTCCATAAAGGTGTGTATGAAGCCCATCTTACAATTGAGCAAAGAACTGGCCTTCATAAAATAATCTATCATCTCCTCCCTGCTGATCTTTCCATCCCTAATTGATGGAGACAAACAGATCATGAAATGAGAGAGAAAAACATACACTCTGAAACAGTCCACACAGTCCAAACAGTGGGAATCTTTTCCTCATAAAGGCCCTTGCACACTGAGTCCGAAATTCGTGTCGGAAATTTTCGCACGTTAAAAAATAAATACGACCTCACGTTATGTCAATCACGCTTGCACACTGACTCCGAAACTTTCGTACGTCATAAAAAAATTAGGATCAGGTTCGATTTTCTGCGTTTTTTCGCATCCGTAGCCAGCATTTGAATGGTGTTTTGACAATTCAGAGCCACCGAATCACGAATACGAAAAAACGCATACGAAAATTTCGGACTCAGTGTGCAAGGACCTTAACAGATCAACTTCCATGGAAAGGGTGCTTTGTGAACATCACAAGAGAAGAGGCCCAATAACTCATGCCACCGCTTTAGATTTAGTTGTGGCAATAATAATAACTGTATAATAATAATGTCTTAACTGTTACTAGTCGGATATATTCCATATATATGCCAACATTTCCGGAACCTTCCTACAGTTTAACCAGAATTTTGGAAATGACTGAAATTGAATGATTCTACCATAGAATAGTTAGATATGGCAAAATTGTTCCACCCACTATTTGATATTTTTGATGATGCTCTGCTGCACTTCATTATGCACTGTTCTGATTGTTGTTAGGATGACAACATGATTTAAAAGTTACATTTTTAGGCTGGTCTGCCTCAGTGTTCTAACGTTTTTCCATTCCACTGCGCTATTGTTCCATTGTCTTCGCATTTGCATCTCGTGTCTTTTGCAGCACCTCGCGCATGACATTCTAAAAACACGACGCTCAAGTTAAAAGAAGTTAAACTACCTTGCACTTTTTTTCGTTCTACTTACCTGGTTTTCGCGTTTTCAACAGCAAAAACGCTTTCAGTGTGAACTGGCCCTAACAGCATTTGTTAATAGTGTAGATTACCAATCAAATCTAAGAAGGCTGGCATTAACGTCCACAGAAGCCGAACATAAATTCCAGCATAATACTTATAATTTTAATGGTGCAAGAGTATGAGGTAAGATGTAAGAAAAACATTTAATATTTGAAAATTGTTTTACAAAATTATGTAAAAAGACAAACAGTAACAATAGCCTATAGTCAAGTCAAGTAGCACTAGGTAGGTATAGTGATGCAAGCTACTCAACTTTTGTGTCAAATTTTGCAGTTTTGAATCATTTTGATTAATGTAACTCATAACTGAATATGACTGATCAAGAAACATAAGCAAAGCTGTTTTCGGAATATTAGGCATAGGATAAGAGTGAATGTGTGAATATTTTCAAATAAAAAATTTGGAAATAGATCAAATTACTTGCTTTCTTATATCATACAATAAATTATTCTATCTTATTCCCTCAAACCCCTTTAAAGTATTTAATTATTTAAATAACAAAAACAAACAAAAATGTTCAAGACATGGTTACAGCCTTGGATTCTGGATATGCCTTCATAATGAAGTTAGTGAGTTCCCCCTTCAACAAGTCTTAACTGTCTTCAAGAAAACCTTTCTCTCTGTGGTTTTCATTCTGACATCAGGTCCATGTTCATACTAATTTCTCTATTAAACCAAGCTATGAAATCGATCTGCTGAGCCTGCTGAATTTTGTTCATGCTGTGAATCATAATTTGTGAATACATTTTTATTATGGCGTGCAAAAGACAGTGCTCTTGTTTGGTATTGATACACTCACTGATTTTTATCAAGTTCTCCAAACTTGCTGAGATATGGAAAGTTATTCCTGATGCATTCAAACTCTTCACGTGAGATGAAGCCGTCACCGTTTGTGTCAAAATTCTTAAACACAGACTGTGAAAAGAAAATAGGAACACAGTTTCATTAACATCTCCAATAATCCATATTACACAATGGAGGGATTAGTAAATTAACATATTGAGCCTATTAAACTTCATAATTTATACTGTCAGAGTAAATAAATATACATAATTGGCACTGCACTAAGACCACCCAAAAATCATTACTAACGAATCATACATTGAAAGATAAAAAAAACACAAGGTCCAAAGGGAGGATGCAAGGGCTATTTTTTTTTTCCTTTTCCAAAACTTTAAATTCCATTATTTTAAAAAGTCCATGCTTAAACTCAAACCACATTCTTTTCAACATGAACAGGAATAATATCAATAATATCAAGGTCTTGATGTCACTCAATGGTAATGTATTGAATCTGGTCACAGTAGTAGCAGCGAAAGAAACGGAGTTCACTGTAGTGAGTGTTTATAGTTGCCTTAGAAAGTACCCTGAATCCAGTAGTTTGTTCAGATTAACCATTATCACTTTTAATTAGGGCTATCAATTTAGCAAGATTAATAATGGAAATGATAAGATGCTAAAACATAACACATGTACTCATGTCCCCTGACCAGTGTAATCTCCAGTAGATTCTCTACTGGAAAAATCTCCTTGAGATTTTTGCAATCAAAATGTCTGGTTTTGTGGCAGCAATTAAAAAAAAAATATTGTGTTTTTTAAAATAATTTGAATACAAAATTCATCATACTATGTATGACGTTAAATGTACAATAATCATACATGACAGAAAAAAACTAAAATGCAGAAAGCTGGTTTATTTTTGTTTCTTACTAAACAATTCTGATATTGAGGTCTTTTCTTTTTTGGCTTGTTCATAAACAGAACACTAAGGTCTGGTTTCACAGACAGTGAATAGCTTTTATAAACATGCCTTAGAAAAAAAACAATAATTACAAAATATCAAAGAACGCAAATGCCCTCTGAACAAAACCTAAGAGATTGAAAAATCAATTGCAAAATTGATTGCTATATGGAAATAAAGCAAGCTACTTATTTTTAGGTGCTGTAGAATGGATTATTTTATTATTTTATAATGTTTCCTGGGGTGCCCTTATAATGTTAGTATGTTTTTTAGATCAAAAATTGTTATAATTTAGAAATAAAAGGCATATTTCCTAGCCTGATTTCATCCTCTGATTTGAACACTCTGTTTGAAGGGGCGTGTCTGCTGTGAGACTTCAGTGTAAACGCCCACTGCTGTGATTGGCTGACATGCTTGCATATGAAATACCTGGCATTACATGTGGAACTATCTGGAAAACTTTTACTATTACAGCTTTTATACGTTTTTACTATTACAGCTATCGGGATTAACGAATCATGAGGGTGTTTTTCAAAAACGAGATTTAAATAAGAAAGAGAAAACTATGGTGTTTGAGACTCACTGTATGTCATGTCCATGTACTGAACTCTTGTTATTTAACTATGCCAAGATAAATTCAATTTCACATTCTAGGGCACCTTTAAGAAACTTTTGTGAAATGTCTATTCCAAAAAGATCTAGGTTTAGTCTGTCATGTGCAATTAATTGTGATTCGTTTGACTATTTGGTTCAATCTTGTAATTATCAATTAGTATTTTTAATTAGTTGACATCCCGTAATTGTAATTCCTATTAAATTATGCTTGATTGTCTTTAGTTGACTCTTAAAAGTATTTGCCTAGAATTTTAACCTTTTCATCATGCATTTCTTGCCCAATTTGGACAATTAGATATAACTGCATGGGTTAATCAAGATGTTGACTGTGTCCAGATTAATAAATAAATAAGCAATAAATAAGAGGGGTGGGGCTTAGTACAGGCTCAACGGAAGTGATTTAATGTGTTGAACATACAGTAAATGTGTGTCAAAACAAATTGGAATTATAAGAATGTTAGTTTTTCTCTTACGTCCACCATCTTCTCGATATGTTTGCTGATAATAACAGGGTTAGCTTTAGGCTTCACCGATGCTGCCCATTCATCAATCATTGATAGTTGTTTAGGAGCTGGACTGGAGGAAGTTGTTGAGTTCTGATCCAGCAAGCAAAAACCAAAGTTACAAGTGTGCATTTATCTTTACATTTAATTTATGAGATTAAATCTAATCTTGTGAGTTTACTTATTTTACTGTAAATAATACATTTCTTCATAATGCATAAAATTAACCAAATATAACAGGCTGGAAACTGACCGGAGGTTTTGCAGCCCTGGGTTCTCTCTGTAATGAGAGCTGATAAATCTCCTCTTCTGTGTGGTACTGATCCAGTGACACCTACACATAAAACACAACCAAAATCTGTCTCAGGATTCAATGAGCTACAAATGATTAATGTAACTTTTGGGGAAGATTAGACATAAATGATTTCTTCTATTTCTCAGAAAGTATTTCTGAACCTAGATTGCTGTCTGCTAAATGTCTCTGATCTGTTCTGTTCTGCATTTGTATGTGATTGTGTGTTTATCAGAAAACAGTCAAATGGACTAAAATTAAATCAAAGTTTAAAGACTCATCAAACACTTCCATACTGTATGCATGTTTTCTCTCTCTAGAAATGGTTGAATGGATTTGATTAGACATGAATTCTCATGGTACATTCACCACATGCAGCAATTATTGTAATTATTTAGAAGATTCTATTTAGAGCTGTTCACATTCTGGAGACTTCAAAAAAAAAAAAAAAGGTTTCTATGGCAACACTCAAAAAATTCTGGCAAACTGCAAAAAAGTGAAAAAAATGCTTTCCGTGTTGCGTATGGATGGACGGGTGATACAGATTTTGGAATATGCAATTTGTTCATGCTTGGCATCAGTTGTTTTTTAATATTGCACAGGAATTTAAGAACTATTTGGGAATTTTGTATACAAAAAAATCCTGTAGAATATGTCTTTCTGTTCTATTTCTGTGCTGAAAGTGTACTGAATGTGAGCTGTAAACGATCAGAGCCAAAGATGACCAGAAATTTGTACAAAAAAACTATGAAACTGTGTCAAGAGTTGTAACTCAGTTACACATTGAGCTATGCTGCTCATGCAGCTGATAAAAGTTCAAGTCCATTCTTCCACATGTCTTCCAACTGAGTGCTGCAGCGATGACATATTTTTATTGGTTAACTCGTTTCCTGCTTTTGGAATTTTAGAACTTCCGGTTCCATTGTCCTGAAGTCAAAGGGTTTTATGGATTTTTGGTTAAATACCTGAAATAAGGTCTGTGCTTAACACAAGCTCAAGATATTTTCATGTTTTATTCTACGACATAACATACACCAGTAATAACCGCTTGTGATTTTTAGAAACTTTTACTTGTCTGAAAAAGGTGAGTTGCTAACAAGGGTCTAAATGGGACTACAGAGGTTGTCGCTGACATTAAATGTCATCACACCGAACAGGTAAACTCATCTATTCTCTAGTCCACTGTTACGTTGTGTCATGCTCTTGAAAATTATTATAACTTGATCTTTCAGGGAAATTTTTTTAAATGAAGACTGAAAGAGTTGTGGGAAGCTTAATGGTGGTGATATATAGCCTACATTTAGCTTTTTCCTTTAGCAGGCAATTGTTTTTAGTTTGTGAGCATTCGTGAAGATTGTCATGATGAACAAGATGTGTAAGTATAATAAACTTTTGTTATTTTCTGTAATAATTCAAAATAAAAATCTATTAGGTTTTTGTCAAGGGAACCTGAGTGATGCAAACTTACAAAAATACGTCACCACTTCAGCACTCTATAGTGGAAATCCTATTTTCTCAAACTTGGCAATAAAATGAGTTTTTACAAATAAACTGTCAATCGGTTAGTTTTATCCTAATCACTCTATTCCTCTTGAAATCAGATACACATCATAAAACACACACTCACTGTAAGTAGATTGAGCAAGTCTGTGTTGGCCTCAATGTTCGGGGGAGTGTTCTGCACGAGGGCTAATTCCTGCAGGATCGCATAGAGTTGCTGACATTTGGCCAAGTTGACACGAGTCTTCTGTGGGTCTGTCCAGTCGGACAGAGCAACATGAACGGCTATCAAGTCCTTGAGGTTAACGGCCAGGATTGGGAAACGAAACCCAGTGCATTCAGCGAATCGGCGCCGGTATTGACTGTAGTTGCTACAAGACGTCACCAGGTCCACCAAACTGTTAAAGTTCTGAGAGAGACATTCTGAAATTGAAACTGAAAGTGTTGGGTCTGATGTAAAGGTTTTGTGTCTGGTGCACAGGTGTTGTATGTACCTTATTGGTTTCATTGTTGATGTGTGCCTGTGTCTCCTTCAGCCTAGAGATGGAGCTATTATTGAGACCCCCGACCACCGCCATCAACGTGTTGAAATTCTGCAACTGGAGTAGTTTCTACAGGGTGTGAATTAGTGAAAAAGAAAGAGAGGATGAAGTTAACAAAATATTTTGTTATATTAATAATAATTAAATAAACAACTATGCTGTTTTGAGGCTCTGAAAGCTTCCAGGTCAGCGAATATTACCAAACTCATGGAAGATTTCTAAAATATTTGTATTTATCCATTTGATTTTTATCTTATTTTCATCATTATGAACAAATACACCATAAACCGTTTGCGAACAATAAACAAAGATTTATTGTAACACCATGCTATCCATAAAATAAATCACAAAGCTGATTAAGTATGTATGTTAAGTTAATTTTAGTATAATTATTAATGCAACTATCATTGCTTTCCACTGTAAGGTAAACTACATAAAATCTAATTTCTATTTTCTCCCTATAAAGTGAACTGCACGTCATTCACTATATAGGCAAATTTATTGATTAGTAACATAGAAATAGTGTAGAATCTGAAACATTTTTGACGAAATATTTCACACAATTTGTTTTTAACTTTTTCAAAATCTTTCCACTTACTAACAACACAACAGATACAATAGGTGCATTCAAATTTTTGGTACTTTCTTGTTCCCTAAATATGTTCCTACTAGCCTGCTTTTAAGAGATAGATTGAGAGAAGAAAGGATTTCGAAGAGAACGACTACTAGATATGAAAAGATACTGGGCAGAACACCTTGTGGAAGAGAAAGGAAATATCAGAAAGATAAAAAGCGGTAGTCGAAGTGATATTTTGGAAGAGGAAGAGCTCAGGGCCCATAAGAAGGAAGAGAAGGGATCATCAGGAAGAACAAGAGCAGGGGGTGATGGAGCCCCTCTGCGCTTCTGAAAAATTCAAAGAGAAGAAAAGTCACATGGGACTAGCTGTCATCATACTAAAGGTCCACACCAGAACTCTGTTTTTTAAGTCTTGGGGGTTTTATTCATTATGTTCTAATTTTCGCTTATTTTTCCACACTGCAGCTGTTGTTCTTATAACTACAATAACTTGCTGTTGTTCTGTACTAGAGGTGTTAGTTCCCAGCCCTGTAGATTATAATTTCAACCAAATAAAGTAGTTATAGGCCAAGCACTAACAAACCCAAATGAGCAACTGTATTCTGTAAATCAGCTCCTACAATTTAGCTCCTAAATCAGTCTTTACAATACAAAAAACAATTACTGAATATTTTTTTACTTTGAAATAAATTTCACAAATAATCACAAAGAAACAGCATGTAACACACTGAATTAACCATGACATTTTAAAGTAGAAAAAATGAAATTGCATTTTTTTTGTAAAACAAAATAATCTTTGTTTTATTTACAACTTCGAAAAATCAATGCACAGTAGTTAAATACACCTTGTATAAAGTGGGACCAACGGTAGTTAGTTCTCCTGACCTGCGCGACCTGTATGAAGTGTGCAATCACGGCAGCTCTCTGCGGTGCAGTGGGCTTGCTGAGAACCATCAGCTGAATCCACTGTGAGACGCTGTTAAAGAGTGTAATAAACCTCTCCAGAATAGGGTTATCTACTGTACAGCCATGCATCACAAAGCTGTGGTAATCCTGAAACTGAAACACATATAAAACAAATGGTCACAGTCAGACTACATGTTAGGACTTTACAACAAACTTCACAATGATTTAATAATAACCTTCGGTGGTGTTTTACACATAATTCCATAATAAGAACATCATAAACTGTTTTTAACAGGCTCATTTCAGTTATTTTTAATGTTGTGTGGAAAATATGCAAACATCTTAAAGTTTAAAGTGCCCTTATTATGCTTTCGCAGATATTACGTTTAATGTAGTGCGTAATATAGCTGTTTATGAATGTAAAAAGTCTGTGTAAAAAGCATATATTTTTGGTGGCTCTTTCTCATCCATAGTTTTTAATATAAGATAAAAAATCCATCAGCTCCACCAAGTCCTGAAAGACACCTTTCAGCATGTTTAATTTAATTTAATTTAAAACATGTCTTTAATTATCTGATGTATTTTGGCTTAACTTGTGTGACATTCTGAGGACAATTAGAGCACTTTCACACCAACAAGCATATCAAAACCTGTACTCACAAACATACCATTATCTTGCAGAAGGATTTGTACTCCAGATAGGTCAGATGTTCAGCAAGCTCACCAGGGTCCAGGTGATCAAACAAAAGAGACATTTTTCTCTTTTTTGACATAGAGGGAACTCTTTGGGTAACTTGTCGTTTCCATTGATATGAGGGCCTGCAGCAGGGAAAATGTTTTATTTCAGACAGGACTATGGTTGTTATTCATGGCAGTTGACCAATATGCTGAAATATGACTGTGCTGTGTAACATAAAAATAAAACAAAATCATCAACTACTCACCCTCATTTTACTTTAAACATACTGTTAAAAACTTTAGTTTAGTATTTCTCAATAAAGCTTTGAGAGCTACAGCAAAAAGCATGTGAACTACTTTTTAAAGGGGTGGTTGAATATGATTTCACTTTTATAACTTTAGTTAGTGTGTAATGTTGCTGTTTGAGCATAAACAACATCTGCAAAGTTACAACGCTCAAAGTTCAAAGCAAAGGGAGATATTTTCTTTTAAAAATTGTTTTTTAAGGACTACAACAAACGGCTGGTAGGGACTACACGACATTCCTCCCGGGTTAGTGAAATCACTAACCCTAAAATTTACATAAACCCGCCCCCAGGAATGTGATTTATAGATTATCAAGACAGAATATGCTAATCTCTGACTAGAAGATAACTACAAGTCAAGTCAAGTCAAGTCACCTTCATTTATATAGCGCTTTTAACAATATGGATTGTTTCAAAGCAGCTTTACAGAGATAATAGGAAATTACCATTACAGATTGTTTAGGCTTTACAACAGCTCTAGGATAAAGTTATTGTCCAGCTAAAGTTAGTTTTGATTGATTGATTCACTTCCGTTGTGAAGATCATTAGTTATTAACTTAAGGGCCGCAAACACAACACCGTTCTAACAGGAAAATCCTTAACACGCTCCGGCCGCCCATCCTTACAAAACAGTGCCTGGTGTCTCAAGAACGCACTCCCTGAAATAGGTTCGAAGATGCAAATGATTATCCATTATCTCTGCGCAAAACTCAAAAACGCAAACCCGCAGAAACGCAGACGTCGTGCACATGCGCATTAGGGGCCCTATCTTGCACCTAGCACAATTGACTTTGTACACCGACGCATGTATCATTCCTATTTTGCACCCGACGCACAGCAGACTTTTCCCTCCACAGACGCACGTTGGTAAATTAGTGAATGAACTTGCGCTCCCGGGGGCGGTTCAGGAGGCATGTTCCGGCGCAAACGTTCCCTGGTACTATTTTGCAGTTCCAGAAAACAATTCCGCCACTGACCAGGAAAAACCTAGTCTAAAGAAGACTCCTGAACCGCTTCTGGCGTGCGCCTGGCAAATACACCGTTATAATAGCAATCCGCCATGGAACAAGCACGTCTGCTCTTAAAGGGAATGTGAGATGATGCTCTGATTGGTTTATTTCACGTTACGCCCAAACCACACCTATAAGTAATGTAGCTACTTTAGACCAACCCATTTTGGATTTGCAGAGATCCGCCCACAAAGTTACTGGCGTTTCGTGTTTGATACTTGCGTTTCAGATCGTTAAAATAGGGCCCTACGTGTTCAGCCCAAAGGTATGCGCGTTTGAATATATATGTGCACGTGTAGTCCTTTACAAATCAACCCTCAATAAACTACTTGTCTGGCCTTAAGAAATTGTAATACAGAAATTTTTGTTGCATCTGCATAGCCACACGAACCAGAATTATCCCGACAACATTTTATCTGTACTGAGGTAAAAGGAAGGGAAGGAGGCTACACATAAGCTACATAAATTCACCAACTAATCATTCAGAAATGTTGTCATCATGTTGTCACTTCTTCTTGAGTCTCTCCATCTTTCTGACTTCGGTTTGAACATAAAAGGCTAAAAGTTTTTGTCATTTCCAGTGCATGTCTGTGTGAGGTAAAAGGACATAAGCTCTTGAAGCTCCGCCCTCTGTGCTGGGAGCATCAGCTCATTTGCATTTAAAGGAACAGACACAAAAACGGTGCGTTTTTGCCCACCCTCAAAAAGTGACAACTTTAACATGCTATATAAAAATATCTGTGGGGTATTTTGAGCTAAAACTTCACATACACACTCTGGGGGCATCAAAGACTTATTTTACATCTTGTGAAAAGGGCATTATACCACCCCTTACTACTTTTTGGTGTTATTTTGTCCTTAACAGCTGCAGTTACAACCCACGATCATGTGGAAAAGAGCAGCTTCTTTTTTTGTGGTCCATGGAAGAAAAAACATGCATGTTTTAAACAGGAGTGTGAGTAGATGAGAACATTTTTTATTTTTTGCAGCGGCATCTCTTCTCTTTTCTGATGACGTGTTTTCTGGCGTAAGGGCGACTGGGCGGGACAACCTGTCACTCACATGAGATCCACCAATAGCAAACCACAACCATCCAATCAATTCCCCATGGACAACATTAGTCCCGCCCTACATTTTTTTTTTTTTTATTCTATTCGAGAAGCCGTTTCACTTAGATATACAGTACATCACAATAGAGAAGAAAAGACTATCGCAACTTCTGTTTCATGCCATCTCTAACCTTTTCAGAGTGAGAACATAAAATTAAGTTTGGCTATGACTCTGTATACTTACACACTCTCTACATCAATAAGTTGACTCTGTGTTTCGTTGCCGCCAGTGTTCAGGTTCTCTCTCAGGTCTTTAATCTGGTCAGCCAAAGCAGGATTCAGATCAAACTCTACTGGAAATTCGGAAATCCAGTACCTACATAGAAAAAGACCAAAGAGCAAATGCAATGAAAAAAGAAGATAAGACATAACATGGGGAATTTGAATGAGACACAGGATTAGTCTTACTTTACGAGGTGGCATATTTGGGCTCTGATCTCATCGGTGCTGCCCTCCTGTGACCTGCACATTTGTTAAGGGTCTAAAGTGTTTTCTATCGAACTCTACATCATGACATTTTCATTTCTTACAAGAGAACATATGTAAATAAAATATTGGAATTTTATGGAAAGTTATTAACATCATTTAGCTCTACATAATTAACTTTACAACAAGAATTACTACTTAAATACTTTGGTTCATCCAAATGATATCAGGTTTTACAGCATCTTATGGCAGGATTTAAGAGTTCCCTTTCAGTTTGTCATGTTTGACGTTACATAGACGTGCTGACGTACTAATTGCGATCCCCTTCAAGGAACGAGGGGTACATATGTAACAGAGACGTTAGTTCCATTATATCTAGCATGGGTTGTTACCATCGAATGAAGTTGAAATATATTGGTCAAGTAAGATTGTACTTAATTTGTTTTGGTGAACTGCTTCCAATAGTAACACAATGAACAATGTGGGGCAGCAACAACTAATAGATAAAATCGGTTATAATTGTTTATTAAAATAATAGACTAATTTTGTTATCGATTAGTCAGATCTGCGCAGAATCCATCCGCCAGTCATGACGCATTACAGTATAGAATTACCAAAGACTTCAGAATTTTGGAATAACACATTTCTATGTTTCTAATGTTTTTGAGATGTGTTTTCCTCAGTGCATAACTTACATTTTACAGTTATATCCTTATCTGTACATGTTAGAAAGTCCTGCAAATATAACAACAAGCGAGTCTCCGTTAAATTTCTCAGACTTCAATGACAGAGCGCCGGTGCCAAAAAAAAATACATTTTGCTAAAATATTTCTTGTTAGAAATGAATGTAGTTTCAAAATTCTACCTATAAACCATTAATCATATTTTTTTGAGAGCATTCAGGTAAAGGGACTGTTGTTGAAATAGCCTATTAATGTAATATAGGCTAATAAATATGTTCAGATGAGAGAATATGTATTTCCCATACCTCGTAAAAGTTGACATTTTGTGCTTTTGTTTTTGTTCAGTATAATTTTTAGTCATTGTAATTTCTGCCATAAAATGTCAAGAAATCAGTTGTTTGGTTTAGAATGTAATGTTATATTTGAACCCTTTTTTGCACATAATGTATAGCATAGCCTACATAGATATATTCACTATATTTGTATATATAATTTTTTTTAATTGATATTCGTTGGATTAATCAAAGATAATAATCATAGTTGCAGCCCTAGTACAATGCAATATAACATACAACACAAGGGTTTTTGTAGATAAAGGATACTTTAGCAGCAGTTTCTTGGACAGATCAGTAGAAGAAATGTACCAAGGATGCATCATCAAAAACATTTTCACAAAGGAGGGATTTTTTATTGTGCCTGCATTGTCTGAAAGCACAAACATCACAGAACATTAACGACAAAATAAACCATACACATTTTTTTATGGTGACTTCCTTGGTCGCTGTTGCTAATGAACAGCATGATTACTGTTTGCTGGTTCATCTTCTAGTTTCGCAGACTAAATGTTCCACCCAAACGTTTGTTTGAAACTCATTTATGTATAAAACTTATTTCTTTATAGACTCACCAAAGGACTGTATGCAGATGTCCACCAACTCATCCACTGTTCCTGTATCCACAGGTAACGGATCCATCATTTCTCTCTCTTTCTTCCCCTACCTTCACTTTCTAATGCCCTTCTGTCTTTCTCTTCTCCTCCAGTGGTCTTCCTCTTCTCTTTTGTCTGTCAATAGAGATTGTTGTATGGAGAGGAACACATTAAACACACATTAAAAAGAATTGCATGTAATTGCGTTGAATGTGCAATTGTAGTGTATTATGTTATATATTTTTAAAAACTGTATTTGCAGATAATATATTAATAAAATAAAAGGCCACTTAAGTGTATGGGAGTACTATTTGACTATTGACTATGACTATTTGTCTTAATACACTTAAGTACACTTTTAAAAAGTACACTTCGTAATAAAGTCAAATTTAAAGTTTTGCTTTTTAAGTCATTACGTTTTAATAATATGTTGTCATGTGTTGAGCACATGCAAAGTATTTGATTATAATTTTAACTGTTGTGTGTTATTCAATTAATCTATTTTAAATGTAGCCTACTATATTCATCATTAAATGTGCAATTACAAATATATTTAAATACATGACATACAAGTTTCTATAGAAATGACATTAAAATATATTTTAGTTTACCATAAATGCTTGTCAGCACATTCGAAAGTACACTTTATATTTCAAAGACAAAATTACATTTCATTTTGTACTTAAGTCCTACTTAAGTAAGGGGCAAAACACAGTTATTTGCATTCATTTAATTGCAGTTAGCATGCAATTAAGTGTCTGAACACACTGAATTCAGTTTGCACTTAACTATATATTTTAAAAGTCTAAGTGCTAAACCACAAGAGCATGTTTCACATTGCAATTTTTTCTGCTTCACACTTGACAGTACAAAGCTATTTCTGGTCTTACATGTCTAACAGCAGCTTGCATAGAATATCTGGTACAAGTTAACTAGTATAAAATATATGTTTCCATCCATTTTAAATAAAAAAGAGCTGCCGATCCAGCAGAACAATGTGTTGTTTGTTTGCCTGCGTGTGTTTGTGTGTGTGCTTAAAAAGCTCTGCTGTACATGAAGAACTGAAGATGACATCACAACACTACATTCTGGCATATTAGTGACAGAATGACAGACATACCAAATGTTCCAGCTGATAAACTAATTTAACGTAATAAACACACACAACGTTATAATGAGCTTCAGACTGTCAAGCAATCGACCTCTCCCAAAACAGAAAACCTCAAGTTATCACATCCTAAAAAAGAAACAGCCACACAAGCTCCAAACCACAGTCTATCCATTATACAACACACACATTTATCGCTCATTGTCCTTTCCTGTATTGACAGAACACACACACACACACACACACACACACACACACACACACACACACACGTTCTGCTCATGCAGTCTTGCAGACTTAGCAAGGTGGCCAACTGGAAACCATGGAAACACACTCTAATTTTATTTTGATCAACCTCTCCACGTTGAAACACAAATCATATTCCATACCCTGTAAAAAAATATTGTAATTTTAACTGCACAAGACTGTAAAAATGCTACAGTAAGAAACGGTTAATTGGTTAACATTAAGTTCCCTTACTGACTGTAATAGATCTAACCCATTTCATGAAATTACAGTAAAATGCTGTTAAATATACCATTTTTGGGAGCAAAAAAGAACAAATTATCTCAAAATTTACAGTGAAAAGCCATAAACGGACATTTCCAGTTTGACACTTCACACTTGGTGGTTTTTAATTTGAATAACCGTTTCTTTTTAGTTTTTTTTTTTAATCAGTTATGTCCATTAGGGTTTTATGTTACATATTTTGTTGTTAAATTAATGCTTTTTGTATCATTTTAATGTCATGTGTGTTAACATGAAAGTGTTTTGTATTTGTGTTCATAACACTGTGCCCACATTCTGTATGTTACATTTACCTCAGCTTGTAGGAAAAAAAATTCTGTTAAATTTACAGTAAAAAATTGTATTTCATTAACTCATATAATGTTAATTTACCAACCTATTTAAGTACTATCATCTGTTGTTTACCTTTGTAATAGACTGAAAACCATCAATAACAAGTGGTGATAAGAAAGACAAATGATGAATCAAAGACCATTACAAGCAGCTTTTCCACAAGCTGATGCAGTGTCATTCACATAAACACAAAACACCGTCATGGTAACACATGTGACGTAAAAAAAAAAGCGCAATAAACACTGATTTAACAACATCAGATGTAACATAAAACCCTTATGTACATAACTGATTAGAAAAAACTATTTCAATGGAAATACATCAAAAGTGAAGTGTCATGCAGGGAATTCTGGGAATGTCAATTTACAGTTTTTGACTAAATTATACAATGACTTGTTATTTTCCCTTCCAAAAATTAAACTGTAAAAATACATTAAATGTACAGTTAGTTCTATTACAGTTATTCACTGTACGGAAAATTTCTGTTGTTAACCAATTAACAGTTTTTTTTTTTAAAACTGGTCTTTTACCATTAAAATCACCATCATTTTCTACAGATGAACGTCATCATGTGTCTTTCTCTTTATTCTTTATAATGGTGGATGTAAAAAGTACCAAACAGATTTTACTAGCAGTGTGGCTTTGCAAATGCAGCATAAAAGCATTGTTCGATTTACTGGTTTAAAATGTAATTTGTTTTTACTTACATTTTTTTGTAAATTACAGTTTTAAATTGTAGAATTTACAGTTTTTTACAGAAATATTCTGGCAACCACATTCTGTAAAAATAACAGGATGTTTTATAGTGTACAAAGAATTCCACATAAACAAAATGCACAAATGTACACATAAAACAATTCACAAAAAAATATAAACTGTAAAAAGTTGTAACCTGTTACCATAAAGAGCTATTTCTTACTTGATAAAGCCCATACAAATATATTTTGTTTGTATAAATAAATCTATTCAGGTTGCTTAAATATTTAGGATATATATAAATAATATTTCTGACTTGAATAAAACCAGCTAATTTAGATGTTATCATTTTAATAACCCTTTTTTCAGTGTAGTTTAATAAGAGGAACATCTAAAATATTTCAAACAAGCCTTTTCACTTTCCATGCAAACCAAATGTATTTGAGCTCTGACTGGCTAATTTAGCCTCAGTACTCTGTTTGACAGACACCCCAGAATATACATGGAAAATCTGCTTTCTTGTAGACAGTAGTGCAACCAATCTTGGGTAATGATACACAGCCACACACACACACACACAAACACAAAAGCCTCTATTAAGCTACATGAAGCGTGTTTTATATAGGATCTCATTGTATGGTGAATGTGTGCGTGTGTAGACTGCAGAGATGTGGGTGGACACTTACAATTACAGCCCTCATATGGAGAGAGAAGAGAATAATAGTTTTAGCAGAAAAGCCGCAGTGCTGAGAAAACGAGTGCAGGGCAAGGAACAGATGGAGTGACAAGGTGAGGGAAAGAAGGATATGCGAACAGAAGAAAAGAGAAATACTCTCCATACAAAAGAGACTCTTAGAACAGTCAGTAGACGTGTGTTTAGGACGTGTGTGAGTTGGATCGCCTGTAACTGAACTGCTAAAGTGTGCCTACTGAAACGCCACAAAAAAATGTCCATTTGACTTCTGTTCTGTGTTGCAAATTTCTATAACCGTTCACAGACCGCTATTAACTGACGAACCGTAAACCAATCCACCTTTTTCCTAACGAGTGTTTTTGATCATGGGACCACTCAAAAGACTGAAACAAATCATACGGTTGTGCTACAATCCTTATAGGTCAGTTTGATTGAAAGAGTTGCAAAATTTTATTCATGTTTTATGTTCAGACGTCAGGAGAATAACGTAACGTTTGGTTTTTTAGTGTAAAAAGAATATATCTGGCAACAGTCGCTGCATTCTTTTCCTCCTGATTCTTTTCTTTTTTTCCTTTGAATTCCGCTGTATACAGTACGAAAATAAAACATGCTGGGCATTTGTGGTCTGCTCTCCCGATGATATATCCCATGAATAATTCACTGGAATGCACTAAGAATCTCTTGTTTTTCTCCCCAAATCTCCCCAAATCACATCTCTTTCCAGGTTTGTTTTCACACGGATGCTTTAAAATGTGATTGTCTTCCCTTTTCACATCTAATCCAAATTAGCAGTGTTTACTGGAACGTTTCTAAAGCAGGTAAACTATATTTATTGTAGGTTAAAATAACAGAATCACTTTGAAATATTATCACTCAATGTTCCAATTAATGAACATTTTTGATTAAGTAAGTAAACCCCTTCAGGCTGATGCAAATCCTCATCACCTTATTACACGGCTACTTGCCACATAAGTAAATAATTAGACACAAAATATCGATGAAATATTTTATTAGGTCTTTAAATGCAAAGCTTCCGCGGAGAGAGACGTTTAAGGTGAGCCGGTGTTATCTGTTTTCAGCGGTCGTTATCTGGGAATAACATGCCACTGGATGGTGCGATTGACCAATCAGAATCAAGTATTCCACAGAGCCGTGTAATAAGGAAACATATTACATACAGACATACATTACAGTGATATTTATACATTACATCCGTAATATTGCTGTAAAAATAATCAAGCTTTCGGGGTTATTTGTGCTTTGTTGTAGTAATTTGTTAATGCTTACAATTTTAATGTTCAGTGGCTGAAAAAGGGTGATTAAAATAATGTCATCTCATTATACCCAGTTTTTAAAAATGCTTATTATTGCGTTCATAGAGCAAACCTTTCATTTTTTTACAGTTTAACGGAAGTTACTCCCATTATTTGTGCAAAGCATCATGGGGTGAAAGTTAAAAGGTGGATAGACCTTAACTCAAACACATGTCCTAAAAGACAAGACAAAGTGTTGTTGTTTTGTTTTTTTAACATGCCATACGTAAATATGTCAAACTCAACCTTCATCTGAAAAGGTCAACTATAGTAGTTTACTGAGAACATGTACTGGCATCAAACTCATAATGGATACATACAATTATAAACATAATGGATTTTATGTCAATTTCATATAGCTATGCAAGTTTATTTTTTGATTTGATAACTATACACTTTTTTTTGCATTATAGAGATGCATTTCTGAATCAAACAGTTTTCTTGTTTGTCATCTGTCTCTGATGCTCATGAGGATTTAAACACTCATGCATGTGTGTGTGTGTGTGTGTGTGTGAATGTGTATGTGTGTGTGATCGTCTGTAAGCAGCTGTTTTTTGAAGCTTCTGTTGCTTGGTGACAGAACCCCAGAACTATTGATCCTCACAGCGATTTAATCGAAGGTTATGAGTGAGTGTGTGTGTGTTTGTCCGATGTTTTATGGCAGAGGTGTTTTGAATATTTCAGTCCCTCCTGCAGAGTGTGTGTCCTGACTGCGCAGGGGTTGAAAGATGTATCTAACCTAACAGAATGAAGTCTGACTGCATTATGAGAGAGAGAGAGAGAGAGAGAGAGAGAGAGAGAGAGAGAGAGAGAGAGAGAGAGAGAGAGAGAGAGAGGGAGAGAGAGAGAACCTTCAAATATGAATACAACATCATCTGTCTTTATTTCATTCTCTCTCTCTCTGTCTCTCTCGTGACTGTACAATAAAAATGTTGATCTAATCAGACCCACATCACTCATTAGAGGAGGAAATAACATCGCTCACAAAGGAGCTTTCTCTCATATACACATACGAGTGTGATATTATCAGTCACTGAAGGTAAAGCAATGATAGCTCAACACTCACTGATGATGCAACTATTAATCTTATTCTCATTATTGGATGTTTCATCTTTGTTGTCAAAGTTAGATCATGGTCTCACCTAAAGAAACCTCAGTGGAGAAAAAAACAGGGAGAAAGTGAAGTGAGAGACTCCATATGCTATTTAGAGGAATGGTATCTGTGTTGTACAACGAATTCATGACTCCAAACTCAGGGTTTCAAGTTGACAAAATGAAACAAATCTAACTTAAATTAGATCGGATTAGTGGTTTCACAGTGCTTGCTACTTTATATAATATAGTGCTGTAACTGTCTCTTTCAACTCTGGATTTATGATTAACACTGCAGTGCTTGAAGATATAAATGTGTGAGCAGCCAATCATGTGAAACATGATTCATTTCTCTGCAGAAAATGAAGAGATTATCCGTATTCCAGAGTCAGAATTAGAAAGAGATTTATTGCCAAGTATGTTTGCACACCCAAGGAATTTGTTTTGGTGACAGAAGAAAGCTTTCCAGTGCACAGAGAAGACAACAGTGCACAGATAGTAAAAAAAAATAAAAAATAAAGATATATGATATATTTTATTTTTGTATTATATTACATTTATTTTATTTTTGTGACTGACCTAGATCACTAGGTTTATAGAGATCACTAGCTCTTCATATTCCGTATCACATATTTTAGTAATTATCATAAATTAGGTATAATCCTATTTATCCAATGAAATTTTAGAGTCCAAATTATTTTGTAAAATATATATAGTTAATATATATGTAGGCAGACTTTTAAAATATATATTTGCTTTACAGTAAACGTAAACTTTTAGAACTTTTTACGCTTTCACTTCTGCAATAATCTGCTGATTATCGTCTCTAAAAAAAGACCAACCTCAGTTCTGTATTTCAAAGAATTCAGGAATTGCAACCATTAAAGTTTAGATCTATGCTCAAAAGGGGGGTGAGCTGTATTTCAAAAAACGCTGTTGGACATTATTGATATTTGAAATCAACCCAGACAAACACACCCCTCTCTTCATTGCTCCGCCTCCAAAACTCACTCTCTAATCCTAACCACCCTGCTCCGAATCAGCCTCGAACCCCGATCCCCCAGCATACGAGTCGAGTGCACTAATGATTACGCTCACCGCCCTCCGTTGCGCACGCAATCCAAGAGTGAATTGTTTATCATAGCAGAAGCACAACAAAATTATGCTTCACGAAAAATAAAGCGCAGATGATAAACGAATGACAAGGAAGTACAAAAAAATAACACACAGAACACAGTATTTACAAACAAGAGTTCGTTGTTAGTTGCCAACAGCACACAGCTCCAGACCATAGACTGTAGATCCAGTTATCATTTTCAACAATCATTTGCGCTTTGAAACCCGTTTTCAAAAGCTTGCGTTTTCAGACCCCCAAAATGCTTTTGTAGTGTAAATGAATGGCCAAAACGCATAAAAAAAGTTTGCCGTTATTATTTGTTGAAAATGGTGTCGTGTAAACATACCCTAAATGACCTGAAGGGGTTAAAAACACAAGATAACAAACTCAAATGCAAACAGGAGTGATTTAATTAATCCTAAAATTAATAACCATGGTAACTAATGACAAACGAGAACATAGAACAATAAAACAGGAAAACAAAGACAAGCAAGCTAAAAGTCCTTGATCATTAAACTAAAATTATGACTAAATTATATAAACTAGAATTATAATGGTACACAACTCTGCAAACAGTATTTTTGCTGATGTTCAAAGCATCACCCACTGCAAAGAACTGCAAAGCAATAATAGGGTTTTAATATACATCTTAAAGTTCCCCTGTAGTCAAACAATTTATCCCATAAAACTCATCTTTGATCACCAAAATGACATATAAGAAAATTCTTCATGCCTTAAAATAGCTTGAATGTAACTCTACACCCTTGCCTCATTTAGTATATGCGGGTATAAGAATATGCAAATTAGCCCCGCCTCTACTCACTCGCACCAGCTTAGAGATCCACTCGTTGACGATCAGGTAGTTGTGATGTCAGAAACACCAGCGATTTCAAACCACGTTTTTGAGACTGTCTTTGGTTCACTGCAGTTTTAAAGAGAGAATACTCAGCAATGGTGTTGACTTATGAATTTACACATGGTTTGTCTTAAAGCATATTGAAAACACAACATAGACATATAAACGATATTACAACCTCGATTTTCACCACAGGGGGACTTTAAAATAATTCTTAGTAAAAGCAGGGATATTTTGTCAATCTCTATAATTCTTTAAGGTTTTATTTGGAGCAAGACATTCAAGGATAGTATATAATCATTTTCTTGCATCAGAGATGTCACACTTTTCCCCCCTATACATAGGAAAGCAGCATCTCTAAACAGTGAGTGAAAATGAGCTTACTTTTTGTCTGCGGCTGTTTGGACCACAGTAGAGACCACTGTGTTGCAGGAAACAGCTATTTTTGTAACATGTCAGAAATAGTCATGTGGATGTACAGGTGTTTTCTCTCACTCTCAAGCCTTTTTGCGGGCAGAATCTGCCAGTTTTATAGCATTTAGTGTGGGTAGTTGTGTGAGCAATAATAATTAAATAAAATGTATCATTATTTTATATTAATCTGAATATAATAATAATAATAACAATAATAATAAGTGTAATGGGCACATCTGATTTTACTCATTGAGAACATATTATTCATAATTTTATTGGAGGCTTACAATAGCTGTACAGTTAATCCAAGCCATGCATTAATTTGAATAGATACGGCTATAATGCTGGTGTCTTGTTACAGAGCAGGAGATGTAGAAAACTTGTGTCTGTTCTGCCATTAAAAAGTGTTCTTGACCCATACGAAAATGATCGTGATTTTTGCGCTTTTCAAGCCATGTACGAACATGGGCTTTATGTGGGAAGATCTGTTTGTCCTTTTGGTCACTTTGCTGTTTCCTTCTGAAGTCAAAAAAATGATAGAAACCACCTTAGAATGTAGATTATTCTGATTATTATAGAATTGCTGTTATTTTTACCCCCATAATTCACATATCCCAATGCACAGCATAAATGATGAACTCTCATACAGTAGGTGTGTTACTGGTCACTGTTTTAGTCTTACTTCAAATGCGATGTCATCCATGTAAGTCTATTGCTATTAAAATCAGCATACACTAAGATCATGGTTGCTACAATTATGAGCTTAATCGCATCAATTTGATCATTACAAACTGTTCAAAAGTACAAAAGTCTAAACTGTTTCATGTTTACATGAGGTAAAGTTTACAAGAGGGTGTATGTAAACATAGTCTTTGTCTAAGGCCTTCTGTGAATCTTGTGGCTTGTGTCCAACGTGATCTCATGAGTATTCATGTGTATTTTTACTAGGGGTGTTCGATTTTTCGACTTCTTATTCCCAGCTCCCACATCATGAATCATGATTCAATAGAATTGGCTCCAATTGCTCCATTTACTTAATTTCAAAACAGGGTTAGCAATAAGAATACAAGATTGCCAACATTATTACACGCTTATGGCTTTGTGTCGAAAATAGCCTTTAAGTGTGTAATATTGACTGGTCAAATTAGTCCAGTTAAGAGATGACTTAACTTTGAAATGATGAGTATAACCATTGTTTCCTAGTTGTTCCCAATACTTGGGAAAAGCCACGAGCCATTAAGTGGCTTTAAGTACTATGTACTTACATGTACTTACATTGAAATTAATAATTTGATACAATGTACTTATTGTGTAACTACATGTTTTTACATTGTACTTACATTTTAAAAATTCCTGCATGTAATTACAGCTGTAATTAATTTATGTAATTACATTTGTAATTACACAGTTGACCCTTCCCTTACACCTTAAACCTACCCAATCCACCACACCTGTCCCTAACCTTACCCGTATCACACCTCAATAGCAGCAAAAGTGTTTTACAATACAACATGAACACAATAAGTACATTGTACTTATTTTTTGATGTAAGTACATAGTACTTAACGCCACTTAATATAAAGTGGGACCCAAATATATATTATTATAAATGATTGAGTGATTTCAAACACAGCACCATAGTCGACAACGAGAGTCGATTCCTGTGCCAGAGTCGACTCCGACACTATAGGGCCATTAAGTGTCGAGGAATCGACTCTTTTGGAGTGTGGTTCTACCACACGTACATTTAATTACGTTTTCATACACAATGAAATGTACAATATTGACAGCACTAAAACGCGAGTTATTTACGTATGAACAACTTTAGACGTACAAAAAAGTTTGGGGGTAGGGTTAAGAAATCTACAATTTACCTATAAAAGTGGTAAAAGTTTATGGACAAATATCTTAATGAATTAAAACATTCATAAAGATTTTGTATTTCTTTAGCTGTAAATACGTAAAATAATGTTTACGTTGTCAGTACGTCCATATTCTACATTTCAGCATCTATTCAAACAAAAATGTACGTTTTGCACCTACAAATGTTACGTATTGATACAATAAGACCAGGCTGCTTTGTCTGTGTGTGTAGGAAAGATAGAGGGAATGTTCTCTGTTGGTCGTTCTATCTCAGTGCAGATGCTTCCTGTTGCCCTGAAAATGGAACAGTTTGACAGCTTAACAAAAGGCGGAAGTTACTGTTTATGTATGTATTTCACAGAGAATAAATTACTTGTTTTTTCACAGTATTGCTATTTTACTTCATTTTACACTGCAGAATTTTTTTATTGCACACTTATGCTGCAAATGTTTTGGCAGTACAATTTTCGTTCAATTTTTAAGTAAAATTTTAAAGAACCAATTATGCCAAAACCTTATCTGCGCTCGTTGTATTCTGTCTTCCAGTTTGTATTTCCACAGCATGAAGGTAAGATCTTACGGATATACTGACGTTATGACATCCGCTTAAAATGTTACAATATTCATGATAACTTTCCTTAATTCCACTTCAACAGCTATTTACTCTTCGACAGCGATGCCAGAGAAATATACAAAGCAAGTTCATAGAAAATATTCGAAAGATGGCTGCGCGCTTGTATCTCTGGCTCATAAGGAGAAATCTCTTAAATGATGGCATAAAACTTTTGTGTTTAATGGTTATTTCGGCATATTTCATAAGTATGTTTACGAGCTGATCAATTTTATTCCAATTAAAAATAAATTAAACAAAATTATTTACTAAATCCATAAAATGATCACATGATGGGAAACCCTAAAAGGTTCCTTTTGGGGTGTTTTTTTTTTTTTTTACTTTATTGACATGTTTCACAGTTTCTCATTGCACACAGCTGTGCTACAAAAGTCAAGACAGTACAAATGTGCAGTTTTTAGTGAAGTCATGCCAATAAACCACATTAAACCTAAAACTGAGAGAGAGAGAGAGAGAGAGAGAGAGAGAGAGAGAGAGAGAGAGAGAGAGAGAGAGAGAGAGAGAGAGAGAGAGAGAGAGAGAGAGAGAGTCAAACGTGCTTGCTGCTGCACTGTGGTTACTGTAAAATTCTGGTTAACTGAATAAGCAGACAGGAAGACTTGTTTTTCTCTCTATTTTCTGTCTATCTTTCAGCAGCAACACAATGCAGCACTATCAAATCAGTTATGCAAAATAACAGAACTCTCTCTCTCTCTCTCTCTCTCTCACACACAATGAGAAACTCTCTTTATGTGTGTGTGTGTGGTCCTGGTAAACCTTACGTTATGGGCACCAAATGTCCCCGCGAAGATCGTACTATCCAGATATGTTTACCTTGATCTTTTTGAAACAGCTTATAAATCATACTAAATTGGGTTGTTTTTTGTTTGTTTGTTTGTTTGTTTTTTTTATGTAAAAATGCAGAACGTTTTCTGTGACCCTTGTGTTTAGGGTTATGGGAAAGAATATACAGTTTGTACAGTATAATAATCATTATGTCTATTGAAAGTCCCCATAAAACATGGAAACCCAACATACACATGCTCATGCACATCTCTCTCTCATTCTTGTCCCGGTAGAAATTAGGTACAGACAACCCTAAAACATTCACAGTACACAAACACATGGACTTCCTGTTTATCCGACTTGACAGTAGAAGGGGTCATGCTGTGTTTCCTGTGTTTTTAATAAGTCATGTCATAGGCCCAGGCTTACTACCAGAGCCAGGCTGTATACAGCCCTAAATGGTCAAGATCAGACATGCAGAGAGAAATATTTGCATTTCAGTGTGTCTGTGAGTATTTCATGAATAGCACACACTGTTAAAATTGTTGTAAACTTTCTGTAGCAACATGCAGACTGGTATTGCATCAGTTATTTGCTAATACCGTCATGTAATATGACTAATATGACTATACAGTTATAGTCATTTGTTATTTGCTAATGTATGTCTGTGTGCATGTTGCATGGATGCAAACGTGTGTGAGAGTTTGCATGACTGCATCTTCGTGTAGACCTCAACACTTCCTGAGTATAGTTTGGCAAAAGGTGATCCCCATAAACGCTCAAGAACAGAACACAAAATTTTATGAACAACTCAAAGCAGTCATGTTTTACTAATGAGGTTAACAAAAACTAGAAATCCAACTACTACTTTTCATTTGCAAATAGGAGGCAATTGGTGAGGTTCAAGTTTCAATAGAAATGACATTAAAGTACATTTTAGTTTGGCATAAATTAATTTAGATTATTATGTACATGCAACGGTACACTTGACCTAAATTTCAAAGAAAATAGAATTATGAAACTACATATAAAGATGTACTAAAGTTTAAAAAACACTCAAGTTTAGCTCACTGCATTTAATATATTACATTTTCATTTAAATGCAAATAACTCACAATTATGTGTCTGGAAACATTACATTCAATTTGCAATTAAGTATATTCTTTTAAAATACTTTAATTCAAATCTATAGAAGAATAACAAAGCGCAGTATGTGTGTGTATTGTGAAAATCTGTGAATGTGAAAGACCCTTGACAGAAGAGGATGAGGTTTCATCACAAAACAGTTTGCGAATTAAACGCCCACTACAATCATGCCTTAATTGAACTAGTATAGCAATTGACCCGCACTGCTTTTGAACCAATACATAAAGTGACACTGATAGACTGAAAATTGAGACAACTTTTCTCCTGTAAAACATTTCACCAATTTCATCATTCTTCTCGTGAGTCATTTCTTGCAAACCTCCTCTCTGCATATCTTTTGTCTAAAAAAAGCTCTGCAGCATTCTTTTTTTAAAATCTTGAGCTTAATCCAGCTTTCATCTCCAATATGCTGTTGTTTTCTGTGTCTGTCTCTATAGTCTGACAGAGACAAATATGTGCATATTTCACAATAGCAGGTGTCCATTTATATGACATATTGCAGCTTTCTTTCTTAATTCAGGCCCTAGTTTTTCCACTTATAGGTCTGAATAAATACCACAACTATTCCTTTTAAGTCTTTATTAGTGAACATTATCCTTTTCAACTATCTCTTTTTCTTTGCTTCTCGCTCTCTGGGCTGTGGGATTGATTTTCCCCAGGTCAGTATGTTATTTCTCTGCTCTATTTAGAGGTAATAACTCTTCACACTACCAGTGAGACTGATTTAGTTAGTTCCCCATGATTATTTCAACCCACGCTCATTGGAAAAACGTGCCTGTGGCTAAATTTCTGCAAAATGATAATATGTTGCTTCTTGCACATTTCGCAATTAAAAATTTCCGGTGAGTAGTGCTAGAAGGTTAAAGGGATAGTTGAAAATTCCCCAAAATTAAAATTCTGTCATCATTTACCCTCAAGTTGGTCCAAACCTGTATGAATTTCGTTCTTCTGCTAAATACAAAAGAAGATATTTTGAAGAATATGGGTAACCAAACAGTTGATGGGCCTCACTGACTTCCATTGTATGGCACCATGGCCGTCAATGGGATATAACAGTATACTGCTGGTCATGTATTTCAAATTTCTTTTTACCCCTGAGTGAAGAATGAAAAAGAACTTTACCGCGAGTATATCGGGCCTTTAGTTTACAAATCATGCACTATGTTAAAAGCATTCTGAGGTCATAATAACATAGTATTGTGCAAGGAACCACATGAAAATAAGTTAATAACCTGCCCCAGTAATCATACTTTGTATGAAAAAGAATAAAAGTTGTTGTTGTTTACTGCCACTAGTGTTTCTGTTTTTGTTTTTTGTATGAATTGTATGTACCTTTTTGGTACATGTATAAATGTAGGTAGAGGTGCAGTTTTCCAATGAGCCTATGTTGGATTATTCAGTACTAGACAGGTCTAAATAATGTCTTCCCTAGTGATCCAGCAGTAATTGATCATGCCATTATAACAGTGAGTGACCAATGTCCTGCCATGGCCTTTCAAATCTACCCCAAAAACATCCATTACAGTGCAAAAGGGCTGGGAAACCATCTGACCAGTCTGCCTGTAGTCTCAGTACTCGTGGAAAAGGTTAGCGATGCCTCATTTGATGGTAATGTCATGAGAAGTCAAATACATTTTTAAATCTATAAGCTTTTTTGGAAGCGTTTATTGTCTCAGTCTTCATCATCACTGACAGAGAAAACATTGTATACTTAAACAGTTAGTTCCAGTTCCCCCCAAAATTAAAATCATATATATATATAATATATATATATATATATATATATATATATATATATATATATATATATATATATATATATATATATATATATATATATTTGACTCACCCTCATATCATTCCAAACGTATGCATTTCTTTCTTCCACAGAAATAAAATGATGTTTGTACCCCACTGACTTTCATAGCATGAAAGAAGATGTTCCATTATAGAAAGAAATGCAGAGAGGTTTGAAACAACATCAGAGTGAGTAAACGACGACAGAATTAAAATTTTACTGTAAAACATTCCTTTAAGATCAAAACAGCTTAGAGAAGCTTTCTTAAACAATTTCGCAGCACTGCACCCACAGGGTGTTAAGAAGAGCTTACGGAAAATGCAAAATAGACCAACAGAACTGTCAGTATCGTAACTAACAATAACTGCAAGGCGTGAAATAAGCTTCTCTCTCTCTCTGATGTAAACGCGCCTCTGTCAGACTCTGTGCTTATATGCCTTGTTTTGCATAATGCGTAATAACAGAAATGAGTTCAAACCCCCCAAACAACGCAGTGCGCTGCGCGCGCGCACCGACATCCAATCAAACTAACAGTGCCCACTCACCTTGATGATCGGCTGCTTCAGAACTGGATCAGCACATCTGTCCACATCGGTCGGCTTTTTGAAAGTTTGGAGATCCGTTTAGTAAATAATCATATATTAAAATATTTTTACGGTCTGATGAACACAAACAGCGTCCTATGCGCACTGATCCTCATCGCTCTTGTGCCACAAGTGTCTTCCTATTCGATTCCACAAGGTTGGAGATTTACAAGGAGCGAAGAGCGAAGATCTGAATGGGTGTGTGTGCCGCGCGTGTGTGAAGCAATCTCTCCTTGATTCTGGAGCTGAATGCCTGTAAAGGCGGTCCATTAGTCGCGCACTAGAGGGCGAGATCGACGAGCACTGCATTAAGGCGGCGTCCCACTAGAAGGCATCGATTTTGGTAGGGTGTCTCACCTGTTGACTGTTTTTAATGAAATCTCGCCCTCTCCTGTCAGAGGTCTGTCACACACACCGATTAAGAATGACAGAGGGGTAATACATTACTTTTCTCCACAGCTAACAAAAATATTTTCAAGAACGTTTCGCTAAAGTTCCCTTTAAGTTATAAAAATGTTATTTCTGAATTTTGTCTGAACGTTCAAAACGTCCAGGTTTTGTTTATTTTTATTTATTTTTTTATTTTTTTATAAAGGGGGTTTTGTCTTACAGTAAATGCGAACGTTTAGGAAACATTTAATTTCATCCTTTTGCAAACATAATGGGATTGTTACAGTACTTTTGAATGTTCTCTGGACATTCTGGAACAAGTTGTAGCTAGTTAAATTTACAGTAAAAAAAAACAAAAAAAAACAAAAAAAAAAAAAACAAGCAGAAATGGATGTTGCCAGAAATTCACCATAAAAAAATACTGACAATGTTTCCGGTATTACAATAGAGCATATTTGTGACTGTATATTTTACAACTGTTTTACAACACTTGTAATTGTTTTTTGTTTGTTTTTTACCTTAAAATGTACAGACCGCTTGGCCTAACTGAAAGCCACATGATGAATCATAGTTCATCATAAGCCAATATTGTAGATGGCCCACAATGTGCATGTTGCACATTTTCTCAAAACACAATCAGCATTACACACATATGACACATACATTATGCTATAAACCTTAACTATAAAAATTAGCAATAAAAATAAGCAAAACTATTTAAATAAAATAAATGTGATTTGTCATAGGGACTTCTGGAAATGTTTATTTATTTATTTATTTTTACTATTTTTCACTGTAAATTTTACAGTTATAAATAGTTTTTACTTGCAAAACATACATAAATTTGATTATTTTTTTTTAGTAATCTTTTAAACCATTTACAGTTTTTCACTAGTAAGGTAAATTACATTTAACCCTTAAATACATACCTCGGGTATTTATAATAACTATATAATGAACAATTCATTCATCAAGGTGTAGATGTCTGATACACATTGATGAAGTAACGTTTCACTAGTTACTGCAGCCAGAAAACAAAAGAACAGGAAGTATCATCAGCAAAACTTGAAATGGCTCAGCGATTTACCGCAGAGCAAGTACTGAATGCAATCAAATATTAATATCACTGTCACTTGATGGTGGATCTGGTGAAGAAGCAGTCAGCGATCAAAATATTAATTTTGAAGATGTTGAAAATGATAAGACTTTGTCGAGAATTCCCAGGGAAGATAAGATTATTCTCCTAGGAGACTTCAATGCCAGGGTTGGCCAGGATCAACACATCTGGAAGGGCACTATAGGAAAGGAAGGCATCGGGAACATCAACTCTAATGGAGTTATGCTTCTCAGCAAGTGTGCTCAGTATGACCTCACCATCACTAACACTCTCTTTCGCCAGAAAAACAAATTGAAAGCATCTTGGAGACACCCCCGCTCCAAACAGTGACATCTCATTGACTATGTCATTGTACGAGCCAGGGACTGCCGTGATGTGAACATCTCAAGGGCCATGGTCAATGCCGATGACTACTGGACAGATCATCGCCTCATCCGCTCCACAATGTCAATCAAACTCAAGAGGAAGAGGAGAGCTTAAAAGAAACAGATCTGACCGAGAAAGAACCTTGATAGCCTGGATGAAACTAGTTTGAGAATATGTTTGAGATTGTAAATATGAGCCAGATGCTGAATGTACTGGGAAATGAGCTCTGACAAAGACAGTGATGATGGTATAAAACATATCAAACGGAACCCATCCAAGCTCCAAAATATGCTTTATTTTATCCTTCTGTAATTGTTATTCGAACATCAGGAGAGTTTTATATTATCGCAACAGGTCGCTAAAGACCCGAATATGTAATAATGATTGGTGAAACATTCATGCATTTAAGGGTTAACCAATTAAAAGGTTTAGTATTTTTACTTTTTCTGTTAAAAATACAAACATTTTTTCAATATAATCTGTTTAGAACAATTAAAATGAAACAGACATAGACTGTTATGCACAATGGTATGTTTGTTTCATTTGTATTGTTAACTGCTTTCTTGAAGTCATTAAATAAGTGTAAAGTTTTGAGAGTTTGAGAGTCAATAAAGTCTTTGTAAAATGACCTTGTGGCTTCAGAAGACATGGGATATGCCAGAGTCACAATTGATGTCATGCAAACTTTACACCCTTTTTGGAGCTTGAAAGTCCTTGACCCTGTTGACTTTGTATGTACAAAAGCTGAAACATTCTTCAAAATATGTTCTTTTGTGAACATCATATTTGTATATTGACATACAGTATATAAAAGTGTAATAGATTTTTTTTTTTAATTTGTGGACAGCGGACAAAACCAAATGAGTTGCATGAACAGGAACAATCTCAACTAAAACTATTATCTTATTATACAGAGCTACTTCTCCGGAGTGCCAACTTGTCGTGGTGGAGAGGCTTGTGTGGTCCTGTGATTCCAAGAGCAATGCCGTCTGGAGCTATGCTCCTGGTAGGGCCACCCATGGTGGTAAAGTCAAGGAGGGGTCCCTGACAAAGAGCAATCCAACCAACCAAGACCTCAATGGTGGAACAGGCGAAGGATGATGATGACAGCATCACAACGGCTGGGAAGACGGATGAAGGCTGCAGCAGAAAAGGGCCCCCAGTTGTCTTGGACTCCATGCCACTGGATTCTGACCCAGATCTGTCAAGGACCGTGTGGTGGCTGTCTGTGCACCAGTCTCCCCACGCTAAACAAAATCACACACAGGCGTCCTCTTTGGGAAACCACCCTAACACCCCGGTTTAAGTCCTATGGCGACCAGAAACTGGCGACAGGGGCAGGATTGTGAGATCTGGAAGCCCCTAGTCATAAACTGGCACATTAGGTGGTGAGTGCTAGACTCAGTCGCTAGGCTCTTGGAACGAGGCAGAAAGAGCCCTCCGATGACTGAGCAGCCCTCTTTAGGATCCACTCTGCTCACCCCACATGGGGAAGGGGCTTAAAAAGGTGCCCTAAAAATAGCCTTCCTCAAACCTCCCAACTGGATTACCACGTCCAGAGGGATCACCATTTGCGGTCAGAAACACAAAACTATGAACTTTGGAACCTGGAATGTGCGCACACTGATGGATAGTGCAACCAGTGATAGACCGGTGAGGAGAACTGCAATCATCACTAGAGAACTGAACAGATACCGGATTGTATCAAGCCGCCCTCTCTGAAACCCGACTAGCAGACGAAGGACAACTGAAAGAGGAGAAGGGTGGCTACACTTTCTTCTGGAAAGGAAAAGCTGCTGATGGTGTTGGAATTGCCATTAGGAACCAGCTTATCAGCCACCTCTATGAACTTCCTGTGGGAATTATTGAGCATCTCATGGCCATCTGGTGCTTGCCAACAACTCTGGTATCACCCAAGTCTGCCAGTCTCTGGATCTCCAGAGCCTTCCCTCTCCACCAAGCTAATGGACTAATGGACTAACTAATGGAGTTATGCTTCTCAGCAAGTGTGCTCAGTATGACCTCATAATCACTAACGCTCTCTTTCTCCAGAAAAACAAATTGAAAGCATCTTGGAGACACCCCCACTCCAAACAGTGGCATCTCACTGACTATGTCATTGTACGAGCCAGGAAGAGGAGAGCTCAAAAGAAACAGATCTGACCAAGACTGAACCTTGATAGCCTGCATCAAACTGCCATCCAGCAGCGACTTCAGGCCTCTCTTGGGGAAAGCCTCCGACAAGAATACCATGATGACATCAAAGGACACTGGAGTCTGCTTAAGTCTACCATCCTTGCTACCTGCAAAACCATTATTAGGTACAAGTCCAGAAAACACCAGGACTGGTTTGATGAAAATGACACAGAGATAGAACAACTCATCTCAAAGAAAAGGAAAGCCTTTTGTGCCTGGCAAAACGATGTAACCTGCAAGGCAAAAGGTTGGCTCAGTCCAGGGCCAAGGCGGATGTCCAGAGACGGGTGAGGGAGTTAAATAACTCTTGGTGGAGAGGGAAGGCTCTGGAGATCCAGAGACTGGCAGACTTGGGTGATACCAGAGGCTTTTTCAGTGCTACCAAGGCCGTCTATGGTCCAAGTTACCGCGGCCTAAACCTCCTGTGTACAAAGGATGGTCTGGAGCTGCTGAAGGACAACGAGTCCATTAATGCCCGATGGAAGGAGCACTTCCAAGAACTCCTCAACAGTGACAGCACAAAGGAAATAGACATTATCAAACACATTCCCCAAAGTCCCATCAGAGAAGACATGGGGGAACCTCCAACTATAACAGAGGTGCAAGACGCCATCAGGAGCCTAAAGAACAACAAGGCTGCCGGTCCAGATGGGATCCCAGCTGAGATCTTAAAGGAAAGTGTATCAGAGCTCCTATACCACATTCATGCCCTACTCCTCAAAGTCTGGGAAAAATAAGTACTTCCCTCAGAGCTCAGGGACGCCCTAATAGTGACCATATTCAAAAAGGGGGACAAGGCTGAATGTGAAAATTACAGGGGCATATTGCTCCTGTCGACAATAGGCAAAGTCCTTGCTCATGTCCTTTCAAACCGACTGCTACCACTGTCTGAGGGAGTACTCCCAGAATCACAGTGTGGATTTCGCTCATCCAGAGGTACAGCAGACATGATATTCACAGCATGGCAACTACAGGAAAAGTGCCGTAAACAAAGGCAGCCTTTGTACATGGCCTTTATAGACCTGACAAAGGCTTTTGACATGGTGGACCGCCAGGCCTTGTGGAGCATACTATCAAGGTACGGCTGTCATGACAAGTCTATCAGAATATTAAGGCTTCTACATGATGGCATGTCGATCACAGTGCTCAGCAATGGTGGCTCCAAGTCTGAGCCTTTCACAGTGGAAACAGGGGTCAAACAGCATCGCACCCACCCTGTTTGCAATCTTCATTGCAGCCATACTCCACCTCATTGGCGAAGAGCTGCCACAGGGGATTCCAATGTATAGAACCGATGGCAGACTTTTCAACCTTAACAGGTTCAAGGGCCAAGAGCAAAGTCAACTACACTACCATCACAGAGCTTCAGTACGTGGATGATAACGTCATCGCAGCACACTCCGAAGAAGACCTCCAGGGCATTCTGAATGCCTTTCCCTAGGCATACAAAGCCTTGGGCCTAAAATTAAACATCAAGAAGACCCAGGTCCTATATCAATTTCAACCCAACCAGCCAGCTACCCAGCCCACCATAAAAGTGGACAACACCACTTTTGAAAACATGGGCCACTTCTCCTACCTTGGCAGCCTTCTTTCCGCAAAAGCTAACATAGACTCTGAAGTAGTGTTGTCACGATACTAGAATTTCTAACTTCGATACGATACCTTGAAAAATGTCGATATTCGATACCATTTTCGATATTATGGAGAAAAAAACTGCCACAATATTAAGGGGGTATTTTTTTTTATTTAAAGCTAAATATAACAAGACATGACAGTGAGGTATATTTTACATGAACAAACATGTCCTGAGGTAGTGCACTTGTTCAAAAGCATAAAAGCTGGTTAATACATTAACATTATTTGATGAACAGATTGAAACGCAAATGTGCGTGCATCACACGCAAAAACAATGCTCACTGGATCGACATGAAGTCAAGTCACCTTTATTTATATAGTGCTTTTAACAATACAGATTGTGTCAAAGCACTTAACAGTATCAAATTGGAGGAAGAGTTACCAACCTCTCAAAATTATTTATATCGATCCGGGTGTCAGTCTTTCAGGTGCTTTGCTATATTAGGCCCCGATCACACCTAAGGGGCCGATCACACCTGACACGTTTTTTGCAGTGAGAGGCGCCTATTTTCAATTGGTTTCCTATGGCAGCGAGCGTTCTGCGCACTGTTTATGCGCCTGCTGCGCCTCACGTTTTAGCGCCTGCTGCACCTCGCGTTTTTGAAGTTGAAAAAAAAGCAACTCCGAGCGGAAAAAACGCTGGACGTCATCGCGTTTTTTTCCACTGTCCAATCGACTGAATGGAGAGGCAGGCCTTCCGTTTTAGTGATGAAAGCTAGTTACTTGCTTGAACGCCGGGAGAGTGCGATGATGGAGGATAAACTTGTGGTGCTCTCGCGGGTTACCAGGAGCTTAACGACTTCACGAACCGTAACTACCACAATGTTAACAGAAAGTAAATAAAGTTAATAAAAGGCTGATTTGATGTTTACTTGACAGACAGGACAGCTGTCTGTCAAGAAAATATTTCCAGATAGCACTCTTGCTGTGTTCTTTATCAACCAAAGCCGGGCGCGGGGGCGCCGCACTCGCCATCTTTCCATTCACTTAACTTTTGCTATTTAACCTGAGCGAATGAGACGAGTGCACGTGTTGTGTTTGTCAACGCACCTTTGGAGAGAAGTGAAAGTGACAGCTCAGCTAGTATTGGTGTATCGATACTTTGGGAAATTAGTATTGGTACCGTTCAGATATTTCAGTATCGATATTTATCGAAATATCTATATTTTTGACAACACTACTCTGAAGTTAACCATCACCTGAGTTGTGCCAGTGGAGCCTACGCCAGACTTAGGAAAAGAGTCTTTGAAGTCCGAGACCTAACAGCCCAAACCAAATTCTAGGTCTACAAATCCATTGTCCTCCCCACCCTGCTGTATGGAGCCGAGTCATGGACCACCTACAGTAGGCACCTGAGAGCCCTGGAACAATACCATCAAAGATCCTTACGAAAGATTCTGAGGATCAGCTGGGAGGACAGACACACCAACATCAGCGTCTTGGAGGAAGCCAACATGACCAGCATCACCACTACAATAATGCAGTACCAACTTCGATGGACAGGCCATGTCATCTGCATGCCCAATACACATCTCCCCAAAAAGATCCTGTACTCCCAGCTGAAGAAAGGTACTCGAGCAACTGGTGGGCAAAAGAAACGTTACAAGGACAATATCAAGGCCATTCTGAAGAAATTCCATATCACATCAAGCAACTGGGAACGCATTGCACTGGACAGGAGCTCCTGGAAGAAATCCGTGCAGGAAGGTGCAGCATGCCATGAAACAGAACTCGACAGCTTCACAAGGAGAAAGACAAAAAGGCTCAACCACCAACAACAATCACCACTTTCTCCTGCCCACACTGCACCGAAGTATGTGGATCACGGATTGGCCTCTACAGCCATCTGAAGACCCACAAGTAGACGACCCAATGGGGAGGACAGTCATACTCACTTCGAGTGACCGCCGATGATCATGACTGGCCTTATTCAGAGCTGTACTACTCTTGCCTTGATGACATTCAGAGAAGCCAGCTATAGACATGATAGGTTCTCTTGAAATTTCAAACCAGAATTTTTACACCTTTAACCTTCTCGGATCTCTATGTGAACACTGTTGACAGCTAATAAAACTTTTAAAACAAGGCATCAACAGGCTGTCCATTACTCACTCCAAACAAACATAATACAGTGAGATTTATGAATAGGTTTTTAAAAACATTTTGCTTTGCTTTACTTTATAAAAAAAAAGGTATTTATACTGGACTGCTCAAATAGATTATGAGAACACACACTGTGGACACACATCTGTGTTCAAACACCTTATAAAAGTGAATTTTACATAGGTCCCCTTTAAAGAAAGTTTACCCCTTTAAAGTTCTCTTGTCCTCTCTCTGCCCTGGAGGTAATCACTAGTTTCATGCATTGCAACTGTTTGAAGTCTATATAAGTTTGATCTGCTCTGAATGACTGTATAAAATGATTATTATATCCTCATGTTATTGTTCCACCTGAATGAAGCTAATGTTTTAGGTGGGTCCTGATCAAATGTAACCTTGGGGGAAGGTTGTTTGTTCTTTGTAATGGTGCAATTGCAGGGCATGTTTGGACTTATGAAAGGTGTGTGCCTATGCTTGAAGATTTCAGGAATGTTCAGACGAGATGATGCATCCTGGATTGATGACTGACCTGAAATCAAAATTTGACACTTTCGTAGGAACAGAGGGTTTCAAAAAATCTGTTTTATTTCTCCACATCATTCACATGGCAGAAAATAACTATGTTTGCAACAATTCTGGAATTATCTGGTACTGTAGCCTATTGGAATATTAGAAATTACATTGACTGATTTTACATTTGCTAATAAAGTAATAATGTTTCCATATTGCAAATTATTCTCAGAGTTGGGTCATTGAACTCTATGGCTGTGTTTGAAACTGCATACTCAATGAGTAGGTACTTAATTTCAGTAAGTACTTACTTAACGAGCGCAAAAAGAGTAGGTACTATATAGCCAGATCTCGTTAAGTATGAATGCGATCCGACATCTGCCATGTTGACGTTAATCATTTGACCTACGACTCGTTATAACAAGCGCATAAACTTAAAAGATACAAACGAAACGTTTAATCTACCTGTAAATATCTTGATATTGATGAAACTTGCTCATATTGTGGAATTGTTGAAGAAACAGCTGCCCATTTATTTTGTGAATACATTTAGGGTTGATTTAAGTTGTTATATTTTAAACCCTGATGTGACCCACAGTTTTATCCTTAGTACGATATAATTATTTATTAAGAAACCCCAAAATCATAATCTCTTGAATATGTTGTTAATTTCTTTATTTTATATATAAAAAAAAATCTCCTTTAAGTTTTCCTCTTTTTCTTGTTTCATCCCTCAGGCATATAAATAACAAAAACAAATCATTTTTTTTATGTATTATGAAGAACAATTTAAAGATATTTAAAGATATTTATAATTTTTTTCCTGTGTATAAAATATCATATTATGATGTACACAAACCCATGATCTTTATGTTTTCTGTTTTTGTCATTATGATTGTTCATTGTTAAAGATACAACTATGGTATCTTTCCCTGATCTTCTATGTAACTAAGTTCTGCAATAAAACATTATACAAGCGACAGGCACACTAACACCTCATAACATCAGTAACTCGACAGCCCTACCTAGAATGGTTTTCCACAGCGTTTGTAATGTCTGCACAAAGGAGACAGGCAGCTGCTTGAAGATCTCGCCTTTGGAGAAAACTGTTGATTTTATACTCGAAAAATGTAAGTATCACTCCTTAAAAATTAATATTACCTCAGAATGAACAAAACAATAATAATAAATGCTGACCAATACTTAATTATATTACTTTTTTTATACTGAAAATGATATAATTTAATAAAACAAGCTAAATGTATTTTTTTTTTTTGTCATATGACATAGCTATGCATGAATACTAGATAAATGCAGTGAAACATCTCAATTTTCAGTTAATGAATTAATGCATACATTAATTAAATAATGATATTTTATATACTGACAACAATAAGAAACATGAATAAATTAGTAAAAGACCAAAAAAAAGTAACCATTACAATAAACAAATGCATATACAAGTCAACAACACATGAAACAAAGCTGTATTCAAACTACAAGCATTTATTTACAGGCACTGAACCCCAAATCCTACTGCCATCTCAACACAGCGGTTCCCATTCTGCGGCTTTATTCTGATGAATCAGCTGACCAGCAGAGGTGAGCCATGCCTTTGTGCCAGAGGTTGTTGTGTGCTGCGCTGTGCTTCACAATCTGAGGCAATAAGAGCAGGTGGAGTGACTTACTTTATTTTAGTAAAATCCCTAAAACCTTTTTTTCCAAACAAATACCGCCATCATCTTTCCTTGCAGGTAAGATCTCCACCACAAAAGATTTGCAGAAAATGCACAGAAATCAAGAATCAGAAAAGTGTTGTAAAATCTCTAGGATCTGTCTCTGCACCCCAGAAGAAATTCCACTTATGATACTCGCCCCATCATATACTTGGCCTCTGCATTTTTTAAGTGACAGACCCTTACTTTGGATGAGATCAAGGATTTTTTGTTGGAGACCCTGCTGTTGATCGGTGATATTCTGGAATCCGAGAAAACTCTCAGTGACGTTACTCTCAATCCGAGTGGATTATCATTTTCATCTTTTCGAACGGTAACGTATCTGAAAACTTGACTGAGTTGATCAACTTTGCTGATGTCCTGAGTAGTGTCCATTATGATTTAACTAAACCTCTGGTCAGAGCCTGACTCCACCCACTGGCAATATTTGAAAAATGCTGGAAAAGTGGGCAGACCCCAGCGGAGATAGAGGGGACGAACTGAGGGCGGGGCTGAGCAGGGGGGCGTGCACCTGAGACCCACAGTGACGGATTAATTGACAGCTGCTGTCAGACTCTAAAATGGAGAGTGACGTGACGCAAGTAGCTTTGCAACAGAGCTGTCATTTGAAGTCGAGGACACCTTCACCTGAAGTGGAGGAGGGTGAATTGTTTGTGGACACAGGGCCAGAGCCATATCAATTTGAGCCGCTGGCTCAAACTGCGGTCTTAACTCCCGCATCGCGATCGGCATCCGACGATGCTAGCGAAGCAGCCGCGCAAGGGAGAATGGGGCCAGTGTCTGAGTGAAAATAAATACTTCCTCACAGGGTCACAAGACGACGTAAAGTACATGCATCTGATGAGTTTTATCGAGTTGATGTCAATAGCTAGTAGCTCTGTAGGCATATTCATATTTTGCTGCTATGTGAAAAAATTCAGCAAAATGCGCCAACGCGTTTGTTGATCCCAGAGGATTAACTTTAGCCTTACCATAAATTGTGATTAATATATATATATGATAATTTACATCAAGACACCGCTGCGGTGGTGGAGTCCATGCAGGAGGAGCAGCGTTTGGCACTGCGCCGCTTTTCAGCGCAAGCTGTGTGGAGAAGCCCATTTCTACTCTATCCTGATCGTTTTCAATACTCGCAATTCCAACTTCTCCTGACTCGCTACAGTGGTTTTGACGAAACAAGATGGTTTTTATACCGCCAAGGGTGTGGTGAGCTCATACCAAGGGCGTGGTGAGCTCATACCAGGGGGCGTGGTGAGCTGGAACCTGCTTACGTCACGTAGTACCGCTTATGTCACGCAGTACCGCAAACATCCAATAGGAAAATTCAACTGCAGTAGCCACCAAAAAAGTTCCCATTGTTTGGGTCATTCAAATTTTCATTATGAATGCCAGATTACATGAGGCTAATGTCAGAGTGACGTCAGTGGTTCTCGTTAGCACATGAGTCCAAAAATTAACCTGACCCTTGTATTCGTTGTCAAGTTGTACATCAATTGTAATGGTCGTTTTTTCCACATACAGTATCATATGCAAGCTGCTATATGAGAATGTGAAGATTTGTGTTTCTTTATTTTGCCTGAAAGGCCCTACCAGTCATTAATTACCACAGTCCATGACGGATGATGGGACGGACATCTCCTGTCTCCAAAAAGTCAGCATGGCTCACAATAGGCGTAATATATATTACGTAATATTATAATATTTGGCGAGTAACACAACCCTTTTCGAGGAACCGTGCACATTTTAGAATGCTTCAAATAATAATCTTTCGAAAAGCATCTGCTATTTTTGTTTCAGGTATAGGTTCCCTCTGGTTTACATGGTCCAAGGTTAAGTATTGCCCACTTCACACTTGCATCGGTTAACTCAACGGGAAAATTCGCACTGTCTGTTGAATAATGTGTACATGTCGCTGTTAACTCCGCTGTAATATTTGCGCTGCTGTGACAGTCATCGGCTGGACTGTGAGATCTGCTTTTGGTACACGAGTCTATATCTGGTGGGTCAGTTAGCAAAGCTGCACCCATGTTAGAGGTAGTAGCATCCATGCTGACACCGTAAACATGCTAACTGCTAACTGCCAGTTGGCCTACAAATAAACGTCATACCTGCACCACCTGCACCACTAATACAATAACTAAAGCTTTTTTCACACTGGTTCCCTCAACAAAAACCCAATAGGATTTTTCCATAGGCTTTTGGATTATCACAAAAAAACAAGCTCTATGATCAACAAATGTTTATGATACTTACGTCACCATCACTAAGCTTCCGACAACTCTTTCAGTTTTTATCTAAAAACAGTTTTCCAGAACATTTAGGCCAGCGACACACTGGCTGCGTGGCGTGAGCATGGTATTTCTGTTGCGTGTCAGCTGCGTGGTGGCTGCGTGGCGTTTTCTATGTCTTTGCACACCAGAAACGTGTCTAACGCGGCGCTGCTGCTGCTTGGTGACATAATGATAAGCTTCATTGGTGATACAGTGCCTTGCGAAAGTATTCGGCCCCCTTGAACTTTTCGACCTTTTGCCACATTTCAGGCTTCAAACATAAAGATATAAAACTGTAATTTTTTGTGAAGAATCAACAACAAGTGGGACGAAATTTATTGTATATTTCAAACTTGTTTAACAAATAAAAAACTGAAAAATTGGGCGTGCAAAATTATTTAGCCCCTTTACTTTTAGTGCAGCAAACTCTCTCCAGAAGTTCAGTGAGGATCTCTGAATGATCCAATGTTGACCTAAATGACTAATGATGATAAATAGAATCCACCTGTGTGTAATCAAGTCTCCGTATAAATGCACCTGCTCTGTGATAGTCTCAGAGGTCTGTTTAAAGCACAGAGAGCATCATGAAGAACAAGGAACACACCAGGCAGGTCCGAGATACTGTTGTGGAGAACTTTAAAGCCGGATTTGGATACAGAAAGATTTCCCAAGCTTTAAACATCCCAAGGAGAACTGTGCAAGCGATAATATTGAAATGGAAGGAGTATCAGACCACTTCAAATCTACCAAGACCCGGCCGTCCCTCTAAACTTTCAGCTCATACAAGGAGAAGACTGATCAGAGATGCAGCCAAGAGGCCCATGATCACTCTGGATGAACTGCAGAGATCTACAGCTGAGGTGGGAGACTCTGTCCATAGGACAACAATCAGTTGTATACTGCACAAATCTGGCCTTTATGGAAGAGTGGCAAGAAGAAAGCCATTTCTTAAAGATATCCATAAAAAGTGTCGTTTAAAGTTTGCCACAAGCCACCTGGGAGACACACCAAACATGTGGAAGAAGGTGCTCTGGTCAGATGAAACCAAAATCGAACTTTTTGGCAACAATGCAAAACGTTATGTTTGGCGTAAAAGCAACACAGCTCATCACCCTGAACACACCATCCCCACTGTCAAACATGGTGGTGGCAGCATCATGGTTTGGGCCTGCTTTTCTTCAGCAGGGACAGGGAAGATGGTTAAAATTGATGGGAAGATGGATGGAGCCAAATACAGGACCATTCTGGAAGAAAACCTGATGGAGCCTGCAAAAGACCTGAGACTGGGACTGAGATTTGTCTTCCAACAAGACAATGATCCAAAACATAAAGCAAAATCTACAATGGAATGGTTCACAAATAAACATATCCAGGTTTTAGAATGGCCAAGTCAAAGTCCAGACCTGAATCCAATCGAGAATCTGTGGAAAGAACTGAAAACTGCTGTTCACAAACGCTCTCCATCCAACCTCACTGAGCTCGAGCTGTTTTGCAAGGAGGAATGGGCAAAAATTTCAGTCTCTCGATGTGCAAAACTGATAGAGACATACCCCAAGCGACTTACAGCTGTAATCGCAGCAAAAGATGGCGCTACAAAGTATTAACTTAAGGGGGCTGAATAATTTTGCACGCCCAATTTTTCAGTTTTTTATTTGTTAAAAAAGTTTGAAATATCCAATAAATTTCGTTCCACTTCATGATTGTGTCCCACTTGTTGTTGATTCTTCACAAAAAATTACAGTTCTTTATGTTTGAAGCCTGAAATGTGGCAAAAGGTCGAAAAGTTCAAGGGGGCCGAATACTTTCGCAAGGCACAGTATATTCGACATATGGGGAGAGAATTGTGGAAGGCCTATACTTCATGTTAAACATAAATATATAGTAGCAAAGACAATGTCGGCAGTATTGACGGCTAAATAGGCTACAGAATATTTCATTCTGTATTGACAGGTGCAATATTTGAAAATCGATCTTTTTTTTTTTTTTATTACATTTATATCTGCATTTATGTCAAAACCTAGAGATTTTCAAACATCAAAATGTCATTTATTAATATGTATTCGTGTCAAAATTACATATAAACATCTTTTTGCCTGGAAACGCTTCCAACACGCATGCGTGTCCGTGAAAAATAGGTGTCGGTTCTAGTTCTAACATGCACGTGTTTTCCGTGCGGCTCGAGCCGTGCCTGAGACGCGTGTCACGCAGGCAGTGTGTAAGCTCTAACCTGTTAACATGGGAGCCAAAATAAAAATGGACATGCCACGCAGCTGACACGCTCACGCCACGCAGCCAGTGTGTCGCCGGCCTTAGTCTAGTCTAGTTTATAAGAGCACAATTATAATCATAATTAGGCTGTAAAAGCAGATTGATCTTACCTTTTTGGCGTGATGATTTATAATCTCCTCGACAGCCTGGCATTTAGCCACTTGTTAGCAACCGCCTTTTTCAAGACACATAACAGGTTAAAAAATGTTGGGTAGGGCGAAAAACTCCATCTCATTTTCTCCTCCAACTTCAAAATCATCCGACATCATTGTTTTACCTTTTATTTATTCATTTTTTATTGTAAATGGCATTTGACTTAGTCTTTGCATGTTCGCTTTGTAAACACTAGGTGACCTTTAAATGTGATTATGTAATGTGTGGTGCATCGCAGAGCTAGTGCAAAACGAGCATTTGTGGTTAAAAAGTGCATTTTTCTTTTTTTTTTGAATATGACAGATCGTTTGGCTAGATAAGACCCTTATTCCTCGGCTGGGATCGTTAGAGCCCTTTAAAGCTGCATTGAAACTGCAATTTGGACCTTCATAGTGTTGTACCCCTCTATATGGAGAACAATCCTGGAATATTTTCCTCAAAAACCTTATTTTCTTTTCGACTGAAGAAAGAAAGACATGAATATTTTTGATGACGTGGGGGTGAGTAAATAATCAGAATTGAATTGAATTGAATTGAAGTAATCCTTTAAATGTGCATTAATTTAAAACATTTACACCATTAAATTGCTATATGCTAATGCTATTGAAAGAGCTATTTCTCCTTTCCCCTGGTTTCCATGCATTAGTTAGCCATAGTGTGGAGATTGTAAACAGTTTATTAAATATTTTTGAGTACATTTTGGCCCTGTTCAACAGATTTTATTACTAATATAGATTGTGATAAAATAGTGTTTGGGATATCAATCATTCATTTTGAAGAACTACACAACACTTTTTTTGTTCAAGATAAGATTATTCGTTGTTGTTTTTCCACAGATCACAGTCACATGGAAGGTGCACATTCCAATGTGACTAATGTTTGTTATTCTCTGTATCTGTGGTTCTGTAAACAAGAAATCATCAATTGCAAGTAGACAAACAGTGCTTGGTTTAATAATTATGGTTTTCTTTTGTCTTACCTTCTCCTTTGAGCCTTTCTAATAGGAGAGGCCCGCAAACAGGAAGCCACATATATACCGTCCTGAGGGGGAGGAGTTTAACTGAGAATGTTTCTGCATTAAATGCATATGCTTCTAAATGCTTATAGGGTTTTTTTTTTTTTTTTGTAGTTGAAATAGAGCATGATGAAGAATATGCTTGTACTGATGTTTGTAGAATAAAGTAGAAATGTTCCTAATGTTAATTTTAAACTTAGAATATCCAGTGTGTGATTGACTAAGGGGTTGTCTTTGGATTGTTTGAATTTAGGGGGAGGAGCCTGATCTATAAAAAAAGTCCAAATGTTTGATGATGGAGACAAATAGGGTGTTTGTTGGGCCTGTAGCCAACTTTTGATATTCTTTGAAATATCAAGATGACTGCTAAAGGGTATGCTGGTCCTCAACGAATTACCAGAGCACATCCTGTTTTGTTCTCAGAGGGAGAAGAGGATATAGTGGAAGCTCAGGTTGGTGATTGGTAGCTGGGGGCTGCTGCACATGAAGAAGCCATTTCAAAAATGTTCGACCAAGTGAATATTCAAGATGTTGAGACTGAACCTGTTGTAAGACCCAAGACTGGGAAAGTCTCAATCTCCTCGAGATGATACAGATAATGTTGTGGTTGGACAGGAGTTTTTGGTGAAAATGAGAGATTTTATGTGACAACAACAAAGAAATGAAAAGATTTTGTTTGAAGAACTGCATGACTTAAAGGCCAGCATTTTTCAAAAACCTAAAAATGAATGGGGATTTGAAGAACAATTCAGCCAACATACTCACCACCCCTTACCTACACCAAGGACTTTTCCACCACTGTTAAGAGGTATGTCCCAAGCTCACCCTGTTGACAGCATACAAGCTATAACCAGGGATTAAAGTGAAAAAAAATTATTCTGACTGAAAAAATTTTTCAGGCCAAGTCATATTCTTTTAACTTGACTTAAATAGTCGAGACCAATAGCGTTTTAAGGGGAGATGTTTTAAACCGCTTTAATATTGCCAGTTTACGCATTTTAAAAGCTATTTTAATCTATGAAAAAAATATACTTAGCTTGACAAATAATCATCCATCTACATAACTTTTCAGTGCATGTTTTTATTTATCTTATAAGACCAAACAATATTTTGTGAAACTCTTAATTAACAGAAAAGAAAAAGAAAAAAGTAACAGCACCACCATTAAAGTGCTATTCTTGTGCAAAAGTCTCTAGAGTGCTTTTCACTTTTTCTGCCTTTTGGCTGTGAAACCATATTCCTGAAGCTTGGCTACACCTGACACCCTTTTTAGTGTTTGACTAGCTACAGTACATGTGCAGGAGTTGCTCCAGGAGAGGTGGAGGCTGTAGCAGCAGTTTTGCCTTTAACTCCAGGGGTGGAGACTGTAGCAGCAGTGTGTTTAAGTCCAGGGGTGGAGGAGGTGGAGGCTGTAGCAGCAGCAGTTTTGCCTTTAACTCCAGGGGTGGAGGAGGTCGAGGCTGTAGCAGCAGCAGTTTTGCCTTTAACTCCAGGGGTGGAGGAGGTCGAGGCTGTAGCAGCAGTGTGTTTAAGTCCAGGGGTGGAGGAGGTCGAGGCTGTAACAGCAGCAGTTTTGCCTTTAACTCCAGGGGTGGAGGAGGTTGAGGCTGTAGCAGCAGTGCGTTTAAGTCCAGGGGTGGAGGAGGTCGAGGCTGTAGCAGCAGTGCGTTTAAGTCCAGGGGTGGAGGAGGTGAAGGCTGTAGCAGCAGCAGTTTTGCCTTTAACTCCAAGGATGGAGGAGGTGGAGGCTGAAGCAGCAGCAGTTTTGCCTTTAACTCCAAGGATGGAGGAGGTGGAGGCTGTAGCAGCAGTGCGTTTAAGTCCAGGGGTGGAGGAGGTCAAGGCTGTAGCAGCAGTTTGTTTAAGTCCAGGGGTGGAGGAGGTCAAGGCTGTAGCAGCAGTGTGCTTAAGTCCAGGGGTGGAGGAGGTGGAGGCTGTAGCAGCAGTGTGTTTAAGTCCAGGGGTGGACGTGGAGGCTGTAGCACCAGCAGTTTTGCCTTTAACTCCAAGGATAGAGGAGGTGGAGGCTGTAGCACCAGTTTTGCCTTTAACTCCAAGGATGCAGGAGGTGGAGGCTGTAGCACAAACAGAAGAGTTGGAACCTTTCTTTACTTTTTTAACCCTAACTGCTGAGAGGACCTTCACAGCTTCCCTCAGTTTCCTTTCCTTTTGCTTGTCAAGGTTCTCCTTCTTTTTCTTCAATTTATTTTGGTATGTCCCATAAGAAGACAGGCACGATCTCCTCAATGCAGGGGTAATTTGCATTTTGGAGGCAGTTTTGCCAATTACCTTCATGTGGGACTTGATAATGGCTAAGCCTTCATAAGTCTCAATGTTCAGCTTAACCCTGTCTTTCTCAATTATGTCATCCATGATGTTAAACGATCCTTCGATAAGAGGGCCAGTGAACAATGACAGAAGAGCCTTTACCAACTTCCCTAAGATGGGGAATCTCATTCCTTCTCCTGGCATCTTCATGGCAAAGATCTTACTCCACCAGTCAACATCGATTCGTGCAATGTTCTCCTCAAAACATTTGGCCAGTGCTCCTAGATCTGTATCAATCTGGTAGGCTCGCACCTCTTCATCCAGTTGACCCAACTCCTCAGACTTCACAGCATTTGGCAAGGCCTTGGCCAAAGTGTTGAATGCACCTTGAACTGATTCGTGGAGAATCAATGATGGCGTCAGCACAGATAAAGAGGTGATGATGTTGTTGTTGAGGGGAAGGTTTTTCAGGAGGAATGTTGCTGCCTTTATGTAGCCTTCTCTGAGAGAGCTGTAGACCTTCTGCACCCAGGGCTTCTTTTCCACTCTAGCCTTGTTTAAGGCAAAGAAGCTGAACTTCCCCACAGACAACCTTTTGTCAGTGTACTGCAGGTCTCTTTTGTGAACATTAAGCTTCAACAAGCCCTTTGCACTCAAGGGGATAGTTTCAGGCTTCATAAATTTGGAGAGAATTCCCTAACCAGTAGCAGCATTTCAGCATGCAGCACATGGATCATGGGCTTTTCCTGCTGCAACTTCTTCAGGAACACCTGGAAAGTTGGAAGTACACCTGAAAATCACAATAGAACCTGATTAGAAATGTGTCTGAATATTTTATACATTTATTCATTATTATATTCATAGTAATGTAACATACTCTTCCTGAAATATTAGCTTTATTGTTGTTTATTTTCATCTGTATTATTTTACTTTGTTTTGAAATGTGCTGTTTAAATAAAGTTTATTATTATTAGTAGTAGTAGTAGTAGTACACTGCTCAAAAAAATTAAAGGAACACTTTGAAAACACATCAGATCTCAATGGGGAAAAATATCATGCTGGATATCTATACTAATATGGACTGGGTAATGTGTTATGAACGAAAGGATGCCACATCGTTTGATGGAAATGAAAATGATCAACCAACAGAGGATTGAATTCAAAGACACCCCGGAAATCTAAGTGAAAAAATGATGCAGCAGGCTTGTCAATTTTGCTGAAATTTCATTGCAGCAACTCAAAATGGTACTCAGTAGTTTGTATGGCCCCCACGTGCTTGTATGCATGCCTGACAACGTCGGGGCATGCTCCTAATGAGACGACGGATGGTGTCCTGGGGTATTTCCTCCCAGATCTGGACCAGCGCATCACTGAGCTCCTGGACTGTCTGAGGTGCAACCAGGTGATGTCAGATGGACCGAAACACAATGTCCCAGAGGTGTTCTATTGGATGTAGGTCAGGTGAGCGTGGTGGCCCTTCAATGGTATCATTCCTTCATCCTCCAGGAACTGCCTGCATGCTCTCGCCACATGAGGCCGGGCATTGTTGTGCACCAGGAGGAACCCAGGACCCACTGCACCAGCATAGGGTCTGACAATGGATCCAAGGATTTCATCCCGATACCTAATGGCAGCCAGGGTGCCATTGTCTAGCCTGCAGAGGTCTGTGCGTCCCTCCATGGATATGCCTCCACAGACCATCACTGACCCACCACCAAACCGGTCATGCTGAACGATGTTACAGGCAGCATAACATTCTCCACGGCTTCTCCAAACCCTTTCCTGTCTGTCACGTGCTCAGGGTGAACCTGCTCTCATTTGTGAAAACCACAGGGCACCAGTGGCGGACCTGCCAATTCTGGTGTTCAATGGGAAATGCCAATCGAGCTCCCTGGTGCTGGGCAGTGAGCACAGGGCCCACTAGAGGACGTCGGGCCCTCAGGCCACCCTCATGAAGTCTGTTTCTGATTGTTTGGTCAGAGACATTCACACCAGTGGCCTGCTGGAGGTCATTTTGTAGGGCTCTGGCAGTGCTCATCATGTTCCTCCTCGCACAAAGGAGCAGATACCGGTCCTGCTGATGGTTAAGGACCTTCTACGGCCCTGTCCAGCTCTCCTAGAGTAGCTGTCTTTCTTCCTGGAATCTCCTCCATGCTCCTGGTGAAAAACAGTCCAAAAAGATGAGTAGGGAAAAAATGTCAGTGGCCTACACCTGTAAAACCATTCCTGTTTTGGGGGTTGTCTCACTGTTGTCCATCTAGTGCACCTGCTGTTAATTTCATTAACACTAAAGCAGCTGAAACTGATTACCAACCCCCTCTGTTACTTAACTGACCAGATCAATATCCCAGGAGTTTAACTGACTTGATGCTATTCTCTGATTAAAAAGTGTTCCCTTTATTTTTTTGAGCAGTGTATTTAATATAACCAAAGTGATCTGATTAAAAGTGATCTAAAAACTGCATTTATGGTTAATTTAGATTCCATTCCAGGATTCCAGGAAAAATAAGCATATAATAAATATACCAATAAAGGGATTTCAATACATAATAAATCTCTCTACTTTACTTTTCTTACCACTTAAAGTGAATAAAAAGTGAACATACCTCGGTATAAATCAATCATGGTTGTGAGCCTGTCAAACTCTGAAAAAAGCATACAGATGCGCATCTTCCGATTTTTGTTGACATCACTTCCGATCTTCGCAGATTTTGCCATTTGCTGTTGCAGAAAAATGATCCTGGCCTTCTCATCAGATGTAACTGCATGCTTATCAAGAAGCTGGTTTAAGAGCCATCTGCATCACAAAAAAAAACATATAGACAAGGATTAAGGAGAGAAAACAGACATTGCTATTTCTTATTGCCAATACTTCATTTGTCATGATATAATGTTTGTGTTTACAGGTCAAGGCACTTTCCATCCCTTGTATGAAGGTTATTTAATAATTTGATTGCATCTGTAATGAAGCTGAGCTTCAATATTTGTTCTAACATATTTAACCCTTTGAGTCACTACTGTATATACATTATATAACGTGATATAACCTGATTGATCATTGAGCCATCTCAAGTCAAGTCAAGTCAAGTCAAGTTTATTTATATAGCGCTTTTCACAATACAGATTGTATCAAAGCTGCTTCACAGTATTAAATTAAAATAATACATCAATGTTTGTTTTTAGTGGAAAACATCCACGTTTGGGAATGCTGATCTCTCCACCACTCAGTTTAGATTTATGTTAAAAAAAAATCCACTAAATGTCTGCACCTTTAAATATTATTTAAAATGTTATATATATATAAAATACACAAACTTTTGCACGATATTCTATATATATATTGTTTGTTTGATTATCGTCCCAAAGAAAGAAAAAAAATCCATTGATTTTTTTCTTTAACACTGAAAGGCTAAGGAGATCTTGCAAACTGGGCCTACTTGTACAGAAATTAAATAATAAAAAAAAGAGAATGCTATTGCCATGTACCTGTGTTTGTGTTGATCATGAGGAGACAGGACGCTGTAGAAGTGCACAATCAATGGATCCATAAGCTCCCGTATTCTGTTGCACACATCTAGCATTTGCAGGAACCTGCTGCTGATGGGACGTGTTAGGCTTTTATTCGCCAAATGAAGTAAGGACTGAAACTCAGAAAAAACTTCTTTCTGTGTGGGTGATTTTTCAATGTCATAGTATACATCAGAGCAAAATTGTTCCACAAATCCCTGGAAAGGATTTAAAAGGGCCTTGGCTGCATTTGAGACCATATGGACAGTGTCTCCGCTGATGTCCAGGAGTGATGGATTTTCTCTCCTGACTAGTGTCTCTACTCCAGACTTTTTCCCTCTCATTACATTGCAGTTATCCAACAGTATACCAACAACCTGATTCCAGTTCAGGCTATATGACTGGAGAATATCTGTCAATGTGTGTGTGATTGTTAAGGCATCTGCAATATTCATTTTCCTTGAGGCCAGATGCTGGGTCGCCACTTTACCCATATCCTCATCAAAGTATCGAACAAGAACATTCAGAATCCTGTCCATGTTTCCATCTGTTGACTCATCTACATTTAAAGAAAACATCTTCGTTTTTAGCTTAGATGACAATTCGTTTTTCCAATGAACAGCAATGCCATGTGTGCACAAGTAGGAGGTGTGTGCATTAGATACAGACAATCTTGAAAGTGCACTCTTGTCTTTGACAACCGATTGCATTAAATTAACTAGCGGCTGTGAGACTTTGAACGACAGGTCATGCTCCGCTATGAAAGAACATATGCGCACTTTTAGATCGCACACATGGTCGGCCATAGATGCACGAACCTCCGTTGTGGTACTTGTCGCACCAGGCAGGGGGCATGTGTATTGTAGAGCACGAACGGCAGCATTGTGACTAGGGCTGGGCTATATGGCCAAAAAAAAATATCACGATAATTTTTTTTATATCAGTCGATATCGATAATTATCACGATACAAGTCAAATCTTTATTTCTTTAAAGTTTAAAGGCAGATTTTTGCTCCTAAGTGAAAGTTGTAGAAACCAGAGCGTTAACTGTGGTTTTAAACTACTCTTTATTGTCAGAACATATCATGACAAACACTTGCCAAACTGAGGTAGAACATTCAAACATTTGTCATTTTTCCTTAACAAAATAAATATATTTATTGGACAATTTCTTAGTTTCTGCATGTGCTAATTATTATTATTTATTTATTTTATTTTTTTTTGTAAAATGTAATATTCTGACTGTTTGAGTTTTATTAAACTTAACCATTGGTCATCCAGTATCATGCATTTAGATCATGATAAACACAGATAAAACCAGGGATAGCCTATAGCACCTCACTATCATGGCAAAATGTAACTTTATGGTTTCTATGGTATTTGTATGAAAAACAGTAGTCTAAATACATTATTAAATACTGTAATTATATTCCATTAGTCCTTTAATACATTGTCTACATTTAATAATATAATACAATTCAATATGTATATCCTACATTTCATGGTGCAGTTAATATTACTAAGCTAACAGTAAATCCGTGGTAAATGATGGGAATTACAGCCTTCAGACTGTATCGTTGCGCACAGTTTGTCAGCGCTGTTTCATCTGCCTTTAAGCTGGTTTAAATCACTGAGACATTTGTGTTCCTCGCTGAATTCAAGCGCTTCTCACTGGATTTCGTGACCGAGACCGATCAGATTAAACATCTGCTCTAACCTTTTACTGTCTATGGCTCTAACTTTAGTGAGCTCGCGCTCGCGCTGCGGTTTCATAGACAGTAAAAGAAATGGACACAGCGACCCCATAGGTTTCAACGGAGACAAGTGAAGTAAATTAGAAGCACTGACTTCCTGGGGGTCGAGCGTACTGCGCAGACTCAAACTGAGCTTGACGACGTAGATGTGACGTGAGCAGCCCGTCTGTCTTCTATTAGCTGTGCCAAGAGAAATCTGAATCATTCCCTTCCGAAACTTGCAGAGACAGAGATCGTGAGTAGGAGGTGTCCATGAGCTAGGAGCAGGAGCAACTTTTGCTAAGTATTCTGATTAATTACTTTGTCATTTTGCCTCCACGTCCCCCCGATTGCCCGCGAGCTTCTCCTCCTGTCCATTAGGGGTGGGAATCTTTTACCATCTCACGATTCGATTCGATTCCGATTCTTGAGGCCACGATTCGATTCAAAATCGATTTTCGATTCAAAAAGATTTTCGATTCAAAACAATTCGATTTTATTCATAATGATTTCTAATCAGGTTTCTGATCATGATCTACTCTCATCTGCTTTGCTATACAGAATGACAAACATAATGACAGACATTAAAGTGTCTTTTTCACATTTATGAAGTTCAATTCTCAGGGAAGTGCCTTTTATCAAAAACATTGAAAAAATGTTTTTACTTGGTACTTTTAAAGCAAAGTATTTATGATGACCCATAACGAACTTACTTCCAATACTTCCTATATTAATTTTATTAATAAAACAAATGGAAGTGATTTGGCAAGTCAACTGTAAGGTTACATTTGTCAGCATATGTCCCAACATTGCTGAGAACCAACAGGAAAATAAATGTGTGCTTGTACTAGCAGCGTACTTGTAGTAAATGAATACAAACTTCAGCATATTCTGAATCTCTAGCATAGTAGCATTTAATAATAGACTTCTAACCAACATCCTCTTGTTATTTCCAATGAGCAATATAATCCTTCAGACAAAAAAAAACATTTTGCTGTAGCAAATTCACAAACAGTTTTCGTTCAAAAATATAGAATTATGTACCAGAAGCTATCATAACGTATAATGCTTGTGGACTTATGCATATTCTGAATAATTAGTAACATTCAAAGTCGCTCTTGACTTATACACAACTAAATAATAAAGAGTTATGACTTGAAATGTTTGCTGTATACCACAATCAAAAACAGCTTATACAAAGAAAGTGAATGAACATCTGCAGAGAGTAACTTACAGTCAAAATGTAACTTTTTGTGACTGGCATTGCACATTTGGCGCTCAGCCATCATGCGTCCGTTATGTGCGCGTCTCTGTTATGTGCACGCCACAGACTGTCCGCGCACGTGCACGTCCGCTTCAGAGTTCCGCCTTTTGCGTTCCGTCAATGTTACGTTATTAGAATTTTTTTTTTTTTTTAGAAAATCGATTTTTGACATTTGTGAATCGATTCAGAATCGTCCACGTCCCGAATCGCGATTCATCTAAGAATCGATTTTTTCCCCCACCCCTACTGTCCATACGGTAATTTCTCTACTGTGCGACAGAGAGTCGCAGGTTATGACGCAATCGTTAGCCTATTTTTACAAAAATTGCTTCTACGGGGCCATAACGTAAGCTACAAGGTAATGGAGCCTTTTATACATTTTCATGTTTGTTTAGAAATAAAAAATGGACAAATGGAGTCTTTAAACACCTCAGATGTAAAGTTATTCGCTGTCAAAGTGATGCCAAAATGAATGGGAGTCAATGGAATGCTAACAGCAGGTGGGGGTCCGCTAATCAATGGCGGCGCCCGGGGAACCTTCAATAAAATATTAAACCCTGCCCCCCTGTGCGGTTTGGACTTTGAGCCGAGCGGATAAATGGTCCGTGTGGCGCGCGGTTCAAATGAGTTTCGTTCCGCTTTTGGCGCATAAACATTATTGAACATTTATCGACCTCTTGATATCGTTTTATCGAGAAAAATTATATCGCGATAATTATCGTTATCGTTTTATCGCCCAGCCCTAATTGTGACTAGCTTCTGACTGATGGCGAGCAAGCACTTTTTTGCCATTATTGCAATACTGAAGTCTCCTGTGGCATACTGTGCAAAGACACGTACCTGGCTGTTTGATTTTTTTAGCCCACGAACTAAAAGGCTTGCCATTCTCCCCCATTTCGCTAAGCCAAGCCCATCTCCATTTATTTTTTACACTTTTATCAATCTACGATACATCGGAGCCTTCCTGCATTTCAAGTGTGTCCATGGTAACTGAAATATAACGTTAGTTCTATCTCAGCGCTCAGTTGTGGCTGACATGCACTTATCCAAAACTAAGATTAATTGAGTGAACACGGAGCAGTTTTTCCGTGAGCGGGAATTGAAAACCCGGAGTTTCCACGAGCGAAGTGATTACAGAATTCTTAGAGTGAAGAGAGGAACGTGCTTTTACTCCACTCCAGGCTTTGATCACATCACCCTCAGCAGGGTGAATACACCTCGTCTTTCCTTAATTTAAGACCTATTCAAACTAAAATTAAGACATTTATTACACTATTTGAGAAATGAAAGCCTATTTACGTCCTTAAAATGATGAAAAGTAAATTTAAGACATTAAGGACAGACGGGAACCCTGTAATTGACGGAAATCCGTCATAGACTCGCTGCAATTAACGGAAATCCGTCGTAGCGACGGAGAACTTTAATCCCTGTATAACTGTAACTATACAGCTGTATCACGGGCTGTACCTTATAGACGATGTCATGAACCACGAATACCTGAATTTGTAGAGGGGGAAGATGTGGAGAGTTTCTTCATTCGTTTTGAATGCATTGCAAGAACTTGGGGATGGCTAACGGATGAATGGGCGGCTCGAGTGGTCATTTTGTTGACAGGCAAGGCCTTGGAAGCATATCTTGGGATGGATGAACAAAAATCTGTTTTCTACGAGGACATCAAGGCTGCAGTACTGGCTAAGTACAACGTAACGGAGGAGACATATCGCCAACGCTTCAGGAATCTCTTGCCACACCATTAACTGATTTAACTAAAAAGAGCCCAACTAAGTTCCATTGGACGAGGGAATGTGAAGAAGCTTTGAAATCCCTTAAAGATCTGTTATGCCAAGAGCAAGTTTTGCAGAGTCCTAACTTTTCTAAGAGGTTTCTTGTGCAGGTGGATGCCTCTGACGTCGGACTAGGAGCAGTTCTGGCCCAAGCAAAATCTGGGACCGAAAAACTGGTGCTGTTTTTGAATAGAAAACTCTTTGATAGAGAGAGAAGATACTCTACCACAGAGAAGGAAGGCCTCGCTATTAAGTGGGCTGTGGACTCTATCAGATATTACTTACTCGGACGGGAATTCACATTGCAAACTGACCATAGGGCATTGAAGTGGATGCAATCAATGCAGAAGAGTAACTCCAGGATAATGTGCTGGTGTCTGGCTCTGCAACCATATAAGTTTACAATTGAGCATTGTCCAGGTAAGAAGAATATTATTACTGATTACTTATCCCGTTTACCTCACTAAGACAATCTAGAGGGGGTGAAAGGGAGAAATGGTGTGGCAAGAGATGCAGAATAAAACGGCGATACCATCAAAAAATGGTGTCAACATGGGCACTAGTTTGCACTCAAGGTACAGTTCTACAAAAATTGTGGAACACATAGCAAAAGAGATGCAGAAAAAAGTTGTTCACAGTATTGTGTCATCTTCAAGCAAGTTATCTGTTCTCATTGACGAGGCTACATCTCTCAGCCACAAATCTGCCATGATTGTCAACTTGAAAGCCTCAGTAAATGGAGCTACTCTTGGATTTGTGTTTCTGCAGCTGGTTGAGCTGGAGAGCCAAAGGGCAGAGGATATAGAAGCAGCTCTACTTAACTGTTTGTACACTACAGGCTTTAGTGAAGAGTGGCTTCAAAATAACCCAAAGGTCTCATTTGTTTCAGATGGAGCCAGTGTCATGTTAGGCAAGAACTCTGGTGTGGCAACTAGGCAGACTCCAAGGTACCCTAACCTCTTTACGTGGCCCTGCATGAACCACTGTTTGGAACTGGCCATATCTGATGCTGCAGATGAGGTTCAGGCAGTCAACAACTTCAAAGTGTTCATGGAGAAGATCCATAATCTCTATAGTCAGTCCAATAAAAATTCACGGGAGCTTCTGGAAGCAGCACAAGAAGTGGGTTCACAAGTCCTGAAAATTGGCAGAGTTTTAAATACGCAATGGGTGGCCAGCAGCTTCAACTGAACAGACACTTTGAAAATCCTGTGGGAGGCCAAACAAGAAACAACAAAGAGAACAAACTTACAAAGGCCTGGCACGTCGTATGCAAAGCAAGAAATTCCTGTGTGACCTTGGACTCATGTACAATGCACTGTCTGAACTTGCAAACCTGTCTCAGCAACTCATTCAATCACACTTTTGAGAGCAGACCAGCTTCTGAAGTGCACAGTCAGAATGCTGGCATCATTCAAAGACACCCCAGGAGGGAAATCAGAGAAGGCACTGACAGCACATTTTTGGGACATTTTGGATCGGTTCCCCTGGAGTCAAATGCAAAGCTCACACCAATCAATGCAAAGCAGTTCCTACAAAGTCTGATCAACAACATGGAGAAGCACCTCTCATTTGAAGATGAAATGCTTCATGATCTCAGCATTCTGGATACAGGCAACTGGCCATCAACACCTGGCATACGGCATAGTAAGGCACAAGTGAAATGACTGTGCAGGCGGTTCAATCTTTGTGAAGAGCAAGCAGTTAATGGTATGAGAGATTTTCTTGAGCACACAGACAGTGAGTCTGAAAGCTTAAAGGGGTGGTAAAACACCTTTTTTCGAAGGCTTGATTGTGTTTGTGGGGTGCACTGTAACTTGTTCATGTTTCGTTTTTAAAAATTTGCATTATTTTTCACATATTTAACCATTATTCTACACTGCTCTGTCCCTCCTTGTAAAAACGGTCGGATAATTTCCGGGTTCCATGAAGCCCCCCCTCCCCTCAAAAATATGCAATGGGCTCAGATTGGTTAACTGGCCCAGTATGCTGTGTTCGGAAATGTCACGCCCCTTACCTTTACCAGTAGTTTGTGCTTCGGTGTATTATAAACAATGGCGCCAATATTGCCATACCAATTTGAGCCCGAATCAGACCCAGAGAATGTTAGTGGAGATGATTGAGCAGAACCTGTTCAAGAACGGCTGTTAAAGGACGTTTCAGAATGGTATTTTTTGTTTTTGTTTTTTGACTGCAGATCTATTGTGATCGCTACTGACTATATGGCACTGTTACTTTTGTATTTTTAGAACAATTGTAGCCAAATATCTGTCGCCAGAACTATTAACCCAATACGAACACTAAACATTGGCTTTACAACAGTAGCCAAATCAAACACAAAACCATGTTTAGCATACCTGTAGATAAAGCATGTAGATAAACAATACATAAAAGCTATAATCAAAGAATAATTTACACTGATCACATAAATGACAACAACCACAAACATTCCAAGTTCGCTGTGCTGGTGATATTAAACATTAGTTTGTATGTGTTTGTCGGATAAGTATGAATTAGCATTTAACAAACTGGTTTGTGGAGCCAAACAGCATTGTCCTTCGTTTACTTCCTTGCTGAAATACGTACAATTAACAATACGAACTATTATAGGAAAACACATCAACGAAAAAATCATACTTATAGGTTGTGGCTCGTAAACAACAGCTTCTGTTTTTAGGAAAGTTGGAACCGCTCCATCTTTCAGGACAAGCCGTTGTGCGAATCCTGCATTGAACTCGCATAGATTGAGGAAGCTTTCCTCCGGAAAATGTGCAGCACAGAGAGCGACATTTAGATTATAATAATGAGGGACAGAGTTTAAAATAAAATGTAACCATTGCTCCCTAACTCCACCGTCCTTAGGAAGACTGAACAAAGTGGACCTGCAATCTGGGTGAAAATAACAGCGTTTTGATGGCATGGCGGCAACGACACTCTACTACCACAACAACTCTTCTCCAAAGCCTAAAATGGCCTCGCCCCCTTTATTTATTGTGTTCCCAGAGGAGGGGTTTATGTAAATGTTGGGGTTAGTGATGTCACTAACCCTGGAGGAATGTCTTTTAGTCCCTACCACCCATTTGCTGTAGTCCTTAGAAATTGATTTCTTTAAAAGCAAATATCTCCCTTTGTATTGAACTTTGAGCATTGTAACTTTGCAGATGTTGTTTATGCTCAAACAGCAACATTACATACTAGCTAAAGTTAAAAAAGTGAAATCACATTCAACCACCCCTTTAAAACCCCTAATACGATGCATGCAGACCATCCTTTGCAGCACTGCTGAGTGTGAAAGGGGCTTCAGTCTCAATAACAATGTATGTACGGACAAAAGATCTACACTGCTGTTGTCCAATGTTGTGAATTTGATGATGATCAGCATCAATGGGCATCAATGTACATCAATGTAAGACTTCTTGAGCCAAGGAAGTATGTTACAACATGGCTGAAAAGCCATTGCTCTGCCACACAAGCAAGGAGGCAATGCACACCTCAGATGCCTCAGAGTACAAACATATTTGGAAAGCTTTGTAGGCTACCAGGCTGTTTTTTGATTTGAAGTTTATTTGTCTTGTAACTGCTTTGCAATTCCTGGATGCTTTCTCATGCATTTAAAGGGATAGTTCACCTAAAAAAAAATTGTCGTTATTTGCTGACCCTCATGTTGTTCCAAACCTGTATACATTTCTTTCTTCTGTTGAACACAAAAGAAGAAATTTTAAAGAATGTTGGTAACCAGACAATTGACGGCATTGACTCCCATAATATTTTTTCCTACTATGGAAGTCAATGGCTAATATAAAAGGAAGAATATGTTACAGATTTTAACTAGTTAATTTATGCAAACAGTAGAAGTAGAAAATCAGTCCAGTCTCCCCAGCTGTAAATGTCATAACACATAAGGGTAACACTTTAAAATACGGATCCTTCGTTAATGAATAACTACACAGGAACAAATGAGTAACACAATATTAACAATCTAGTAACTACAATTAACTAAAAAGTAACTCTGATGACTACACTGGTCTCATTGAACTTGAGAGGTATCAAACTAAAAGAGTTTATCGCGATTTGGTTGTTATTTGTGGCATGAAAGGCATATACATTTATTGAAGTGAGCTACCTGTTTCTCATGCCGATTAACCTAATTTTGGCCTTCATATTTATTTATTTTTTCTCTTTTTTTCTTTTTTTTTTTTTTCTTTTTTATAATGATGTTGGCCATTGTATTATTCTATTTCACATTACTAACGGCTGTGAATCAGCTTGACTCAAATTATTATTTTTGTATGGAAAATGATCTAATATTTGGCTATCTATCACTTCATGTAATTTTTATGAGAAACTTGGCAGACTGTATCTGTATTTTGTTATGTTTTGGCCTAATCGGTTTTTGACTGTGTGTGTGTGTGTGTGTGTGTGTGTGTGTGTGTGTGTGTGTGTGTGTGTGTGTGTGCGCATGTGCGTGTGCGTGTGTATGCTGCTCACCCCCACTCCTTTCAACTGTTTCTTTTATGTCTCTGAATAGTCAACATGGGTAAAGGTTTATTTGTCATCCACCTGAACATAAGGAGTTTACCACATAAAATCGATCTTTTAAGGGCCTGGCTTGTCTATAATAAACCCAAAGTTATCACACTGTCTGAGACTTGGTTGAATAATAATATATTAGATGAGGAAATTAAACTGGATGGTTATGTTCTGTATAGAGCTGATAGGGGTACTCGAGGAGGAGGGGTAGCTATTTATGTTTCCTCAACTTTATCATCTGAGTCTTGTAACAACATTGGCTATCGAATCATTCGTCGTTGGTTTGAATTAACAAATTCAAATACTCTGTGTTGCTAAAAACATTTCTTCCTGAATACAAAAGCTGGTGCACTTTGAACTCGTGAGTGCAAATCAGGCTTTGGCTCCAGCTAGTCGGCCAATTGACTTTTACGACACTAATTTCACCTCAGAGACATTCCGAACCCCCCCTTTCCCCTCTCTGGACCACAGAGAGATAACGAAACTTGAAACTTTCTACACACACACAAACACACACAAACATCCCTTTGTGTTTAAATTAGGATAGAATATACTTTAATTTATGTACAATTACATTAGGCATGTGTGATTTAGTTTGGCTTTATAATAGAGGTGTGGTTTTGAAATGTATTCTTTAATCAATAGTGTTTTAGTTAGAGAATGTTCAACAATATTCTCTGGCAATTGCCTTCCCCCCACTTTGCTGTTTTATTGCCTAATGGAATGTCAACTGGGTTTTTAGGAGTGGAGCAGAATTAACGTGGTAATCTTTACCAGGGACGTGCACAGACATTTTGAGGGGCAGGGGCTCAAGTGAAATAAAGGGCACTTCTCATAATTACGTATTTTTTTTTCTCTTTTTTAAACAAAAAAGTATATATATGTACGCAACTCTAACTTCCTTTTTAAAAAATTAATTAAAAAAAAGTTAATTAATTTTATCTTCCTCAAACTCACGCAATTGTTTCATTTTCAAAAGATGTCTACAAAATAATCAGTTCACACAGAAACCATGGTCTCCTTAGTATTCACTAGGTTTATAGAGCAGCAAAGGAAACCATTCCACAATGTGCATGTTTTGAAAACATTTTCTATGCTACTAGTTTCAAGTATATATTTATTAATTGTTTAAATACTTTTTGTTTCACAAGCAAAATAACTTTTTAGCTTCACACAACCAAGCATCAGAATACTGAATTGCCTTAATGTTTTAATCAAATACATTAATATTATTATTGCTATGCATGTACACACACAGACACATACACAATAACTGATGGTGACTGACATGGACTTAGTTTCACATTTGAGGAGCAGGGAGGACTATCATCAAATAAAACCTTCAAAATCCACATTTAGATGGAGTTTGTTTTAAACCTACTACACTCTTAAAAATATTCTGTGGCTTAGTAAATATTACAGAAATATTTAACTTTATTAACTTAATAAAATCTCTGAAAATCTTACTTGATTGTTTGAATTAAACTTACCAAAATAATTGAGTAAAAATTCAATAGGCTAAAAGCCAACGTCATGTATGTATTTGTGGTTGTATGTGTAGTGGGACGTATTGTGGCGCTGTAATTAGACTAATGTGCTTGGGGTAGTGTAGGTCCAATTACGAGCAGGGTGGGACAGTATAAAAGAACATGTAGTCACCTCCTGCGTGTGCTTGGCGTTTGAGCGTCGCGTCATTGCCCGTGGGACCGCCCCTTGTTTCTGCAGCGCTTCCGCTTTGAGCTGCGTGGATGGCCCGCGGCTGTTGGCGGCTCCGGCTCTCACGTTACATGCCTCTTGCAGTCCCGTGTCTCATATGCTTTGAGCTGCGTGGATGGCCCGCGGTTTGAGTTTTGAGTGGCTGCTCTCCCTTTGCATTCCCGTGCTTCGGGGATGTTGTGTCCTGTTCCTGTGTATGCGTGGATGGGCGATGGGTTTATGAATTAAAGGAGAACATATGTTCTGAGACGCCTGGGCCCTGGTGGGCAACGTTGATTTGACGCTGCTGTTTTCATATCTCAAGATTATCCTTATAACAAACTTCTCCAACACACGTGTGTGTGTGTGCGTATGTGTGTGCGCACTGCGCAGCCTAACGTGACGCCCGTTCTCCAGTATGAACCACTCTAAACGATGAGTGTTTTCCACACTATACATTCAAATATTGCAGTATTTTCATTTATAATTGTTTGTGTATTGAGTGATCTGATTTGTTTATTTTGAGTGTTTTACAGTGTTGTATTTATTTTGATTTGTGAGTTCCTTCAAGAGGTGCTGGTAGAAGGTCAGTGAGTAATACCCAATGCCAGCACCAAACTTCGACTTTCATATTTTCATTTTCTGTAGTATTTTCTTGTTTGTTGATCTAAATGTTTATTATTTGTGCATGTTTGAGTGAGGGTGTTGTATGTTGAGACCATAAATAATTTCACACTCTTGTTACAGGAGCTGAGGCTTTGGGGCAGACCACTAGTAGGCCCGTACGTGGTGGTAGAGAGCTCGTCACAGAGTGCTGTGTGATTATTTCTTGACTTTATTGCAGTGTGTGTGCTGTTACTTGTACACGGGGTGTTGAGAGTGATATTGAAGCCTTGGGCGTGTGTCTGCCATCAAGCCTCGGCCTCCTTTGGATTATGGTCTCTCCTGCATGTGTTTGTTGATGATCCTCAGCTTTTATATATATTAAAAATGATTGTATTTAAATAAAAACTTTTGTATTATTGGTATCCACGTCTCTAGCCCTTTCTTGCTAATCACGTTCCTGTGTATCCTTTACCAATTCTTAGTAGTAACATCTATATTTCCCTATTAAATAGGGTGGCGTAGTCATGTGACGCTAGAGGCAGTGTTCCTATATGTGCCCCAAGTGTGAAGGGCCAAGGTCCCCGCTACATATGGAATACTATTTTATGAAGGTTTAGAGGAAACAAAAAAAAGTTAAATTACTCATAAATAAAAAGTTAATTTATAAATATTGTTATTTTTAATGTTTAATGTTAACTTATTTCTACTCAGTTTTATTTATTAATGTACCAGATGCAGTTACTCAGATTTACTACATTTTTGTGTGTATCCTCCATCTGTTTGCGTCTGTAGATTTCTTCTAAATTCACCAATTTAGATTTCTAAATTTCAGGGGGAAAGACTCTTGATGTAAGTCATTAACTGGGGACGTTCTGTATGCAAATTAGGCATCAACTAGTTAAAATGCGCACATTGCATCTAATTGACAGGGCAATGCAGGTAAATAGGATAAACAAAATAACTAAAGCATATCACCTGGTGGTGATATATGCTTATTTTATTACTAACTTATTTTATTACATGGCTTGGTTGAATTCCAATGCATGATTTGCGGTGTGTTATTTCTTGATAACAGACCGCTGTGCGGAGTATAACAGACCGTTGGCATGAAAAACGATACTCGGTTACTCACGTAACCTCGGTTCTCTCTAGAGAGGGAACGAGTATTGCGTAAGGAACTTACGCTACGGGAAAAGTCATCTTTTCTCGAGATACTGAAGCCAAAAAATTATCCTTAATTTTTCATAATTTGTCAACGCAGTGCAGCAGGCAGCACAGCAGAGCTAGAGCGGGCAATACTGCGTGCTCATTGGCTGCCGCGCGGCAACTGCTTAAGCCTACCAGTGAGCCCCGCGTGACGTCATGCCCAATCAGGGTGCGCGCGCCCTCGCGCGTCACAGCCCGCCAGAAGGGGCGGCGTCAGAGCATATAAAAACAGGGCTCGGAGGCTTAATTCTCTGGTTTCTGTCGAATGAAGCGACATGAGCTCGAGGCGCAAGCACGGCAGGGAACGCAATACTCGTTCCCTCTCTAGAGAGAACCGAGGTTACGTGAGTAACCGAGTATCGTTCTCTTACGAGAGGTTCTCTCGTATTGCGTAAGGAACTTACGCTACGGGAACCCTTTGTCAACGCCGTGCGCGCCATGCATCCACACACAACTCCAGGGGGAGGGGACCCGGGGAGTGAAGAGTGGGGAGAGAGGTGGCCAGCAATGCGGGCCAACACATGTACATAAGCACCCGTAGGGAGAAACAGAGCGGCGCAGCCGGTCTGTATATAAAAGCTTTCCCTGAAAGTGCGGCTCGACCAGAAGAGTCAAATCTAATATCCAGCCTGCGAAGAGCAGGGCATGAACATGATTTTAGACTGCAAGAAGTTTAGCCTGCAGGGCGGGAACTTCCAGGTTATAAAACCTAACAAATGTAGACGGGGAGGCCCAGCCTGCTGCCGTACAAATGTCATAAATGGAAATCCCACTGGACCATGCCCACGATGAGGCAACGCCTCTGGTGGAATGAGCCCGTATGCCCAGAGGGCACTGCAGGTCTTTGCAGGTATGCTGTAGCAATAGTGTCCACTATCCATCTGGATAGCGTCTGTTTCGAGGCGGCGAGACCCTTGGTGTGCCCACCAAACGAAACAAAGAGCTGCTCTGAGAGCCTGAAGGCTGCAGAGCGCGTAATATAAAGCCTTAACGCCCTGACAGGGCAAAGGAGGTTATTATCGACCTCGCTGGCTGCCGGCGGCAGGGCTGAGAGGGAGATAACCTGTGCTCTGAAAGGAGTACCCAACACTTTAGGGACATAGCCATGTCTAGGTTTGAGAATGACTAACGAGTCGTTAGGTCCAAACTCGAGACACGACGCGCTAACTGATAGCGCATGCAAGTCACCCACACGTTTTACTGAGGCGAGGGCCAGCAGAAAAACGGTTTTGAAAGTGAGGTATTTGAGACCCACAGAGTCTAGCGGCTCGAAGGGAAAAGCTTTAAGGGCCTCCAGGACCAAAGACAGATCCCATATCGGAACCGAAGGTGGCCGCGGAGGGTTCAGCCTCCTGGCGCCTCGCAGGAAACGGGTAATGAGTTCGTTTCTTCCTAGTGCGCGGCCGCGCGCCGAGTCGGCGAATGCAGCAATCGCCGCAACATATACCTTGAGCGTGGAGGGGGACCTGCCCGCGTCCAAGAGCTCTTGGAGGAAGTTCAGAACCTGTGGAACCCCACAGGACTGAGAGTTCAAACTCTTCCCTGCACACCATTTGTTAAACACTGACCATTTAGACGCATAGAGCCGCCTCGTCGAGGGGGCTCTGGACTGCGAGATCGTGTTAACTACCCCTTCTGGCAGATCAGCGAATATTCGTTGATTACCCACGCATGCAGAGACCAGCGCTCTGGATGGGGATGCAGAATTGACCCTCGGGCTTGAGAGAGACGGTTTCTCCTCGCCGGAATCGGCCACGGGGCTGTGTCTGACAGGCTCACCAGCTCCGGGAACCAGGGTTGGTTCTCCCAGTGCGGGGCTATGAGGAGCACTGCGCAGCACGTTTCCCTGATCTTTGCTAATACCTGAGGCAGCATTGAGATCGGGGGGAAAGCGTACAACGGGACACTGGGCCAAACTTGGGCCAGCGCATCCTCGCTCTTCGAAAAGAACCTTTTGCACTGAGCGTTCTTGCTTGTGGCAAAAAGGTCCAATTTCGCTTCGCCGAAGTGGCGCCACAACGTCTGTACCGTCTGGCTGTGTAACGCCCATTCCCCTGGGGGAACATTGTCCCTGGACAGTTTGTCCGGGTCGTCGTTCAGGTGCCCGGGCACGTGCGCGGCTCTCAGCGAGCGCAGCGAGCCCTGAGCCCAGACCAAAAGGCGTTCTGTTAGAGCGCGCAGGGCTCTGGATCTGAGTCCGCCCTGGCGGTTCACGTAGGACACCACTGACATGTTGTCTGAGCGAACTAGCACGTGGTGTCCCCGCAAGTATGGGAGAAAATGCTTCAAAGCCTTCTCGACCGCTAACATCTCCAGACAGTTTATATGGAGGTTCCGCTCTGGGCCCGACCAGGGGCCGCAGATTGGTCTGCCCTCGTAAAGCGCTCCCCAACCCATGTTGGACGCGTCTGTCGAGACCACTTTGCGGTGTGAGATGACTCCCATTGTCACTCCCTGTCGGTACCATTCGGGCGCTAGCCAGGGCTGCAGGGCTGAGACACAGACCTGAGTCACGCTGACTTGAGCGCTGCCCGAAACCCACGCTCCGCGGGGTATTTTCGATTTCAGCCAGCATTGAAGCGGGCGCATTCGAAGTAAACCCAGCTGTAGGACCGCTGCGGCTGATGCCATATGGCCTAACAGCTTCTGGAAACGTTTCAGAGGGAGGTATCTGCCCTTTTGGAAGGATGCGGCGAGGTGTCGAACACAGCGCGCGCGCTGTTCTGACAGCCTGGCCGTCATCGCCACCGAGTCCAGTTCTATTCCTAGGAAGGAAATTGACTGACTGGGGATAAGTGAGCTCTTGGCCCAGTTCACCGAAAGACCCAGGCTTTCCAGATGACTGAGAAGCGCTATCTTGTGAGAGATGAGTTCCTCTTTTGACTGCGCTAGAATGAGCCAATCGTCCAGATAGTTCAGAATTCGCATGCCCTGTTTTCTCAGGGGAGCGAGAGCTGAATCCATGCACTTCGTAAATGTACGGGGTGCTAGGGACAGGCCGAACGGAAGGACGGTATATTGATACACCTGGCCGTCGAAGGCGAATCTCAAGAATGGCCTGTGACGGGGTATAATCTGGATTTGAAAATATCCATATATATCTGGAGTCTTTCAGATCGAGAGATATAAACCAGTCCCTCGGGCGAATTAGCGCGAGGATCTGCCTGGTCGTAAGCATTTTGAACGGCCGTCTCATGAGAGCCCTGTTCAAATGTCTCAGATCTAATATGGGTCTGAGCCCACCGTCCTTCTTGGGCACGAGGAAATAACGGCTGTAAAAACCCGCCTCGGTCAGAGAAGGAGGAACTCTCTCTATCGCCTTTTTTCGTAGCAGCTTCGCTATTTCTGCATGAAGCAGATGGGCTGCTTCTGCATTCACTTTCGTTTCGGTCCGGGCTTGAAAGCGCGGAGGCCGACGACTGAACTGTAGCGAATAGCCCTGTATTACCGTGTCCAGCACCCATGTCGACACACCCGGAATAGCTTTCCATGCATTCGCACTCATAGCTAGGGGTCGAATGGCCTCTGAGTCCTGCCCGCTGCATAGCGCGGGACGAGGGACCTGCAGTGGCGGGCGCGCGGTGCGCGCTGAGACAGTGCTGCGAGACGGGGACTCGCTGATAGCAGTGACCGGCCGGATTGCGCTGAGAGAGCGCGCGTGAGTGTTTATAGCAGAGTGTGAACGCGGGGGAGCGGGCACAGGACTCTTTATTAAAACACGGCCGGTGGCAGTGGCGATATCTGAACCCTGAACGTGTGAGACAGAGCGAAATGGAGAATGGCCCGGCCTCAGCGGGGCTACAAACATCTCCCTCCTCATTCCGCCGGTGAGTGAGGCACGCGGGGTGCTGAGCATTACTCGTGACCGTCCGCTCTGACATCCCTGAGAACGGCGCAGTTTGCGCGGGAAGCGGGGCGAGTAGCCGGAGCGTCGTCATGTTTTGCAGGCGAGCGTGTAAGGTAACAGGCTCGTTTACTGCAATATTTCCAGCCGCCTGAACTTAGAGGGGACTGAGAAATATGTGAGAAAGGCGGAAGCCAAGCCTCGGTGGGACTCGAACGCTCTCTTTCCTCCTATCACCGGCGAGTGACGGACGCGGGGACAGTAGCTTTCTTGTAACGTAAAGAAAACTAACCCCGCGACTGTCAGCTTCTGCAATCCCTTGTGAGCGGCGCAGTCCGCGCGGCTCGAACAGAGGGAGAGAGTGCGGGGAGAGCGAGTAGCCAGAGAGCGTTATCATGTTTGCAGGCGTGCGTGTACTGTGACAGGCTCGTTTACTGCAATATTAATATTTCCAGCCGCCTGAACTTAGAGGGGACTGAGAAATATGTGAGAAAGGCGGTAGCCAAGCCTCGGTGAGACTCGAACACTCTTTTTTCTCTCCTTGTAACGTAAAGAAAGCTAGCCCCGTGACCGTACGCGTCTGCGATCCCTTGTGAGCGGCACGTTTTGCGCGGCTCGAACAGAGGGAGAGAGCGAGCCCCGTAATCATCCGCATCTCTAACACACCTTGTGAGAGGCGCAGTTGCGCGGCTCGACAGAGGGAGAGAGAGAGCGGGGAGAGAGAGTGTGTGTCGCAGCGGCGAACACACACAGCATGTAAAGATACATCAGTAAAACACATAATGAGAAAGGATATATCGCCGGATAGCTGAGCTGGCACGGCAGGCTGAAGGCGGCGAAGATTCGTCCGGCTTCCTCAGGCTGTCCTAGGCTGGCTCGTTGCTGGTTTCGACGGCGACGGCTTCTCTCAGAGAGCAGCGATGCGAAGAGCTTCGCTGAAGAGACAGAAATCAGAGAATTAAGCCTCCGAGCCCTGTTTTTATATGCTCTGACGCCGCCCCTTCTGGCGGGCTGTGACGCGCGAGGGCGCGCGCACCCTGATTGGGCATGACGTCACGCGGGGCTCACTGGTAGGCTTAAGCAGTTGCCGCGCGGCAGCCAATGAGCACGCAGTATTGCCCGCTCTAGCTCTGCTGTGCTGCCTGCTGCACTGCGTTGACAAATTATGAAAAATTAAGGATAATTTTTTGGCTTCAGTATCTCGAGAAAAGATGACTTTTCCCGTAGCGTAAGTTCCTTACGCAATACGAGAGAACCTCTCGTAAGAGAACGTTGCGTTGCTATGGACTCTAACCGTAGAGACGGGGCGTACTATTTTCTTTAGCGGAAGCAATACAATCGGGTTTTAATCGGGAGAGAGAGAGAGAGGGAGCGCTTCAGAACTCCTGCCCTGATATTTAGATATACTATTCTTCAATAAATATATTTGTTTGACAGGGAAGCTGTGCGCAAAAAGGAATATATATTATTTTTCCACAAAAAAAAAAAAAAAAAAAAAAACACCCCAGAAAAAAGGGCACTTTCTCTCCAGCAATAAAAAGGGCTGGTGCTCAAGCCCCCTTTGATGTCTATGTGTGCACGTGCCTGATCTTTACTCCTACTTAAATCCTACATTTTCTACTTAAATCCTAAATTTTCTATATGCATAACCACCGAAGAAATGTAAACATGGATGTAATTTCCCATCTCATAATTTTTCTTTTACGTGGTGTAGTTTGTGTATTCTGGTAAACTTTGGTAATAAGGTTAGACAAATCAGGTGTGTACCGTGTTTAGTTCCTCAAGCTTCATATCCATTTGTACCCTATAGGGTACAACACATTTTGGGTAAATCTTATTTCTAGACATGTAACGAACTTTAACCCTCTGGGGACCAAGGTGTTTTTGGGGCCCTTGAGAAGTTCTGACATGCCTTGACATTTGTGCTTTTTTCAGTTATTTATAAACATGTTAATGACAAAGGTGTAAATTCACTCTATATAGCACAAACAGGGCTACCATAATATGCAAGCAACTTGTATGTAGATGTTTGTATTTTTAAGAGAATAATGTTTATGCGTGGTTATTGGAAAAAATAAAAATGAAAGTTGCTGAATTAAGACCACAAAACACATATTAAATATGTGTCCACAAGACTTTTGACCAATGGATGTGGTCCCTTTGAGTTCTAGCTTCAAAATTATATGAAAATAGTCTTGCTTTATCGTTCACAAAAAAAAAAATACATTGATTTAAATGGTGTAAAACAGGTTTTGCTTGGAAAGCCAATATGCGAGGGGGAGGAGTAGTTCACACCCACTCTGCATAATGACTCTGCATAATTAGCCATTCATTCAGGTGTGACACTGACTGAGCCACAATACAAGGACAAAGGATGTATTTAGAAGAAGACTTATATTGACCATTTAAGATTTTGCTTACATCTCTCTTGTAAATATGTTTTGCTATTTTATTAAAAATGTTACAATTACAACAATAATTACAATTTCAACAATATTTCAAGTGTACTCTTTCTTTGTAAAAAAGAAAAAGAAAAAAAGATTATAGGCCTACATTTTATCATATGTATTCATTAGTTTGAATATAGCCGCATTGGAACATCTAACATCTTAGTCTATGACTTTATTTTTGACAAATATATATATATATATATATATATATATATATATATATATATATATATATATATATATATATATATATATATAAAACGTTAGATATGAGCAGAAATTGCTAAACAAAAGCTTATTTTATGTGGCAGTATATTTTACAGTAGCCTAAAAACTGTACCCAAATCTAGTCAACAAGTGACTGACTGTAGCGTTGTTTTTATGAAATATTAGGGCATATAAATGCTAATTTGCAGTTTAATACGTTGCTTGTACAAATACATTTTATTTCAACATATTCCAGTCGATTTTTACTCATCTCAGTAGGCTATAGCAAAGCAGTTTATTCTTTCACACACAGACGCGCGATTTATATTTAGGCTAAACAGTCTTTACAAATATGTACCCTTCATTCATCTCACAGAAAGGCGAGTCATATTATAGAAATGCGATTCATCTTTTTGCGGTTTGCATAGGCCTACACTAACGTTATTCCATAACGTTATTCCACACGTGAGAAAAGAAAACAGCCTACCTCACTCCTCAGCGGGATCTGCTCCTCATATCAGGATATATTGTTCCTCATATCAGCACTGTTCTGAGGAATCTTTTCTCCATAAGGTAGGCTATATTATGCCTCACTCGATCGCGACGCGCTTTGTTTACAGCTGATGTGGGCGTTTCACAGATCTTCAATAGTTCTCAGAATTTGCGTTTGAATAGCACGCGCTCTCCGTGGGCGTGTCACATTACTGTGAATTAGCTCGTAATGAGGTCGACTGGAGTCGCTCTCTTTTTATACAGATTACAGAAGCTGATAATATTTGTTTTTTATATAAATGACTTCATTTAACAGATGCGATCTCAAGCTTTATGCCCGTGGGTCTGTTTGCCTGTTTGACTGAATTTTCGCGGAGTTATAGATCATTTTCGAACGCGTTTCAAATGGGAGTTTACGGATAGAGAGAAGGCAGAAATCGCATCATGTTAAAGTTTCTTTATTTGTCAAAAAGCAAAACACTTTATTTTTATTTTGAGTATACAGAAAAAAAATAGAAACTGAACAGGATCGATTGATGTATAACACGAAAACTAAAGATCAAAATTAACAGAGCATTTTGTGTTTATTTTTCATTGCTAAAAAAAAAACCGAGCAAAACGCGCCGGCGCGTTTTTGGTCCCCAGAGGGTTAAAATGCTTGTAAATATGCATATCTTATGTAACTTGATTTTCTTAATCTTCATATGACGTGTGTGATATCGTTGAAATTCTCTCAATCTAACAGAGTCGAATTTCGATAGCAGAATGAAGTAATGTGCATTATTTTACACTTTTTCATATTTCGGGAGCCGAACAGCTCAAAGCTCATCTCCTCATGACTCATCCGAGTGGGCGTGGCCCCAGAGACAAAGACATTTTTCCCGCTTCAGACCTTTGGACGTTCATTGGTTGTTCGCGCGAACAGAGGCGTCAACCCATATTGTCCATAAAAGACCGACTCAGAAAATCCTCTCTCTCTCTCTCCTGTTTTTACGAACCCTCTTCTTCAGAAGACCCATGGCTCCCTTTTAGGGAGCATTCTTTCGTATTCGGACTCAGCGAAGCAAACGCAGCAAGCAACTTCAACTCAAAGAAAAGACTCTTTTGAAAATCCCGCGGCCGCGCTCACCTGAAGACGCATGAGAGAACAAAGGCCCATGCGCGCGCGCCTGCCTCATCCACAGACCACATGCAAGTCTCGAAATCTAAATGCTGTTTAAGGTTGCTTTCACTTTCGCTCGCTCATCCTTTCCTACTCTCTCCTTCCTCCTCCAAAACCCAAGTCCGGACCGGCTTCGGCCTGCTTCTCTTTTCTTTTTATTTATTTCTTTTATGTTTTTCTATAGTCTAGTTTCGTTTTCCTCTTCGCCTCTGTTCATTCACGAGCTGAATGAACTTAGCCTGAATCATTCCCGGCAACTTCACCACAAACTGTGCGTTGAAAGAGACTCTTTGAAGCTCCCGCGCTCGCACGCGCGCCGGAAGACAGCACGCGCACGCCTCCCCTCAGACGACTCGCGCTGCTTTTAAAGACACGCAGAACCCTGCGGTCCTACACACCTCATACAAAGAGAACCATATGCCATGCAAGTATCGATTATTGAATTGAACTTATGATGTGATTTCTTTGTTGTGTCTTAAGGGTTACTGTCTGTGACTTTTGCCATGCTGAGATCATCTCGGTGATCTCTCTCGTCCTGAAACTTTTGTTTCACTTTCTCCCTTCCTCTCCCTCTCTCATCTGTTATCCGTTTAGTCTTGTATTTTGTTTACGTGTCCTGTACATACATATTTACTCGTGTAAATTGTAGAACTTGTATTCCTTAGTTCGATGTAGTATTAGTCCAATTATTAAATTCCATATGCCCTTGACTGACTCTGATTTAATTGCCCATGTTACTTAGTCCCTGAAATGTTCGATCTTAGCTATATGCTTTATCTTGGTAGGCTACGATTTAAGTAACCTAATTTTAGTCTACAGACACCGAGAGTGTCTTTTCAAGGCCTGGAAAAGATACTCTTTCTCGTGTTTGTAAGAAGGATAATTTTCCTTGAGAGTTAATTTAATCTTACGTACAATCTGTTCGCTGGACAAACAGATTGTTTGATAACTAAATTAATTCCATTAAAGTTATCCCATAACTTCGAGCTGAAATAAGAACAATTGATGTATTAATGACGAACCATAACCCGTTATGGTAATCGTTCATATATCAATCTAGTTCAGCTGCGATAAATTAATGTAACTGTAACATACAAAATATTAATCATATTCATGATTAATTATTAAAATTCCCTATAGATCATTTGAGCTAATATTAATATTAATGTACGACCCATTGTTCTTACAGTCTATACCTCCTAAGGAAAACCCAGTATACTTTGAATGTCTTTTTGTTAAAATTAGTTTACATGTAAATAAACAGCTAATTATAGGGAACATTTACAGACCTCCAAACTCCCCAACAGAGTCAATACACTGCATAGGCACTACCATCAAATCTATGGGTAACTCAAATGAGATGATTATCCTAGGTGATTTTAACATTAACTGGTTAGATCGGTCATCTTTAAGTGATAGAAATTATTTTGAAGGTTTAAATCTGACTCAATTAATTAGAGAACCTACCAGGGTTGACCATAGATCCAAATCTTTGTTGGACTGGATTTTGGTCACCCACTCTAACAGAATTATTGAATCTGGTGTCCTACCCGATTGCTTCAGTGATCATTCCATGGTCTTCTGTGTATGGAAAATTAGATTACCTCGTCTACCACCCAAGGTGATCAGGATAAGACAGAGTAAACATCTTAACACTGACTTTTTTATCCAAGATTTATTAGAAATAAACTGGAATAGGTTCCATCTTATCCCTTTTGTTGAGGATGCTTGGAATTTTTTTTATACGGAAGTTCTCAAAGTAATTGATAAACATGCCCCTTGGATATCAGTAAAGGTTAAGGGCCGACATTTACCATGGATTGATGCTGACTTAATACATCTTTTTAAACAAAGAGATAAGGCATGGGAAAAGTACCGCCTGTCAAAGGACTCAGTTGATTTGGCTTCATATAAACAATTAAGAAATACGTGTACGACTAAAACAAGAAATGCTAAATCGAATTATTATAAAAACTCTTTGTCTAATAACTTCAATAATTCTAAGAATTTCTGGAAAAGTCTTAATTCTTTATTAAATAATTCTTCTAAAAGCATTGCTACCAAAATTAAAGTTAATAATGAGGTTATCAGTGATCCTTCCGTAGTTGCCAATGCTTTCAACCAACACTTTTCCTCTATTTGTAGCTCACAATTTTCTAATTTCCCTTTCTTTGGTTTGGCAGATGAGCCTAACAGTTCCTTTTCATTTGCTACAATATATCCTACTGACGTTCAGCAGGTAATCTATGAACTAAAGTCAGGCAATGGTACAGATCCAGATGGTCTGGAGATTAAGTTTATTAAGCTTGCGTCTCATGTACTGGCATTTCCTTTATCAGATTTATTTAATTTATCTTTATCCACCTCGGTGGTTCCATTAATGTGGAAATCTGCCAGAGTTACACCAATACATAAAGTTGGAGATACACTTGATCTCAACAACTACAGACCTATTTCTATCATTAGTAGTATAGCAAAAGTCTTCGAAAAACTATTATTTAAACAATTATTTAAATATATTAATGAATTTTCTATTTTGTCACCAAATCAATCTGGTTTCAGACCAAATTTCTCCACAACTACTGCTCTTCTAAAATTTACCAACGATGTTTCATCCTCCCTAGACAATAACATGTCAACTGGTGCAATATTCATAGATCTTACTAAGGCCTTTGATATGGTAGATCACTATTTGCTTCTTGATAAGTTATATGCGATAGGCCTTTCTAAACACTCTATACTTTGGTTTAATTCTTATCTTCACTGTAGACGTCAGTGTGTCTATGTAAATGGTTATGTATCTCAGTCCTTAATAATGGAGAAAGGTGTTCCTCAAGGCTCTTCTTTAGGGCCTCTTTTATTTTCTTTATTTATTAATGATCTTCCTCTAATTTGCTCAGATTGTTGTATTCATCTATATGCAGATGACACAGTGATTTATTCATCTAATGTGACTGTTTCTAAGATTCAATCCTCATTACAATCTAACTTCAATGCTATTCAACACTGGTTCCAATCTAACCATCTTCTATTGAATAAGAATAAATCATATAGTATATTGTTCCCCACTAGATCAGCTATACGGAAGCAAGATAATAATCTTTCAATTAAATTCTTAGATGATACTCTACTTGTACAAGTTGATGAACTTAAATATCTGGGCCTTTGGCTTGACTCCCAACTTTCATTTAGGTGTCATATTAATTCTGTAGTAAAAAAGATTAACTGTAATTTACGAATATTATATCGTTCTATTAACTGTTTTACTCAATTAATTAGGTTAAGAATTGTGTCACAATTAATATTTCCCATACTAGATTATGCAGATGTTGTCTATCAAAACGCATCCGAAGCAAATTTGAAAGCATTAAATGTTGCTTTCAATAATATATGTAGGTTTGTGTTGAGATGCCCATTTACTACTCACCATTGTGTAATGTATGACTCATTGAATTTATTATCACCAAAAGCCAGAAGACAGTATCACTGGTATCAGGTCATCTTCAAATGTATGTACTATGATTACCCCTCTTACTTGAAGGAATACTTAATTCCATATAGACCCAGTTATAGATTGAGACACACTGAATATCTCTCTTTTACTGTGCCAAACATCTCTAAAGAGAGTGGTAGATGTGCATTCAATTTTAAAGCCCCTTCAGAATGGAATAGTCTACCTGGGTCTCTAAGATCTGTTACTTCCTTTCGTTCCTTCAAAACATCTCTTTTTGTTTATTTGCAATCAAATTGTAATTGTTTTCTTTGATTTTGTTTTTTTATACCCAATATGTGGGTTGCTTTTTGTCCTTTTTTCTTATTTATGTGTATATATGTGAGTATGGGTTTGGGTGTGAGTCTGAGATATGTATATGTAAATGTTGTCATGCATCCAAACATCACAATGTGTTTTATACATGGATTTGTTTCCAATAATGACTTGTTGGGTCAGGTGAGGTGGGACGAGGGAGAGCTTTTGTGTGTGTGAATGTATATGTGTTGTATTATCTTAGTCTATGTTTCGAGGACCCCCTCGAAAACGAGATGTTTCATCTCAAGGGGTTATCCTCATCAATAAATAAATTTCAAATATATTAACGAATTAGTAAGTAATAGCACACAGATTTAAGTGGTAGTTCACTATTAACTAATCAATAACTACTATTTTTTTAATACTTCACAGAGAACTACTGATTTTTTTTACAGATTTAAGTGGTAGTTCACTAATAACTAATCAATAACTACTATTTTTCAATACTTCCCAGAGAAATAATGAAAAAAATTCACAATTCATGCAAAACTAATATCTTCACTTTAGAATACGGATCCAAATTATTTGTAATTACTATAGAAGTATGTAGTAACACTTGAGTCATTACTAGTTAGTTAACATGATCTTCACTTTAGAATACGGATCCAAATAATTAGTAATTCCTATAGAAGTATGTAGTAACACTTGAGTCATTACTAGTTAGTTAACATGATCTTCACTTTAGAATATGGATCCAAATAATTAGTAGTTCCGATAGAAGTATGTAGTAACACTTGAGTAATTACTATTTATCGTGATTCCATGCTGTAGTTACGGTAAGCCAACCCGAAAGGGTAGAATCATCTAATCATTCACAGGATATATATACACACACACACACACACACACACACACACATATATATAGGCCTATATATATATATACATATCTACATATGAGCAAAGAGACATACATAAAAGCCATTTTGAGAGGTAGGTTAAATAATAAAATAACTGGTATTTGGATGGCTGATGACTCAGTATGTTCCAGTACTCACCATGATGAGTCTAGTTATTCAAAGCCAGTCCAGAGGAATGCCGGAAAAGCGGCCACAGGTAAGTGTTCCAGACAAGTGCATTTATAAAAACAATTCTTAAAAATTATTTAGTTTATGAATAGTTCTCTAAAAGACAGCAGTGCATAGGCTAATTATTGACAGCTTTCCCAAATCATAAGTCTGCTACGCTATTACATATTTATAATTAGTGTACAGTATCTAGCAGTAATGTTAATCTAGTGCTAGTAATTTGTCCTGCATTAGTTATTAATTAGTTTTGCATGAATTGTGAATTTTTTTCATTATTTCTCTGGGAAGTATTGAAAAATAGTAGTTATTGATTAGTTATTAGTTAACTACCACTTAAATCTGTAAAAAAATTCAGTAGTTCTCTGTGAAGTATTAAAAAATAGTAGTTATTGATTAGTTAATAGTAAACTACCACTTAAATCTGTGTGCTATTACTTACTAATTCGTTAATCAGAGTTACTTGTTAGTTAATTGTAGTTACTAGATTGTTAATATTGTGTTACTCATTTGTTCCTGTGTAGTTATTCATTAACGAAGGATCCGTATTTTAAAGTGTTACCCACATAAGTAGTCTTTTACATGTAGATGGATATTGTATGCATTTGTGAGTGTTGTGGTGCTTATGGGGCGTCGCTCTGGATGAGTGAGTTAGAGTCTGGGAGGGAAAGATCACAGTATAGATACTCACTGCAAAAAAACTAGACTACACCACTGCATATAGCCTATCCATACAGATATGACCATTAATGGACATCACATGGCTTTTGGTTTAAACCAATAACATTTTATGTTTTTATAATATGAGTACTGCCTGGTCACTGAACAACCAATTACAATGAAAATATGACCCATAACTGAATCTAATTGGATTTAGGCATCTCATAATAAGCCCCGTCCACACTACTGCGTTTTAGTTTAGAAACAGAGAATTAAAACGAATACGATCTCCGTCCACACCAGCGTTTTACCTGCGTATTAGAATTGATCTCCGTCCACATTAAAACGACTGAAAACGCGGATCACGTGACCATTCACCAACACTGGGCATGCGCGTGCCGGTGTAAACACAACTTCATTGATAAAATTATCCCACCATGCGCTGGTTCTTCCCGGGTTAACCCAAAACCGACGCTCCATGTACGGTCAATACCGCCGCTGCACAAGGGAATTGTCACAGATCGCTCGAATAATAGCTTGCCTCCGGCGCATGTAGGCAGTTATAGCATTGTAAAATGCAGAATTTACTTGCACAACAGCTGCTAGCAAAGATATACGCCATGACTGATGACACCCAATCATAGAGCCGAGCGTGAGCCTCTACTACGTCATCGTTTCTAAAGTCCTCCGTTTTGACCTATGGTTTTGACCCGTCCAGACTAAAACGCCCTCCGGAGATTCAAAACGAAAAACGGGTCGGCAGCGTTTCTAAACTTCTCCGTTTTTGGGTCTCCGTTTTTGCCGTTTTAGTGTGGACGGGAGGTGCAAACGTAGCAAAAGGTCTCCGTTTTTAAACGAAAACGCAGTAGTGTGGACGGGCCTAAGACAGGCATGGTTAACCAACTAAACAGGAGGAGCTCATGGTAGCATCATCAACTTGTCTGCTAACCCCGGATCGCGGCCAAATCGGTGCTTGTTGCGCTCGCAGATTCTCGTTAGTATGAGCAGATCAGCGACCGCGACGTGATCTGAACCTGTCTCGAGCAGTCATAGACGCTGCAATATTTGAGTTTGATATTATCGCCAAGTGATATTGTAGTGTGAGCGATGAAACAATGGTAAAATGCTCATGCAGCTTAATGTACATGAATGCAAGGTGGCAATTTGATCATAATTGTTTTCACGATTTCACATGTTAATGAAATCTGATGTAATATTAAAATGCGTATTTGGCTTGCTGTCCGGGGGGAGGGCTCCGAGCTCGGAATTCAGCCCGACCCCAGAGTACTCCCCCCTATAAATGTATAGATCATAGGTATCTATGAGCAGACCCAGCCGAATGTGAGGTGATGGGGTGGTGGTGGGATGCTGAGAAATTAGTCATGAGACAGGAGGTAAGGGAAGGCTTTATTTATACTGGCTATTTCTTGTGCTGATTGGATGATTACCTGAACATGCTCCTCCCGAACTTTGTTACATAAAACTTAATTTATACTAATATACTAACAAGTAATATATTTTTAAAATGTGAATATTAAGTGGTCTTTGATCTAGTTTTAACATTATGATATATTTTATTTAGCCTACCAGTTTTTTTTTTGCTGAACAGACATGGACAGCCAGCCCGCTTGTATTTCTGCCCAGTTTTCTGCACATATATGTCTTGGACAGCGAGCATAGGCGGGTCTCTAATGTCTTGCATGAATTTATGTGATGTGAGAAAACGTTTTTTTATTTGTTGGTCTAGGGTTGCCGTTGTCCAAAGATCTAGTAATTTGTGCACGTTAAAGGCGTTGTGTTGTGTAGGGGAGCACGGGGCACATTTTAGTTTTGGCTCAATTATTAAAAAAATAAAAAAAAGATTAATCTTTTTTTTTTTTTTGCACACAAGCAACATACCCATCTCTGCTACAAATAAACAAAGTTTTTTTCTAGGACCTACCATTTTCATACAGTTGCACTGAAAGTGACAGAAGTGCAAATGTTACAACTTACCCCATATGCGGGGTTAATTGTAACAGACAGAGGGGTTAGTTGTAACACTTGTGTGTAACACACATAATTCAGTACTATTTTATCTGTATAGTTTGATATTGTTTGTACATCTGTATAGATAGATATCCATACATCCATCCCTCATTCAATCATCCTTATTATGGATCAATATCATGGATAGAGATATATGAAAGGGCTGCACAGTTTTGCAATAAATAAATAAATAAAATCATCAAATATTGTAATTGCTATTGAATTATATTTGTGTGTGGTAGCTGCATACAAAATTATTATTATTAATAAAAACGAGCTCAAAATCACATTTTAAAGGGTTTATTGCATGAAAAACAGGCTTTTTGATAAAAAAAAAAAAATAAAAAAAAGTGATCAATGCAACAAATGTGAAAAAATAAATAAATAAATCATACTTTGACATTTAAATTCCATCATTGTTTGTGAAAGTCCAACAAAATTAAATGTGGCAAAATAAATTTTTTCTTTTTTGGATATATTTAAAATAATAAATATATATATATATACACATTTATAAATTTACTTGCATGGTGTCAAAACACTCTTTGTCAAGTATCTTCACGAAATCTAATCAAAACTTTCCACAATTCAGCGGGAGACCGTCTTCTGGCAGCGAGAGAAAATAAGCGGAAACACAACCTGCTTGACCCTGACTAACTATGTGTTACATTTAACCCTGCGTTAGGTTGTGCCTCGCGCTCCCCTTGTACGAGTGCTGCTAAGACAAGAAGACGATAAACGATAAGAAAACTTGTTGTGTAGTGTGAGCACCATGGCGATTCATGTAGTATCATAGTTTTGCACTATAAGAGAGACAGTGAAGATGTTTATGATGATAATAAGGAATCCACCACACACACACTGCCATGATGCAACAACAATGCGCACAATAATATATTTTTCAAATCAACCAACAAGCACACATAAACACTCAAAAACACCTACAGACATATACACATTTTACAAATCCACAAACTAGTTTTTTTAGACTTCATCTTACAACAACCCTTTTTTCTATAATCTTAGCTTGTTACAGTATGTAGATTTCTTTCAATGTCTTCAAGAGTAAATCACATACTGTACCTGTTTAAACTCTAGTTCATAAATATGGTTAAAATACAGGTTTTTTATTCGCTTTGGTACTATTTTCACAAGTAAGGTGTACATTTTCAAAACTCTTAGTACAAAAATCTATCTATCTATCTATCTATCTATCTATCTATCTATCTATCTATCTATCTATCTATCTATCTATCTATCTATCTATCTGTCTGTCTGTCTGTCTGTCTGTCTGTCTGTCTGTCTGTCTGTCTGTCTGTCGATCTATCGCTGTGGTAATATTTAAATATTTAATATTTAGCCATATTCAAAGCCACCAGATGCCGCTGTTGTCAATACGTAGAACATGGGTCCCAAACCCTGCTCCTCGAGGGCTACCATCCTGCAGTTTATAGCTCCAACCCTAATCAAACAGCTAATGAACCAGCTAATCAAGTAATTACGTCACAACCGCTAAAAAGTATGTTCTAGTATGAGTGTCAGTAGTATGAATGTAAACAAATTATATACTGGTAGGACAATCTATTTTGCACTGTCAGATCATCCTACCTGTTTATTTTATAACTGTTACAAACTAGCTAGTACTAAGTCTCTAGTTTGGACTTTACGTTTCAGTTTAAGTAAGAACTTATGAATGGCTGGTGTAACCCTACCCTGGTGATGAGCTCATGCCGACTAAGCGTCCGCATTCCTTTCACCCAACCCTTCAGGATATTAGCCCGGCTCTTCATGCTCTCTCCTCCATGGTGGAGCTGTGAGCCGAGCACGGAGACTACAGCTAAGGGTTTTCATGTCGACACAGATCGTTGAAGATGACAAGATGAAGCAGCGCTGCTGCTGCCTTTGTGTTTCATGTGCATGGCTTTAACTATGATTATATTTTAATGCTCATTTACATGAAACACCTTCAGATACTGCTCTTGATCACGCCAGCGTTAGTATAACCCCACTTGTATTATGCTCATGACAGCACCGGCAATAGAATAATGTTGGCACATCCGCCTCCATTAACCACACAGTACGGCCAAGCTTGCCACTTGTTGCAACATTATGCGATAGTGCTGGCGTTCATGCCGTTTGCATCATTCGGCCCCAGCATACTGTGATGGGCCAGAGCTCACACTGTGGATGTCACATAATCCTCTGGGATAAACATTGGTAGGCTATAGTGCCATCAACCACATTGTTCATTCATCAAGTAAGCAGAATCGGAATCATTAAGATTCAAACAATACCCCAACCTGGCTATATCTAAATTGATTTGCAGAAGGTATTCAGCTTAAATGGTTTGCACGTGCTCGTATTTTGACTGGTGAAGTTATGTCACACTTTAATAGCTTATGACAGGTTTGAAAGAACACCACAAGACACAGTGCAATAATCACCATGGGAAAATCTCAGAGTAAAACTGGGAGCTGTGAAAAAAATTATACACCGGTGTTTTGCCAGATGAGAAGTTTATCCATGTATCATCTTTTTACTCTTTTAATTCCTTTTATAACTGTATCATCTTTATATCTCTTTTAATTCCCTTTAAAACTGTTTTAATTTTCCTTGCTTTTATTTTGTGATTATTTTAATTCTATTCTGAAGCACTTTGAGTTACCATGGTGTATGAAATGTGCTATATAAATAAACCTGCCTTGCCTTGCCTTACACTAAGAAAATACAAATCGGCATGCATGTGCGAGAGACTTAATAATATAAATATAAAATAAATACGCGTTCCATAGTTTGTGTATTTTAAGCATATTTTGAATTGCAACAACTATTATACACTCACCTAAAGGATTATTAGGAACACCTGTTCAATTTATCATTAATGCAATTATCTAATCAACCAATCACATGGCAGTTGCTTCAATGCATTTAGGGGTGTGGTCCTGGTCAAGACATTCTCCTGAACTCCAAACTGAATGTCAGAATGGGAAAGAAAGGTGATTTAAGCAATTTTGAGCGTGGCATGGTTGTTGGTGCCAGACGGGCCGGTCTGAGTATTTCACAATCTGCTCAGTTACTGGGATTTTCTCGCACAACCATTTCTAGGGTTTACAAAGTATGGTGTGAAAAGGGAAAAACATCCAGTATGCGGCAGTCCTGTGGGCGAAAATGCCTTGTTGATGCTAGAGGTCAGAGGAGAATGGGCCGACTGATTCAAGCTGATAGAAGAGCAACTTTGACTGAAATAACCACTCGTTACAACCGAGGTATGCAGCAAAGCATTTGTGAAGCCACAACACGCACAACCTTGAGGCGGATGGGCTACAACAGCAGAAGACCCCACCGGGTACCACTCATCTCCACTACAAATAGGAAAAAGAGGCTACAATTTGCACGAGCTCACCAAAATTGGATAGTTGAAGACTGGAAAAATGTTGCCTGGTCTGATGAGTCTCGATTTCTGTTGAGACATTCAGATGGTAGAGTCAGAATTTGGCGTAAACAGAATGAGAAGATGGATCCATCATGCCTTGTTACCACTGTGCAGGCTGGTGGTGGTGGTGTAATGGTGTGGGGGATGTTTTCTTGGCACACTTTAGGCCCCTTAGTGCCAATTGGGCATCGTTTAAATGCCACGGCCTACCTGAGCATTGTTTCTGACCATGTCCATCCCTTTATGACCACCATGTACCCATCCTCTGATGGCTACTTCCAGCAGGATAATGCACCATGTCACAAAGCTCGAATCATTTCAAATTGGTTTCTTGAACATGACAATGAGTTCACTGTACTAAAATGGCCCCCACAGTCACCAGATCTCAACCCAATAGAGCATCTTTGGGATGTGGTGAACGGGAGCTTCGTGCCCTGGATGTGCAACCCAGAAATCTCCATCAACTGCAAGATGCTATCCTATCAATATGGGCCAACATTTCTAAAGAATGCTTTCAGCACCTTGTTGAATCAATGCCACGTAGAATTAAGGCAGTTCTGAAGGCGAAAGGGGGTCAAACACAGTATTAGTATGGTGTTCCTAATAATCCTTTAGGTGAGTGTATAAGACTTAGCTTATAACATTACAATATTAACTAAATATGGTTTGTGAAAGATTTCTATCTTACTTTTGAACATTTTTTTTTTGTATATTTGTCACAATATCTTTGTAGTCTATATTTTATAAACACATTTTATTTATCATTTTTCCTTAATTGCAATACTATTGCAATACTACGCCGACTTTAGTCAGTAACTTACTTAAGGTGTATGTATTTACAACAAAGGTGTTGTATGCATGACATGAGTAAAATGTTTTCATATGTCTATGCCCTAGGCACTAAAAACACACATAGGTTCCCTTATTTATGGAGGTCTTAAAAGCGTGCAGCATTAATATTTTTTATTATATTTATTATTTCTTGTTTTATCTTCATCTCGACATAAGTTGTTTTCTCATGATCTAGAGTCTAGAAATAATAAAAAGTTGAGATCACGAGAAAACAAGAAAAAATAAATAATGCATGGCCTCTCAGAGCTTCTTGGATGGTTAAAAACATCTATCCAGGTTTGAAAACAGACAAAAATTGGGAAACGGCCTTTTTGTTCCATAGAGAGGGACGGGAAGTTATTCCCGTGAGGTATTTTCTCTCAAAAATTTCTCTCAAAAAATCCTGTCGTCACTGGTGCGCAATAATTTCTGGGGTAGACAAGGCCCCGAAAGATCGATCTGTTTTATCTTTTTTTTCACGGGAAACAATGGATGCATTTAGAGGCTGCATTTAAAGGATCGATCTGTTTTATCCTTCATTTCACGGGAAACAATGGATGCATTTGGAGGCTGCATTTGAAGAATGCGCCATTCGAAGGATGCAGCCGCTGAATTGGGACTTAGCATTGAAGTGGCTTTGTACAGACCAATCTGTGTATTACATCAAAGTTCAATAAAAGCTACTCGAAAATGTATGGAGCTTTATTTATTTGTGGTAAATACAACATGGGATGAACACAGCAAAATTAATTTCCAAGGCACATAAATAGCAGTATTCCATTAAAAAGTCAAGAACTGTAAATTTTGACTTCATGGTGACTTTAAAAAACAAGAAATATTTAATGTCATATAGCATTACACCATGGTCTGTCTGAATATTCTGATTAGCTTGAATGTGTGAGTTGAAACTAAGCAGTTCAGTCAGTTTAATCCCCATTTTAAATCAATGCTCTGCCTTTACGTCTCAAACGTAAGGCTGTATCCTAGTAATGAGCCTGCATATCTTAGCAGCCACGTCATCAATGCTATCTCAATTTGAAGTTCTCTTACGAGAGGTCTCTCGTATTGCGTAAGGTTAGCTTACGCATCGGGAAAGTCTTCTTTCTTCGAGATCTGAAGCCAAAAAATTATCCTTAATTTTGTATACATTGTCAACGCAGTGCAGCAGCCGACAGACCTAGGCAGGCTGTATAAGCGTGCTCATTGGCTGCTCGGCGGCAACTGCTTAAGCCTATCGGTGAGCGCTCTGAACGCGGCAACCAATGAGGGCGCTTCGCGCCCTCCACACCCTTCTAACCGTCAGAATGGGTGTGGCCAGCGTGTATATATTCAGCGCTCATAGGCTAAAATTCTGATTTTCTTGTCTTCAGCGACGCTCTTCGCATCGCTGGATCTTGAGAGCCGCCGCCGTTGAAACCAGCGACCAGCAAGCTTAGGACAGTGCCTGAGGAAGCCGGCCGTCTTCGCCGCCTTCAGCCATCCGTGCCTGCTACGCTATCCGGCGACATATCCTTTACTTTATTACTGTTTCTGTGTGTATTCTAAAAGAGCACGAGGCGTTTTTGTAAAAACGCCTCGTTTTTGTAAAAACGCCTCGATTTTGCGGCTCGTGCCGCGCCCCGCTCAGCAACGGAGACCGCCACCTCTCTGCGCTCTCCGCCTGGGCCGCGGGCACGCCGCCACCGCACTCTCCGAGTGCGAAGAGCTTTCAATGTCGACCCTGCGGGCTCGACTTGAAGCTTTCGACCAAGCTGTCGCTCCGCCTGTCCCTGCCGGGCCGCGCAATAAGAAGCGCCGCTCGCAGCGACCACCGGAGACTGTTGTGACTGAGGAGCTCGCCGGAACCTCTCCCTCGAGCTCTCTCTCGCCCTCTCCCTCCCGGCCGCTCAACCGCCGGCTCTCGCCCGCGCCGCCGCCGCGTCAGGAGATGAGGCGAATGTGATAGATACCCGTACTCTCCCTCTGTTCGAGCCGTGCAACTACGCCGCTCACAAGGGATGGCAGAAGCGGACGGTCTCGGAGCGAGTTTCCTCTCCCTCTGTTCGAGCCGCGCAAACTGAGCCGCTCACGAGGGATGGCAGGAGCGGACGGTCTCGGAGCGAGTTTCCTCTCCCTCTGTTCGAGCCGCGCAAACTGCGCCGCTCACAAGGGATGGCAGGAGCGGACGGTCTTGGAGCTCTCTTTACGTTACAAGAAAGCTACTCCGTCCTCGCGCGTCACTCACCGGTGAAAGGGGAACAGAGTGTTTTCGTCCCGCCGTGGCCTGGACTATAACCTCCATTTCTCAGTCCCCTCTTAAGTTCAGGCGACTGGAATTGTTACTATTGCAGTATACGAGCCTGTTATAAATACACGCTCGCCTGCAAGCAAACGCCGTCACAATACATGATGACGCTAACCGAGTACTAATGTATTCTCCCCTGTGGCTCAGTGGCGGAATCCTAGACTGTCAAGCCAGAGACCCGGGTTCGGTCCCCGCTCTCGCGGCAGATAAAGTTTATGCTTTTCGCTTCTCCGAGCTCGCGGCCAGTTTTTCTCATACAGAAAACAAGCCCGCTCTCTCCCTCGTTGGGCCGCGCAGATTGCGCCGTTCAAGGGATGACAAAGCGGACGGTCACGAGCAGCGTTCAGCGTGCGCGCCTCACTCACCGGCAAAAAGAGAAGAGAGTGTGTTAGTCTCGCTACGGCTGGACAACCGCCAATCCTCACACATTTCTCAGTCCCCTCTTAAGTTCAGGCGACTGGAAATATTACTATTGCAGTAAACGAGCCTGTTTTAAACACGCACGCCTGCAAACAAACGCCGACGCGACACATGAGGACTTTTTATATGCTCGCGCTAACTGAAAGCTAATGTGTTTTCCCCTGTGGCTCAGTGGCAGAATCATACGCTTTCATGCGGGAGATCCGCGTTCGAACCCAGCTCTCGGGGCAGATAAAAATTTATGCTGCTTGCTTCTCCGAGCTCGCGGCCAGTCTTTCTTACTTACAGAAAGCGAACCCGCCTCTCGCACCACACCTTCTCAGGGTGCTCGAGTATTTTGAGCGTCTAAACACGAGAGAAGAAAAGAGGGTTAAATCCCGCAGCCCTGCGGCTGGACCACCGTCGAAGCTTAACGCTCTGTCAGTCCCCGTTGCCACGGCTACTGCAGCTGTTTACCTCGCAGTCAACGAGCCGGTATCTACCCGCTCGCCTGCGCGCATCCGCCGTTCTCACGGCAACCCAGAGAAATTTCAAAAGAGCATAATGTCTGGTTGCACGGCTGACGCCGTATGTGTTTCTAGTACAGTGAATGTGCCCATGTTCTGTGCTCACCCCTGTACACAAGCACTATACATCCCGTGTCTCTCACAGAGCCCACTCTCATGAAGCAGGCAAAAGCCGCTTTAGTGTTAAAAGTAGGTCACGTGTCCACTTCTCCGTGCCCACACCTACTCACTGCCCGCTCTGTCACACGGCCTCGCACGACCGGTCATGTTTTAAATGTAAGTCCTGTGCCCGCCCTCGAGCGCTCACACATACTAACATTTTCGCCCCGACGCCGACATCGCGCGTCGCGCCTCACACTATATGTTCCCCGTCCAAAGCCACCGGGACACTGTGTGTAAAACGGCCAGCTATCGCTGCGTGCGATCCGCCGTATCTAAGCACCAAGAGCGCGCGCGCCGCGCCCGCCCCTCCGTTTCGAGCTCTCGAGCCCGCGATGCGCGGCGATCGGAGCCCGGAGGCCATTCTGCCCCTGGCTGCACACGCAAAAGCGTGGGAAGCTATTCCAGGCGCATCAGAACGGGTGCTAAGCACAGTAAAACAGGGCTATACTCTGCAGTTTGCTCGCCGCCCTCCGCGCTTTCAAGCGCGTATCGAGACCAGAGTGAATGGGGAAGTAGCACATCTACTTCGAGCAGAAATAGCTACGCTTCTGTGCAAAAGGGCTATAGAACCGGTTTCCCCTTCCATGAGCGAGTCGGGCTTTTACAGCCGTTATTTCCTCGTTCCCAAGAAGGACGGAGCTCTCAGACCAATTTTGGATCTGAGACGTTTGAACAAGGCTCTTATGAGAAGACCGTTCAAAATGCTCACAACCAGACAAATTCTCGCGCAAATTCGCCCGAGGGACTGGTTTATATCTCTCGATCTAAAAGACGCGTGCTTTTCAGATCCAGATAATACCCCGTCACAGGCCATTCTTGAGATTCGCCTTCGACGGTCAGGTATATCAGTACACGGCCCGCCTGTCGACACAGCGCGCGCGCTGCATTCGACGCCTGGCCGCATTCCTCCGGCCGGGCAGCACCGTACCTCTCAAAACATTTCAGAGGTTACTGGGTTGTATGGCCTCAGCCGCAGCAGTGCTTCGGCTGGGTCTTTTACGAATGCGCCCGCTACAACGCTGGCTGAATGCCCGAGTGCCTCACAGAGCATGGGCTTCCGGCGGTATTCGCATCAGAGTGACTCAGAGCTGCGTTTCAGCTCTGAAGCCCTGGTTAGCGGCCGACTGGTACCAGCGGGGAGTGACAATGGGAGCTATCTCACACCGCAAAGTTATCTCGACGGACGCTTCCACCTCAGGCTGGGGCGCTCTGTTCGAGGGCAAACCGGCTTTTGGCCTATGGTCAGACCGGGAAAAATGCCTCCACATAAACTGTTTGGAGATGATAGCGGTCGAGAACGCGCTCAGGCGCTTCCTCCCATTCATACGGGATCACCATGTGCTAGTCCGCTCGGACAACACGTCCGTGGTATCCTATGTGAACCGACAGGGCGGTGTCAGATCCAGGAATCTGTGCAGGCTGACAGAACGCCTTCTCGTGTGGGCTTACCGCTCGCTGCGCTCGCTGAGAGCCGTGCACGTGCCGGGCCACCTGAATGTCGGTCCAGACAGACTGTCCAGGGACAACATTCCCCCGGGAGAATGGTCTCTGCACCCCCAGACAGTCCAGTTTCTCTGGCGCCTATTCGGCAGAGCGGAAATCGACCTCTTTGCGTCGAAAGACAATGCTCAATGCCCGAAGTTTTATTCGAAGAGCGAGGACGCGCTGTCCCAGACATGGCCCAGCCTCCCGCTGTATGCTTTTCCTCCGATCTCCCTGTTGCCACAGGTCATTTCGAGGATCAGAGAAACGCACCACTCAGTGCTGCTTATAGCCCCGCGATGGGAAAACCAAACTTGGTACCCAGAGCCTAGTGAGGCTGTCGCACTCACCCCCATGGCCGATCCCGGTGAGAAAGGATCTCCTCTCCCAAGCCGGTGGATCGATCTGGCATCCCCATCCAGAGCGCTGGTCGCTGCATGCATGGGTGATCAACGGATACCCGTTGACCTGTCAGAAGGGGTCGTGAACACGATCACACAGTCGAGAGCCCCCTCCACGAGACGGCTCTACGCGTCTAAATGGTCGGTGTTTTCTAAATGGTGCGCTACTAAAAACTTGGATCCGCGCGCATGCGGGGTCCCGCGGGTGCTCTCCTTCTTACAAGAGCTGTTGGAAAAGGGCAGATCCCCTTCCACGCTCAAAGTATATGTGGCCGCTATTGCAGCGTTCGCTGAGACGACGCGCGGCCGGGCAATGGGAAGGAATGAGCTCATTATCCGCTTCCTCAGAGGAGCTAGACGGATGAATCCCCCGCGGCCCCCCTCGGTTCCCTCGTGGGATCTGTCCTTGGTCCTAGCGGCCCTAGAGGCTTTTCCCTTTGAACCGCTTGAATCCGCGGATCTAAAGTATCTGTCGCTTAAAACCGTTTTTCTGATAGCTCTGTCTTCAGTCAAACGAGTGGGTGATTTGCACGCGCTATCTGTTAGCCCTGCATGTCTTGAGTTCGGGCCGAATGACTCGAAAGTCATTCTCAGACCGAGACACGGTTACATCCCCAAAGCGATTGGAACCCCGTTTAGGGCACAAGTTATGTCCCTCTCGGCTCTGCCAGCATCCGACAGTGGGGACAGTGATAACCTCCTATGCCCTGTCCGGGCGCTGAGAGTTTACATCACGCGCTCCGCCGCTTTCAGGCGTTCAGAGCAGCTCTTTGTTTCCTTCGGCGGACGCACCAAGGGTCTTGCCGCCTTGAAGCAGAGCTTGTCCAGGTGGATAGTGGACGCGATAGCAGCAGCTTATGCCTCCAGACACCTGCAGTGCCCTCTGGGCATCAGAGCCCACTCCACTAGAGGCATGGCCTCGTCGTGGGCCTGGTCCAGCGGAATTTCTAATCACGGTATTTGTATGGCGGCGGGCTGGGCCTCCCCATCAACATTCGTGAGGTTTTATAACCTGGAAGTTCCTGCCCTACTGGTAAAAATACTGTCAGCATAAGTGACATGTATGCTCTGCCCATTTCTCGTGTGCAGACTACGTTCATATGCTGGCGCTATTCTGGTACTATACTCAGGGTGAAGTGTTTGACTCAGACCGGCTGATCCGCTCTGTTTCCTATTTCCCGTTACGCGCTGTTGTCGGTGCTGGCCCGCGCTGCTGGCCGCCCGTATTATTCTCTGTCGCGCGGGAATTTTTCCCTTCATGTGAGACCGACTATGTCGTTTTTCTCCTACCCTTATGAGTGCTTATGTACTGTATGGGCTCGCTCTGCCGGCCCTACTGTTTGTACTGTTATATGTTTATAGACCGGCCGCGCCGCTCTATTTCATATGCTGCATGAAGTGCCTGTACTGCGCTGGCCCGTCTCTCCGACCGGCCACATTTCCCAGCGAAGCGCCCTCATTGGTTGCCGCGTTCAGAGCGCTCACCGATAGGCTTAAGCAGTTGCCGCCGAGCAGCCAATGAGCACGCTTATACAGCCTGCCTAGGTCTGTCGGCTGCTGCACTGCGTTGACAATGTATACAAAATTAAGGATAATTTTTTGGCTTCAGATCTCGAAGAAAGAAGACTTTCCCGATGCGTAAGCTAACCTTACGCAATACTCGTTCCCTCTTCTAGAGAGAACCGAGGTTACATTAGTAACCGAGTACGACTCCTCGTATGGCAGTTTTTTTCATGCCACTTTAGCTCCAACACAGTTTCTAGTGATCCTGAATATCCTGATTAGCTGGTTCAGGTGTTTAATTAAGGGCTGAAGCTAAACTTCCTCGATCAACAGGTTTGAACACCCCTGAAGTAGGCTACACGTTGTATGTCAATTTGGTTAGGCGATTAAAGTATTTCCTCTTGTGACGAATGTACAACGGGGCTAAAGGCTCCATGGGGTTAAAGGCTCCTTTGGTTTTATTTTCCTCTAAACCACAAGATGGCACAAAAAATTGCCGCAGCATATTCTGAAACATCCGTTTTTTAAGAAGCATGTGGATTTTTGGCTGATCCTTGATGCGATCACGTGCAGCAGCTCAAAGTTGATTCTGCACTACTTTGACCTAATATTTTATGTTTTTAAAAATGTTGCAGATTTAAGTAGCAAATGAGAATCGCTAAAATTATTGAATAGAGAAAAAAAGGTCCTTAATGATTTTCAGTTTTGATCAAGGTATTTAAACTATAGAACGAATTTTATTTCTCGTGTCATTTATACGCCAAAAATAGTTTTCGCGTGCATATGATTTGCACTTTATGGCGTGTAATACGCACGCACTCCACACCCCTAATCCTACCCAAGCGGTTTACTGTGCGTATCATATGCACGCAAAAACTATTTTTGGTGTATAAATGGCACGATGAGTAAAATTCGTGCTATAAAGATAATCACGATATTTATAATGAAACCATCATATTTAAAACATGACGAGCACAAAAGCGCAGCTCAAATAATAAATAGGGTTTTCATATTTCTCTTGCACAGGCAGGGTTACTTGCATTTTAAGTGCTTTGCATTATGATAACATTATGATATAATGTTATTTACTGTTATAAAGTATATATATATATAAATCTGGAGACCTCATTAAAAAAACCCCATAAATATTCAATATTTGTGTCTTGTCTCATTTATCAGTATCTGTTAACTCATCCTATAAATGGCCAGAAATCCAAACCAGACATTTGTTGTATTTATAGTTTTAATGTCCTATAACAGGACACGATGCAGATGCCTGAGACAAAAGTGACAATGGCCCAGTGAATAAATAACATCATCCCAGGGAACAGGTTATTCCTGATCTGTCACTTTGTCTTTTAACCCCAAGCAATCATGTACTCACTTTCACATAGATGTGTCCTCCTTAAACAAACAAGTCTGTGCAACAAGTTTAAAGGTTTCCAAAAATGAATATTTTGTCATCAATTACTCACCCTCGTGTCATTCCAAACCCATAAGACTTTCATTCATTTTTGGAACATAAATTAACATATGAATTTAATGAAATCAGATATTTATGTCCTTCTATTGAAAACTCTGACTGTTCAACACTAACTCAAAATTCTGACTGTTCAAAACATTCATAAAGAGATTATAAAAGAAATCCATATGAATCAAGCGTTTTAATCTACGTTTTCTGAAGAGACCCGGTCCCTATATGATGAAAAGATTTAATTGAGCAATTAAACATTAAACATACATAGATCACTCAAATATGGAAACGGAAGCTCAACTGTATTTGCTTTCCTCTCGAGAAAGAACCTCGTTGGTTCTCATATGTCAAGCAAGCATGCTTGAGCTTCTGTTTACCAAATTTGAATGCTCCATGCATAGAAATGTATACATAGAATCCACATTCAACCACTCCAAACATGTCAACGTGTCTGCCATTTTGGAACGGATAACATGAGGCTGTTCATCACTCACAATTAACAAATCTATTAATTTTCATCGAAAATATCACAGCATTGTGCAGCCTATGGCTGTAAAACACTGAGCTATAAATTCCAGACGAAATGAGATAATCTTTGAGAGGTGAGAATGTGCTGGTTTGTGTTTATTGCGGTTTTGTTATAATTCTGGTGTGATGTCTCCAGATCTTCAAGCAGAAGGAACTGGATGAAATATTCTGAATGATCAATCCACAATCTGACTTGATGCAGGCTGAAATTAAACCACACCATTTTTTTCCCTCAGGCCCCCCTGACTAAGCCTGGTTTCTCACCTGAATAAATACTGTTTACATTGTATTTTTGTCATGTGCATGTAGCTTAACTGACATAAGTATTTGACACTTCAAGAATGCTGGGGCTGCATAATCCACATATTTATACATAAAAATTACTATAGTCTATAGCCTTAATTTAGAAGTATGTCTTATTGATTGATGCAATTAATACTAATATATAAAATTAAAAAAACTGTCAGATTTGTGAGTACTTAATCTGTCTGGCACAGCAACTATGTTGCTGGAAATATGGTGTTGTTAAAAAAGTTAGATAGAGTATTATTAAAAAGGTTTTAATAATAATAATTTACACTTCAAAGGAAATTTTATACATCGAATATTCAAATGCCCATAAAATATACATATATATTGATGTGCTAAACAGAAAGTCTCTACAACAAAATAATTCCCAAAATATTTTCACACCCCTGGGTCATCTTTAGTTTTCTCTGTGTTTGTGATTTGTGTTTCCACAGGCACTTGCTCTTTCTTCATCTCACGTCCTTTGACCCAGGTGTAGGCACAGGATCCACCCAGCACCATCATATTGCTTGTCCACCAGAGCCCACTCTTATTGGACGCCAAGTAGACAACTGCCAACACAGTCTGTGCACAGGATTTGGCTGTGCCGGACACATTGTGCGTCAATGGACTGGTGAATTTGATCTGAAGTCCCGTCACGTATCCAATTGCAAAGCCGAAGACTCCACCTAAAATCATCATGCCCCAAAAATGTAAATCTGTTAGTCGACCAAACTCAAACAAGCTTTTAAATTCCCCGAAAATGACCATAAGGGGAATAAAAAGTACACTAGCATTGAGGTTGTTGTAGAAGGAGAGCTTCCAGATATTTCCATCCACCAATGGCAACACTTTCTTTGTGTAGATGGCATTGAGAGATACGCAAAGGCTGGCAACTACACCAAAAATGACGCCTGTCCAAGAAAGGGATCCTGCCACAGATTCTTGGTCCACACCCAGCCAGAATCCACCTGAAGGCAAAGAACAAAGCACAAACTGTCAGCATTCCTCTTTTATAGCAGACACCATTGTGTTGATGAGCGGGATCCTCACAGTCGCTGGGAAAGTATAAAAAAAAGAAGTTTTACTTTTTAGTTTTAGACCAGTGAAGAATAACATTTTGTTTATTCTAAGGGTATATTTATGACAACGATGTATTAAGAAAGTAAAGTTTTTTCCTTTGCTTTTTTCACATACAGACAACAACATTGTTCAAACAATACCCATTCACAAGGATCCGTGAAAAGAACATGTTATGCATACCAGGCCAGTAGGCTAGTTGGATGTCACTTTAGAAACACTATGCAACTTTAGGGCCCTATCATGCACCTGTCGCAATGCAGCGTTTTTTGCTAGTTTCAGCCCGACACAGTTATCATTTTCACATCCTGCGCCACGTTGTTTAAATAGCAAATGCATTTGCGCCCATGGGCGTGCTTTCCCGTCTTTTCCCACTTGTGCCGTGCGCTTTAGACCATGTGCTTAGATCGTTAAAATAGGGCCCACTGACTGTACACGTAATACACCTGTGCATGATGTTTTCACAAATTAGCTTTTTTGTGTTCCATGGAGACAATAATGGTATCGTTTTCAAAAACTTGCACTTTTGAAACCTGATTTCAAAAGCTTGCGTTTTAGGTCACCAAAACGCTGTTGTTGTGTAAATGAACGGGAAAAAAGTTTCGTTTTTAGTTTAGTTGAAAACGGTGTCATGTAAACGGCCCATGAGTGCCCGATAAATCGTTAAAAGCTCAAGCTCTTTTAAGTCGGGTGAAATCTGATTAGCTGTCACTGTTTTTTATTATTCCTCAGTTAAAAATACATAAAATACTGAGAGTGATAATGATACTGGTCCTCTGTTTTGATATTGTCATAGCTGTGGTATAGACTCTCCTATTATCATAGCATTATAATGTTTATTAAAAGTTTATAGTTATAGTCCACACTAACGAACAAAAATATTCTGTTTATTATAATCGTGCGCTGCCATTATGTCATCTGCAGTCAAGTGCTCGACCACTTTAAAAGTCGGGTGGATTCTGATTGGCTCTCCATGCTTTTATTTGACGTTATCCTTATAGACTTGGTGCAGACTTATTTTCTTAGAATCAAAATAAATATTATTTTTATTAGAAGTATGCATCTTTACTTGCCTCGCGATTTGATTAATTATAGATGTTTTAAAACTCACATTGTTAAATGTTTTAATAATTATTTGTATTTACTTTGAAGAAACGTGTAACTTCCATTTGTGTGTTAATTTCTTTATTCATAAGAGAGATGGGAAGGGTTTGATACTCACCTAGAATGACTCCACAACACAGCACCGCGTACAAGGACGTTGATTGTTTTAGAACAGTGTAGGACAAAATAACATTAAATACGGTGGAAAGCGAGCGGCCAACCGTATAGAAAGCAACTCCCACATGTTTTAGGCACAGGTTGTTGAATGTGATCATGCTGATGAACACGATCGTCAACGGCAACATCTCTCTGGACACTCTCAAATCAAATTTTAAAGTCGGGAAATCCACGTATCCCGGACAAAAGTTTGCGAGAACGTTCATGAGCAAACATAGTCCAACGCTAACAACACACTGGAAAAATGTGATGAAGATAGGCGCATCTAGGTCCTTGTTGTCTAACAGGTCGTTGTTCAGGAATACCATGGAAATCGAAACGAACCAGTAAAGAGCCACGACCAATCCGATTTTTGTCGCTCTCATAATAAAGGTCTCTTCTTTGTCCCCCGGACGAGTGTAGTCTGTGAAGGCCATTCTTAATATTCTGGATCGTTTTAGTTGGGACCTGTTCATGTTTCAGGAATAAAGGAAGAGGAACAATGTAAATGAACATTAGTTATTTCATAATAACAGCAACATTTCGCGTCGGCTCCCTGTATATCTCTGAGCTGGACATGAGAAAAGCGACAGGCGATAGATAGCCAGAGTGGTCGACAACTTCCCTGTTCCGCGTTTCTTAAAGTGATACCCTCACCTAACAATAAAAAATAAAACCGCACAACATAGACTCTCACAATAAAACAAATACTAGGGGAGCGTTTTCAGATGCTTAGCCATATAGCCTATTTATTCTCTTACCTAAACAACAACAATAACATAACTTCGAATTTTATGTTTGTAACGTTTAAAAATGTAAAAATATGTTCGAATTTGATACTAGAGTCTTACCTTACTGGACGTCTGACTTGCTCCAAACCATTTGCATTGCACATTAGTACATCAGGAAGTGTTTTTAATTTTGAACTCCTCCTTTCCCTTAAGACAATATACCGTAGTAGGCCAACGTTTTGGATTGTTATCACTACAACAGAACAAATTTAATATCTGTCAACACAGACTTCAGTCCCATCAAAAACGATGAGATCAAAAACGATGAGAAAAAAACAAAAAACAAAAAAAAAAACCACAATTTAAAAAGTGCTATAAGTCTAACATAGAAAGCAAATTTCTGGATCTTCACCAACAAAAACCAAATTAGACAATCTCCCAAGAAATAGTGTATAGTTTTGTTATAATGATGAAAAATGTATTATTTCCTTTTTTGTACTTGATAATATCCTCAGAAATTTGTTTTTGTTCTTTTACTAACCAAATTAATGATAACAGTATCGTTTTAATAACTTTATTTTAGAGCATTTTAGAGCTTTATGGCAGAAGTTATCATAATTCAAAATATTTTTTTGTCTATGATATAGGCTATCTGCTTATAGGTTATGAACAATAGTAGCCTAAACACATTTAGAAGCTACTTCCATAATCAAAACAAAAGTGTGTAGCTTCCCTACATTATTTAGCATTCATGTAATTTTCAGATTAAGTATATAGTGCAGTTATGTGCAACACCACTAGTGTTGTAAAAATATCTTAATCCATTATTTTGTTAATTGGTATATTTATTTGCCTGGAACATCTTATAGGGAATAAGAACATCAAAACAGATTAATCACTGGCTCTGGGAAGGTAGATTCAACTTGACAGTTATTACAGGGATTTCTGTGTACAGGTTCAAATGTGGTAGGCCTATGTTTGATGAATGTTTGAATGAATGAGTGTTTGTTTGTGCGCGCGCGAGTGTGATTTGCATAATTTTATTTAAGTATTTTTTGTCATGGTGATTGAGTTTTTATTGAGAAGCCTCCGATGTAATCATTCTAATTTTAAATAGATACCAAAAGACTTTTATTCTGAAATGTACAACGGGGCGGCGCCTGAGAGGGTGGTTGGTCATTTCCGGTCGCGAGCTTCGCTAGTGCATATCGTTAGATATCAGTGCATTCTGACGTAATTATTTTTATATTTTGCTTATTTGAAAAATAAGACAACCGTTGTCTACCTTACCTCGAAATGGCAACAACAATTAGCACGCAACGGGGGCAGGTAAGAGTTCGTTTTGTTTAAATACAGTCCAATACATGTTAGCTAGCTCACGCTGCATAATAAACATTTTCCCCAATGAAAACAAACATTGAAAGTTGCGCAGTACAGAATTACCAATGTAACAATAGGCATGTGTAGATGTTACACGAAGAAGACAGCTCAAGTGGCGTCTAAACATCACAATGTTTGACGCACAAAGTATCGAAAAGTACAAAATGTATACGTATACCAGTTCTTAATTTTGTGTTGTCGAAACGTCGAGTTCTTCATAACAAGTAGGTCGTTTGTGTTAAGAAAGATGTGATGACTATACGTCATCAAATATAATTTCATGCCAGACCAAATTGTGTCCGTGTTGTAATTAAACAGACTATTTATTATTTAGTTTATTTGAACATTTTTCTTGAACGTTATTTGAGTAAAAACATACAGTTTGCGCATTACCATGATGGATGATAGTTGTTAGACGTAATTTCGTGCACGGTATTGTTGGCTACATCGGGCTCGTGATTTAGCAAGCAGTTTGTAAAGGGAAGTTGACGCATGACGTAATAACGGACACTTCTAGTCAACCTCAGTTGTTTAGGTTTGGTGATTATCAATATAGTAAAATACAGTCATAGTAAACAGATATAATAGAAGTGTATTTGGGTGAATGACGGATAATGATTTAAAATATGAAAAAAAAAAAAAAAAAATGGTTTAATAAAAGAAAGCCCAGACTTTCTATACTTATTAGAGTGTTGTGTATGTAATGCAATGACGTACACATTTCAAGAATGTAATTAACTATTTTTTTTGGTGAATCAGATCTTTTTCCCCATGAAAATGTCATTCCTGGGTAACGTAATGCATTTTTAAATTAATTACATTTCTACCATTGTTGGTATATACATATGTACTGATATCCATAATTGGAGCTCAACAAACAATTAGTGCTCGGAAAACTACATTTTAATCACAATTAATATAATCAATTTGGGATTTCACATAGACATGGGCTCATTTTTGGCTGCTGATAACTCAAAATTCAGAACCAAAAAAAAAAAAAGCAAAAATGTTTTCCAATAAATTAAATAAGACTTGTTTTATCATTAACTCAACAAAAACAGAATTGTGTAATCTAACACACAAATATGGGTTAAATTAATTTCCTGTGTCATTGCTAGCCAGAATGACATAGGCCTACTGTTAGAAGGAAGGACATTCTGCAAATATGTTTAAGTATTAGGCCTACCATAAAAACCATCCTCAGTATCATTTTTCTTTCCAACACTCAAACTTGAAACCAAGTAAGAGACTCTGATAAGTTTGGAATGATTTAAAAATCTGTAAAATTTACAGTAAATCTGTAAAATTATAATGTTTCATAAACAATGGCCAAGGAAATAGTACAAAACATTATACAGCTAAAACATTTAGGCTTATTGCAAATGACTGTGAACCTATTTCGATTAATATTTCAAGTTTGCTTGTTACTGACATGTAGTCATCACTATAATACCTTGCTCTCTTTTTTCCAAGATACTCAGCCCTAGCTTCTGCATCTGCGTTTATCCTGGCTTTGAACTGTCTCTGCTTCTCTTTATTAGACAGAGGCATCTGGAAGGACGGAATTGACCTTAAAACACCAGAGCTATACCAAAGCTTTTATAAAATGTTGATATATTAATAAATATGATTACATTGTTCATGATTTGACCATTAACATTACAAAATTCAAATCAATGATAATGACCCATGTGACTCATTGAATCATATGAAATCAAGATGAATGACAGCAAAAATATGGCACCATTTTTCTTTATAATCAGGCACTAACTTAACCACCTATGGAAAACTACAACTTAGCTATCATCACTTAAAGTAATCTTTTAGATCAAATAGATATTTTTTTAATATAAAAACATTGTAAATGTTTTATTAGTGTTATCCAAAAGGACACATGATATTGCTACAAAGTGGGACCAAAAAAGTCAAAATATCAACATTTTAAGAGACGCTTACTGATCTTTGCACATGTTCTGGTGCTCCTTCAGGGTCTTCTTTTTGGTACAATATTATGTCACATGACATACCAAAATGCATTATGGTCCAAAATGGTCATTGATGTCTGTTATCCAGGAATGACATGAGAGAAATCACAATTTGGAGACAAAAGTCTTTCTGTCATAAAAATGTAAATAAGCTTAGTATTATCACTATATTTGTAGGTATCTTTGAAAAAGTCATTACAATTATGACCAAGTAGATTTTAAATACTTTTATTTTGATTTTTTTTACATTTTTGTTGTATTTTTGTATTCAGATTTTAAGCTGGGACAGTTACCCGGAGTGACATTTTGGGACTTTTGAGTTCAGTAAGGGATAATGTAGAGCGAGGTGGTTGTTATAGCGAATACAACCCCGACAGGCTGATTCAAGACCCTGACGCGAATGTAATAAGCGGGATAATGTAGAGCGAGGCGGTTGTTATAGCGAATACAACCTTGAATTTGTAATTTGTAAAGTCTTGAATCAGCCTGAAGGGGTAGTATTCGCTATAACAACCGCCTCGCTCTACATTATCCCGCTTATTACATTCGCGTCGGGGTCTTGAATCAGCCTGAAGGGGTTGTATTCGCTATAACAACCGCCTCGCTCTACATTATCCCGCTTGTTACATGGCTACCTACCAAATAAATCAATAATTTGACACAAGTGACTTTTGAGTTCAATAGTTCCTTAAAGATTAAGTAAGGGATAATGTAAAAATTATTAAATGTAAAGGCATTTTAAAGGGATAATTCGCTTTGCAAATTCACTTCCACAAATTCAGTGGTTCAAATTCGACAGAAAACTCTACAGGAAAAGCAGTAGATTACCGAGCATACCCTTTACCTGCTGTTAGTCGACCTCACCAGCAGATGGTACAAAAGCACGTGTTGTTTACGAAGACCGAGCAACAGTTAGAGTAAGCCATTCATTCATAAAAACTCATGTCAGCAATGTAAGTGTATTTGTGATTATTATGACGGCTTTTTTATGTTAAATTCAGTGTCTTCACTATTTCTTTTCCCGTGTAGCCTACATGCATCTTTCTCTACCGTGAACGAGGTTATTATGTTATTCCCCTGATGCGGATGTATAGATCCAATGTTACATTTGAGGTTGACACATATTTCTCTTGGTTGTTTTGTTGCCTTAACTTTATATTGCAGCGATGTGCTGCATGCAGTAGGCTATTAGGGTTTACCTCAATACTTCAGGATTCCCCTGCTGGACATATAAAACGCTTAACGTAGCTTAATGGACTAATACAGTGATTTAAAAGACCAAACTCACAGGCAAGCAGATGGACTCAGAATATGAACTTAACGCGCAAAGTTTAATGCGTTTCCCAGTGATATACTGGCATAAAGTTGGCTTGACATTGGACATTCGTACATTTAGGGACCGTCTCTAAAGTTATATACAACATTGGTACACATTTCTAACTTCAATAGCATTTGAATAGAATGACTTTCAGTCATAAAACCAACTGTAAAGTGTCCATGTAGGTGTCAGGCATAATGCACACCCTTTAGATTTTTTTTTATATTTATTCAAATAAATTGAAGTTTGCTATTGAAGTTAGAAACGTGTATGCCAATGTTGTATGCAACTTTAGAGACGGCCCCTAAATGTGCGAGCAATGCAATGCATAACTTTTTCAAGTAGTGCAATTCAACAGGCTTTTTTGTTTCAAAAAACATTTGCCATTATTTTACTTCCATAAACAGACCACTGCTGTTGTCAAGTCATGTTTTTACCAACTCCGCTTTTTTTACCAACTCCGCTTTCTCAGTATAGTTAGGCTAAGCCTTTTTTATCCAGGAAAACAATTTTGCGGTGGCTTTTCTCAAAATTTGCGCCAATATTTGTGGGAGAATCTAACATTTTTATTACTTTTCTGACCTCAAGAACCATTGGACTCTGTAATTTCTAAAAGGAGAACACTGATAATAACTTAAAAATATAATGTCAACATTTTATTTAAAATGTAACATCAAATTAAAATAAATAAATAATTTAAAATGTTTTTTTTTTTCCATAGGATTTGGTGAAACTATGGGGGGATGGTCCCCATGTAGGCTAGATTTAAAGGTTTCAATCAATTTAGTATATATTATGTTTCAAATATGATACAACAAGCTTTTGAGGAATGCTTATTTCTCAGTCATCATTGTAGGACTATTGCCTTACATTGTGTTTTGCCCCAACAATGAAAATTAATGATAGAGCTTTCATCTTAAAATTAAGCATTTAAATATCATCTTAGACACATTAGGCCTACTTGGAGATATAGAGTGACAAATGATATTAAGATGCATTTTATGCAAGAAGTCTGCTAAACTGTTAGAAAAAATCATTTTATAATGGGGGCGTCACCCATGAGTGATATTCACTGTAGAGCGGCAAAGCGATTATGCGCAGAATGATGCACTTGAAGCAACGTGGAGTCACAGCGTGCAGCGCTTCGCATTGAAAAGTTCAAAGCACAAAGTGAAGACATATTAGATGCTTGGTGTATTTATATCTATGCAACAGTTTATTGAGCCTTTTCTTTTAACAGTTTTAAATTTCAGTTACAGTGCGCTCGAAGAACAATTCATTGTACTGTAATCTAACAGACACCTGGGAGAAAGGAATATGATTTAGAAAGTGCAATAAACTCCAGCAAGATAAAGTCATTTTATGCAAACCATAGACCTTTATCTATAAATAAATAAATAAAGCATAATAATGGGAACCAGGCACGGCGTTATGGGTGGGACTGACGGGCCTAGGCCCACCCACTTTTCAACAGGCCCACCCAAAACTTTTCTTAAAAAAAAAAAAAAACGTTCTAATTTTGTCAAGAACTATAAAAAATCGTCAATAAGCTCATAATTTGTGCTAAAATAGTCTAAATGTTTAGTTTTAAAAACAAATTTAAGCTGCTGGTTACGTCTATTTTGATGTTTCTGCGCAAATTCAGCAGACAGTGGTTCGGGTTTGTTCCGATCAGAGCTCGTGAGCGGAGAGCGCATTTCTGAATATTCCGCTCTGCTCGCTCATTCCGCAGGGTCGCTCGCTCAACCCAGAATGGCCTGCTTCCTGGTTCGAAAATATGTGGAATAAGGGCTGCCTCCGACTTAAAAAAAAAAAAAAATTCTAGTCGACTAGTAGCTGTTCATTTAAGCCATTCGTGGACAAATCGCCCCTGTATATTATTTTAATTAAATAGGCTATATAGCCTACACAGGATAATGAGCGTTTGTAATATCCGCACTCAAGCGCACGACCGAACGCTTAAAGCTAGCCACAAAGAACCGGTAAAAGTAATGATTATGAATGTGTCTAAAATAGCAAGGAGACATTTAATTATTGATTAATAAACTGGTGTTTTCTTTGTCGCTGCAAAGATGAAGTTGACGATGCGGACTCGCCATGAACGCCAGAGAGAAATGCACATTTCATATGGATTTCATAATCAGAGAGCCTATTTCTTTTGGTTTTGAATATTTTCGTTTAAAAGTAGACATGTCAAGCTTTCTATAATAGATATAGCCTATATTTCTCAAATCTGTGAGGCACAAGCTGAGTTTCGGCGCCCTTCAGTTCACGTGCAATGCGATCATGCCGGCGCCTTATTACATTGTCTGCTATATATTTTCTTCTTATTTTAAATACAGGCAAATGGTTGACAAAACATTGATCAAAATTAAGATACAATTTATACAAAACGAAAATCTTTTAAAAAGAGTCTTTCTACAAAACAAAACTCATTGAAGTGGTCAAAATCATGTCTTACATGTCATGTCTCCAGACATATTTGCGCATCTCATGATGTATCATATCTTTCTCGGCGACCAGCGCCGTTGCTAGGAGGGCGCCAGCGCATCTGCCTCGAGAGTGGATGATAGCCCTGAAGACGCCTAGCAATGGTATACCTTTAGTGGTAGTAGCCTATACCTTTAGTTAAGTTATAGTCAAGAGTCTTGACTATAACTTAACTAAAGGAAGAGTCTTCGTAGCGCACTAAGAGACAACGCCAGGTATGATGCGTAATGGAGATTACAAAGCGCTCTTCTTTGGTCAGAACCATGGAGAGCGATCGCGGATAGGTCCGTCCTATGCACCGACACTTTTTACAATGCAACAAAATATTTAAAGAGCATCAAGCTATTAAAATCTATATTATACGCACAGATAATATTAGTCAGTTATTTTTATTAGGTTAAACAGTGATTGGATAACGTTTTTAATTTAACGTTTTTAATTTAAGGCCCACCCACAATTGGTCTGGCCCATCCAAAACTGAAATCCTGGCGCCGTGCCTGATGGGAACATTGATCTTGGAGAGAGTGTCATCGTTTTACTGTCGTAACCGAACGCGACGCGCTGCTTGAATGCTGAATGGAGAATGACTGAGGAGAGATGAGTTTCCATCAACTTTAACTTAACAACTTAAATATTCATTTTTACCTCACATTATGCTATCGAATGACTTTAGAAGTCTTGGAATATAGTGCACGAAAACTTTATGGTGATTTACAATGTTTTTATGACTTTAGTGGGGCTTAACAATAACACAATAGTATGCACAATATCGGACCTCACTGAGAAGCTGCAGACGTGTCGGGATGATTTTTGGTGTGGCGGCCCGCCACCACAGAATGAATGTAGAGGAAACACTGTGGTTATTTAAAATATAATGGATGAACACACGCCTCGACTCATGTATTTAATAATGCACTGCCAATCGTTGTAAAACTGTTTTATGGACACTGCCATGTTTGACACTGTAGCTATGGTTAAACAAATTATTGTTAGATTTAATCAGGGAAAACAATATCGGTAGCCTAGATGAATCGATTGAAAAAATAATCGTTAGTTGCAGCCCCACTTTGAACTTGCGAACTATGCTTCCAATGGTGTCTCTTGGAACATTTAGTGCCTTCACTATCTTTTTGTGTCCTGTTCCTTGTTTGTGAACGGCGATGATATCTTCTGTTAACTTTTTGGACCATTCTTTTGACTTACACCGTGTCCTAACCAGACGCGATGCGATAAGATTCCAGCGACAAATAATTTCCCTTTCCACACTAGAGTGACGTGACGCGACTGCGAGATACGTCAAAATCAGTCAAAACCCACTGCCAATCAGAACAGCGTGAGTCTCGCGGCAAGTGCTTAGCACCAGAGAGTAATCTTGATGGCATTCGCAAGAAAATGGATAAGTAGGCTACATAATCTAATTGTTATTACAGCCATGACATCGGAGAAAAATAGAAACCGTTTCTAAAATAGAATTGTTGTGTGTTGCGGCTGGTTAAGACAAAAGCTCTGATTGACATGGAAAAGATAGGCCTACCTTTTATCACGCGTCGTTAGGGTAGTTAGGACACGGTGTTAGCCATATTTCTAACATGCAGTCAAACATGAGACTCAACAAACCTAGCCAGTTCAGATATTTCATGTGTTTTAGCTCAAGCAAACGTGGTGCAACTAATGAACTTCTTGATTTGTTGCATCAGGTGTGCATTAAACAACACCTGGTTTGCAGATTTGTGCTATTGTGAGGGATTCTATTCAGAGGGTTGAATAATTTTGAGACTGCGGAAGTCCTTAAAAGTGACATTTTCAGTTGAATTTGGGGGAAACCACTTGAAACATTTGTTGTGTTGAGCTATTGCAATTACTTTTCTTGGATTTGTTCATTGCAAACAGCTGAAAGTCTCAAATTTTGCCAATAAACCTGATTTGGAATGGGGGTTGAATAATTTCGATTACAACTGTAATAAGACATCACCCACTGATAATGATGAACAGTACACTACAAACTAAAACTGGATGGAGTTTCCTTTGGAGACTTATTAAAAGACCTATTCTATGTTAAAAGAAGCAGCAAGGTATGTTTTAATTAGTTTTTACCAATCACATTATTAAACAACGATTGCAACAACTTTTGATTCAATTAAACACCTGTTTATTTTCCATTGTTTCCATGATTTGAGTTTGGAGATACATTTGGACATACATTTCTTTTTATGCAAAATTCAAACAGTTCAATCTCTACAGTTTAACCAGGAGGCACATCAACCCGATTTTCCATCAAACGTGGGGGTTAAACAGGATTGCCCTATTTCTTCACTTCTTTTTATAATGTCTACTGAAATGCTTTGTCTTTATTAACCATACACATAGCTCCATTAGAAGTACTTGGACAACCAGTAGTCAGTGATTTGAGATGATCACATTAATGAATGACTAGTAATTACTGTTAAAACTGTATATTGTTTATGTTCTTATTCTCTGTTTAGGTCTACATTGGTGAGTTGCCTCAGGATTTTCTGAGGATCACCCCGACTCAACTACAACAGCAGGTACAGTTAGACGCCCAGGCAGCCCGCCAGCTGCAGTACGGAGGATCTTTGGGAACAGCTGGTCGCCTCAGCATCACTGTAGTACAGGTACCTTTATGTGTTATGTTAATATTAGACAGCAATAAAGTATTTTTTTAACATAGATGTAGAAATGTAGATACTTTGCTACATTGCAAAGCATAATACCTTGTGTTTTTACGTTACTACATATCAGAAAACATGTCATTTTTCATTATTGTAAAGTTAATTTAATAGTACTTCTCATTTTCCCAGTTGACTTGCTATTTAATTCAGTTCAGTTCACATTTATTTGTATAGCTTTTCACAATACATATCGTTTCAGCTTTACAGAAAATGCATGTCTATATTACAATTTAAAGTCATCTGTTATCAGATGTGACTGTCCAAGTAATGTATTTCAGAAATCTCCATATACAAATCACGCCGTTAGCTAACAATGTATTAATTTATGGCAGAAATGATTTGCTCATTGAACTAATTATTACAAGTTGTGAACATAATGATTACAATACTACAAATTATTATAGCATTGGTTATTTTTACTTATTACACAAATTATTATAGCATTGGTGCATGTTGATTCATAGTTTGCGTCATCTGAAGTCCTCAAAGGAGTTGGAGTCATCTCTTCACAGTTGTTTTTGTTTCTAAGGTAAATATATTTCCAAGAGGTCCCAGAGTGGCCTAAGCCGATCCCAAGCTAGCGTCTCTCAGTTGTGAAGTGTTTCTGATCTGTCGACTGATTATTTATTGAGCTGTTATTGACTGGAAAATGAATCAGCATCTAAGTTAAGGTGCCGTCACATTAGCAAATTCTTTCGTTGCATGGATTCCTATTGAAATTACAGAATTTTGCCTGCCAAAGTTCATTGGACAACAGTAAATGTGACTGCACCTTTAGGATTAGGGTATGCAACTTTGCCTTTTTGGGCAGTGTCAATAATTTATGTATAATTCTAGTATAATAAAAAAAAAATTATATAGAAAATATGTCTGTTTTACCACGTGTATTTTTATGTTTTATGCTGCAGGTCTTTCTCGTAAAAGTGACTAACCTGTTTAAAGGTATAATAATAATAATAGTTTAGTAATAATAACAAGTTATTTATATCGCTCACATTTTCTGTGGTTAAAACACTGATTAGGCGCTTACATGAGCAATGCATTTCAGCCAGTTGCTTTGCTTAATACTGAATTTGTACATGAATGGCTCATTGCGACTTTTTTTGTTTGTGCATCTGTGATTTTAGGTGTCCAAAAATAATACAGAATATTTGAAAGGAAATTCAAAAGCCTATAAGTTATGATATTATCTTATACCAGATTCTTATTTCAACAGGCAAAGCTTGCAAAGAACTATGGTATGACACGCATGGACCCTTACTGCAGGATTCGACTTGGGTATGCTGTCTATGAGACTCCTACTGCCCACAATGGAGCAAAGAACCCTCGCTGGAACAAGGTCATCCAGTGCACTGTCCCACCTGGGGTGGATTCCTTCTATCTGGAAATCTTTGATGAGGTCAGACTGAAATAACTTTGTATTACATATAAAACCTTTTAATTTTTGTCGAGCAACGAGCATGCCATCATTTTGTCTTACCTCATTCTTTCTACTTCATTCTTGTCTCTTTCTCATCTGAGCTATAAATAATGGAAAGCTCTCATCAATTTTTGTACATGGATTACTTCCTTGAAATAAAGCAATCTTAATAGTGTTATAATTTTTTTTTTAATATATGTATTTAATTTTGTTAACGAAAACTATGACAAAATGTTTGTTTTTTACACGGCACCACCATCATTAAACAATAACTGTGACTAAAGCAACATTCAGTATTGTTGACAAGAATTGATTAATATTTAGTTTTAATAAAAAATAGACTAAAATCTGTCTTTATATCTAACAAAAAAGAAGACAAAATAATTTAGACTTTTACAATATTACAATACAAATATCCTGTTGGAGCAGCAATTTACTTTCCTTTGTTTCCTATCATCACAGTGGGTTTGCCTTTCAAGTAGTTCAAAATAGTGAAAATTAGAAAATAGCAATAAACAAAATTAAAGAATTTTTTCATTCTTCAATGTCTTAACCATTTTTTTTTCTTAGTCAAGTTTTAGGTGACTAAGTTCAATTAGGATGTATAAGTAGCTTTTATAAATAATGTTTAGAATAAAACATTACTGCTGTGCATCTTGAGACAAAACAATGACACTGACATATTTTAAGATAAGTCAGTGCAAGTTGCTTTTAGTCTGGGATTAGGCTTATGCCTATGTAATGACTTATGTGTTTTTTTTATTTATTCAGTCAAACATAATGTGTTTGAAAGTAAAAATAATTATGTTGTAATTGAAAAATAAAAGATTGCAAATAAAAAGTCGTCTTAATGCTCTTCTTAATTACAAAAATAAAGTAATTGAGATATGACAAATTTGGCCAGGATGCTTGTGGCCAAATTGTTGCGCCAAGCGAGAGTGACCAATAGAAACAGGCCTGTCATAGTGGCGCTTAGATACCGCCCCCTGAACTGCAGCTTCACTTGAATTCAAAACTTTTCAACTCGCAAGTAAAGGTTTTAGTATTGCAAACAATGACAGCAGAACTGAGAGCAATTTTGTGTGTGCATAATAAAAACTGTACAAAGAAAATCTTTTCTTTGAGAAGAGTTTTGTTATTATTATTTTTTTTTTATTTTTTTTTTTGTAATTAAAACCGCTTTGAGACTTTTTATTTGCAATCTTTTATTTTTTAATTACAATATATTTATTTTTGCTCTCAAACACGTTGCGTTTGATTGAATAAAAAAAGACACAAAAGTAATTCTATTTAAACCTGTTATGTCTGTGAAACTGGGCATAAAGGTCTGGGTGATTTAGTCTAGTTGTAGTCATTGAAAACTGCACTTTGATGAATTACAATCACAATTATAAATCATGATTGTTGTTATTTCAGATTTTTTTTTGTTTTTTTTTTTCAGAATAATGCTCTCAACTATGGACTTGTATCAGAGAAATAGGCAGCTGTTTATGCTACTGGAACCCGAACCTTTTTCACAGCAATAAGTGAAAAGGGTTTACAGGGTCCCCACAGGTCCTTAAAAAAGTCTTATATTCAGTTAAATCAAATTTAAGGACATAAGTCTTATATAGTGTAAGAAAAGTTTTCATTATAATTTCAAGTATCTTAAGTAAATCATTAAATTTATATTCCTTTAAAAAATATGTGATAAATATAATATATTTTTTTAAATTAATATAAGCATAATAATTTGTTATTTTGATTCATCCCTTTTCTTAAAAAATGGGTTAAAGGCTAAAATGTGAGGTTTATTATTTTATAAAACACTTAGTTTTTTTTGTCAAAAATCTGTATTTGAAGTTGTTAAAATTGGGGGGTTTATGGTCATATTATGGTTTAATGCCGTCCTTCGGATGAGATGTTAAATCGAGGTGCTGACTCTCTGTGGTCATTACAAATTGCAGGATGTCCTTCGGAAAAGAGTAGGGGTGTAACCCCGGCATCCTGGCCAAATTTGCCCATTGGCCTCTGTCCATCATGGCCTCCTAATCATCCCCATATACTGATTGGCTTCATCACTCTGTCTCCTCTCTACCAATAAGCTGGTGTGTGGTGGGCATTCTGGGCGTTCTGGTGCAATATGGCTGCCGTCGCATCATCCAGGTGGATGCTGGACATTGGTGGTGGTTGAGGAGATTCCCCATTCCATGTAAAGCGCTTTGAGTACTCAGAAAAGCGCTATATAAATGTAACGAATTCTTCTTATTATTATTATAGCATAAAATAGACACTGAAAAACTACACTCATATGGTATTACTTTTATTTGTGCAAATCTTAAAAATAGGTCTTAAAAAGCCTTTAATTCGTTTTTTTTTTAATCCTGCAGATACCCTGCTTTAGAAAGCCGTTTGTCTGCTATCTATTACATCACTCACAAATATCACAAATGTCAATAGACAAACAACTTTTTTATTTTAAATCATGAAATTTTAAATTCTGAAAACCTAAATGTAATGGTAACTATTCTGGCAGTAACCTCTCCTAACTAATGGTTGTTGTGTGTTGGTGGACAGAGGGCGTTTTCCATGGATGATCGCATCGCATGGACACACGTGACTATCCCAGAGGGCCTGCGCGAGGGCACCGTAGTGGATGAGTGGTACAGTTTGAGCGGAAGACAGGGTGATGACAAAGAGGGCATGATTAATCTTGTCATGTCTTTTGCAGTAAGTCCTAAGAAATACTTCTGTGCTTGCAGTAAGTCCTAAGAAATACTTCTGTGCTTGAACTGAAAATTTTCGCATGTCTTGACCAGGTGTTATTGCAAACAAAAGATAAAAGCTGTTGCTTAATGTTGACGTTAAGTTGTAAACCAATTTGATTGTGATTGGTATATGTTCTCTTTGCTGCAATTGTGTCATTTTGCATTTTTGCTCAAATTACTTGTAATCTATACAAATTTCCTGGTCAGGACATGCTCTAAAATTCACACATGTGCTATAAATTGGGAAAAATTGTAAGAACAGTAGCTCTCTCAAGGAAAGAGCTTGTCAACTTTTGCTGAATCTTTTTTTTCTTTTCTTTGAACAAGTCAATACCAGCGGGAATGATGATGCAGCCGCAACCTGTGGTTCTGATGCCTACAGTTTATCAGCAAGGCGTTGGATATGTGCCCATAGCAGGTTTGTTTAACAATCTATCATCATAACTAGGGAAGCACCAAGCGATCAGGCAATATTCATTTTAAAACTGTAATCGAACATTGGCCGATTGTGCTTAAATTCAGGGTCTATATGATAGAGCTTCATGATTAATTGTTAAAAGATCACAATCTCGATTTCAACACCCATGTGATCTTATTCCTGAATGACAATGATTCGGCTATGTCTATTAGACCTTTGACAAGAACGATCACACTGGAACATTCAAATGCTCGTTGCAGCTGAGCCAGAGAGAGCGGTTGTCATGTTTAGGTATGAAACAACTTCACAAAAGTTTATAGTTCGGTTATAAACACTGATGTCTACGGTAGTAACTAAAATAGAGCAAATCACCTTTTGAAAGTAACTTGGCGCATCAAATAACGATTGTATCGATTGCATTGTTAAACCACTAGGTGGCGACAAGTGACTGTTAAATATGTATTTGTCATTGAATCATTCATTAAAGAGATTTGTTTAAAAACGATTCATCCAGTAATGAAACCAGTATGAAGGAATGAGTCATTCCTTCTAACCGATGTTTGTTAAAAAACAAACAAAAAAAAACGAATTCATTCAAATTATTAAACATATTTGAATAGACTGTAGCAAGTTTTAATCTCTATTTCCAGTGGCGCAATTCCCGGGGGGACAGGGAGACATGTCCCACCCCCACACTTTATGAAAGTTCCCCCCTTTACTTAATCCTGGGTTTCCCCATGCTGCCTTGCGCGCAGCGTGATTTTATTCACCTCAAAAAGGGAACCAATCACAGAACGGGGAGGGAGCAGCAAGACGATGACGGCGTCTATGCGACACACCGAAGCAGTTTGTTTATATCTATGGATCCAACATGGCATCAGACGCGAAGTTACCTTTCGATGCAGCCTTAGATAGTGTTCTAAGTAGTTTAGAACGCAAGTTTATTTCGTCTTCTTCCTCGTCGAATTTCTGTCGCTCTACATACGTCATCTGGTATAATTGAAACGATTGGCTATGAGCTACGTACAGGCGCATTTGATAGACATTCGTAGCGCCCAATAAACGACTCTGGGCATTCGAAAAAACAACGCCTCAAATACGAGAAAATGAAAATGTGACTAGGTCTGACGTTAGCCAGGCTAGCATGAAAGGGCAGCTTCATTTTCTGGATTTTTTTCAGATATCCAAAAATAAGGAAGTGTAATGATGATAATATATTTCTGATGTTGTTTTAGTCAATTATTAATTACCTTAATTATTATTTTTGGAATAGATCGGGTCTAACAGATAACTTATAGTTGTAGTAGTTTTAATATCTTATAGTAGTTTTTTGTAGCCCAGCGTAAAACTATTTCAGTATTTTTTTAAATAATAATTGTGTAATAATTATTTTATTAAATATGCTAATTATTTACAGTATATAAATATGGTATGAAGACTCTAATGAGACTAGATGACTAAACCTACAGCGTGTCGGCACTGAATAGTCGGCTAATATTGTTTCCCTTTAAACTTTTTCAATATCTTATTTACATCGCCTATGTGCTTTACTTTATTTATTTATACAATGGCTAAAATACTGTCATGACAATGTAATGGTTAAAACAACTGCAGGTTAACAAAGATTTAAAAACCTGACAACTGATTGATGCGAGTCTGGTGAAACGGGTGTTCTATTTATTTCTCAGAACTGATGAATGCAGGCTATTAACAATATTGAAAAACTGATAACTAAACTAACTAATTATCTTACATATTTACTTTTTTGGAAAGGGCCGTTGACTCACATTCTTGGCTGTGAGCTCTCTCTCTCTCTCTCTCTCTCTCTCTCTCTCTCTCTCTCTCTCTCTCACTCTCTCTCACTCTCTCTCACTCTCACTCTATCACTCACACTCTATCACTCACTCTGTCCAAATGACAGCGCATTTTAAAAATATTCGTCAGTTTAAAAATCGGTAATTGCTGAATAACAATATTTAAGCTAACTTCTACTTTGCATTCTGTTAGAATAGCAAGAAAATATGTTTGCTTTTATTGCTCCTGCACAGACTACAATAATAGTATGATTGTATTAGTGTTTGTTACAGGTATTACAGTGTATTAATACATTGACTTAGATTATAACATGCTACATGGGTCAACATTAAGAGTTATATTTCTGGTTTTTGACCTCTCAGAACAATGATTAAGAATAGTTCAGGGATAAATGTGAAAAAATTAGCAAAGAAATGCCCAGGGAGAGAGAGAAACAGGAACTTGCCAGAGCTAGAGAGAACACCCAGGGAGAGTAGTAAAAGGAGGGCAGCCAGGGAGAGTGACAGAGAAAGAAACCCCTGGAAAAAGGTAGAGATAGAAACCTGCAGAGGAATGGAAAGCAGTGAAGAATGAAATACAGACACAAACAAAAAGATATATTCAGCACAGAAAGAAACCAGCAGTGAGAGAGACTGCAGCACAGACAAAGACCAGCAGTGAGAGACAGCAACGCGGACAATGAGAAGGTTCATTTTAAACCATATCAGCCCCCTTGAAAGTTTGCTGTTGAACAGAGGCTCACAAACAAAACTCTGCAGTTTCAAGATATAAGTGGTATTGTGACTTTCCTTGGCTTTGGTTTTTTGCTTTTACTATGTAAATGAATTCAAATCTCAAACATCAGCAATGGCTATAACACAGACTAGGCCTTCATCACAGCAAGACAGGGTTCAAAAACTGGAAAAAGGCCATCGATAAACAACTGATTAGCATATGGCTAAGGTCGCTTTCAATGTTATGATGCGCTTGAATCTGCCTTTGTCTTGTCTGTGTGGACAAGCGTGTCTGGAAGAATCAAAGGAGCACTAGCCAAGAAACTAGAGCAGCAGCCACTAGCCTTGTATGTGCACTGTGGCCCTCATTGTGTGAGTCTGGTTTCCCAGGCTGCTTGCAAGTCATCAACTCTGACATGTGATGCATTGGATTGGGTCCACAGTCTTGGCTGTCTGTACAATCCTTCTGGAAAGTACAGAAATGCATTTAAAGAAATAGCAGCCACACTGGGAAATGTCCACAGCTTACAAACCCTGTGTCCCATTAGGTGGGTTAAGAGGACTCTTGCAATTATGCCTGTACCACCGCAGTATGATCATGTTACTCTGCTTAGAACAGAAGGCAGAAAATGACTCCCAATCTACCACAGGAGCAACTGCCAGGGGATTGTTGGATAGATTTGAGAGAGGCACCACAGTCCTAGGGCTCTTGATGGCTTCAGAGGTTGGAATATTCAGGAGTTGGAATGCCTCAATTGCACCTTGAGAATCTGAATAAAAAACTGCAAGACCATCTATAAACATTAGACATGGCATCTAAACCTAATGTTCAGCCCTTTACATTGCCCAACTTAAGCAGACCTCCAAAACACCTTTCAGGTAACACTGCACCTTAAAGCAGGTGGAATAGTACTGTTAACTGTTGTGTCTGGTGGAGCTCTATATGCAGAATGATGTTTCAGTGCCCCGAGACGGCTGAAAACCTGGCTCAGAAGTACCATGTCACAGTGTTGACTCAACAGTGTGGCAGTTTGTCACATACATAAAGACAAACTTGACCTACTTGACAAAGAGAAGATCTGCCAACAGTTTGTGTGTGTCTTTTTGAAAATAGAAACATGATATTTGGCTTTTCTTTAGGTCAGGAAGAGGGAGGCATCAAAAAATATGGCTTTCACTTTAGTCTACAACATCCTCCTTATTCTTTATTTCAGGTTCATCCACTAAGGCCTCGTTTACACTGTCAGTGAAATGTGAACCAATTCCGATTTTTTGCTCATATGTGACAGATCCGATGTGTTCTATGACAGTGTAAACAGGAAAAAAAACGCATGCATTCAGATATTTCGAGATCGGTTTCAGGCCTCATTCATATGTGGAAATAAATCGGATATGTGCCAATGCGACTTTCATGTAAACAGGCTGATCGGATTTTCTGAGGCATTAGGCAACGTCTCCGCGGTTTAATGACGAGAGAAACCCCGACGTGCATCTGCAAAGGGACGGATGGCCCGATGAAATGTGTCGTCGTAGGAGAGGAATGTGAAAAAACGTTGATACAACATATTGTTGTATACAACAAAATTTCGGACCCACTGCTCCTCGTTAAAGCCAATATTTAAAGACAATATGCTCCCACCAGTCCTGAGATCTCTCTCACACACAATAACTGAAGCATATGTGCAATGATGGCACTTTTCGTCCTCCTTCGCCTCAAAATCATGGTGATGTTTGGCGAACTTCGCATATATCGCACAGCTGGCATCAAGCATATTTCGTGTCTGCCCATCTGTGCAAGAGAATTTAACCCTTTAAGCATGCGCGATGTTTCAGATAGTATGGCAAGTGTAAACACATGAATCGGATATGAGTCACAGTTGAAAGAATGTGTAAACGGACGGTCAAAAAATCGGATAAAGGTAACAAATCAAAATTGGGCATCAAGACCTGCAGTGTAAACGAGGCCTTAGTGCTGTCTTCTGACTCATTTTTCATAGTTTCATACACAGAAACATGCTTGTACTTGATCTAATGCTTTGAGTAACTGTTACATAATATAGTGTTGTATACACACTCATAAAGTTTGTGTATTTCTTTTACACCTATTGTTATATAGTCCACATATTGACAACTATGAAACATTTACACAATTCTCAACAAAACTTCTGGATGCGTATATTTAGCTAACTTAAGATATGCAAATTAATTCTTGAAACAAATTAAATAAATTTGGTTACACTTTATTTTAAGGTGTCATTGTTACAGTGTAATTATATATTTAAGTACTGAGTAATAATAAGCAACTACATGTACTTACTATAGGGTTAGGGTAGGATTAGGGTTTGGTTGAGGGTTAGTTGCATGTAATTATGCGTAATTTACTGTTATTACTATGGTAAGTACATGTAACATATGTAACACTGACACTGTAAAATAAAGTGTTACCATAAATTCTATATATGATTTCCTGAAAAAATGCCATAACGTAAAAAACGTAAAATGCAGAAAAAAACGTAAATCATAAATTTGCAAAAGTTTCCAATTTATCAGTCAAAATGTATCAAAACTTTGCTGAGGAACCTGTTGTACAAAATCTTCTACATGCCTTCTGTCGCCTGCTTGAGAGTTTATACTTGTTTATCGGGTAAAAGGCCGTTTTGTATAGTCTTACTTACTGTCTTCCTTCTGGAAATAGCATCTTACTGATTTTTATGAAGTAAATGTAAGAATAACTTACATTTGTTAGTAAAATTCCAAGATAAATCTTAGAATGTGAGTGTCAAATACGATCCATCAGTCTTTTGGGGAATATTTGTTTGTTCATCTCTCAATCATCATTGTATTGCATTACATAATATGTTTTGAAACTACAGAGTTTTGATCATAACACTAAAAAGTCTGCTGTACTGCTGTGTTTTTTCCTCCTTGAGTTCGAGATCCATATTCTCACTACACCATACTATCTTAACCATAAAACTCTGATGTTTCAAATATGATGAAAAACATAAAGCATGTGTCATTTTTTTCTATTATTTCATATGTCAGGGAGGGTTATAGTGATAAAGCAAACCTATTCTGTTTTAAATAGTAAGACTCCCCAGAAGAATCCCCAAAATTGTTTCCTGTGTATATTTAAATACTTCTTTCAATTATTAAAAAAAAAAAAAAAAATTTTTTTATCTTTTGTCCAAATTTGCACCTAGGTGTCCCTGGTCTGTACAACCAAGGTGTGGTACCAATGGGAATGCCAGCTGTGCCTCCTGTTGCACCACAGAGCACCCCTTGCAGTGAAGAAGACCTTAAAGCCCTTCAGGATATGTTTCCCAACCTGGACAAGGAAGTGATTCGCACTGTTTTGGAGGCCCAACAGGGCAACAAGGATGCTGCCATAAACTCCTTGCTACAGATGGCAGAGGAGCTTTAACTGGAGAACTGCCACTCAGAGCTTAAATATTCAACTGTACCAACAATGTAAAACTTTATACCAAAAATACCTTGTAAAAATGCACACTGAAGTCTATCAACCCTTAATAGTAGCAAGTAAATCTAACAACTTGTAATTGTTTTTGCTAAATCAGCATTCAGAATGAATGTTTCTGGAATGTTATAGAGAATGTAGGATAATTTTGCAAAAGAGTATCTTGTCGTATGTCCACTGAGGGCAGTATACCATATCTGTATTGTAGTGATCCCATGTCTTAAAGATGTTTGATATTATGCTTTTATCTGTATGAATTTAGTTACATAAATGTACATGCATATAATTTATTTTGAAGATTATTAAAGAGATATCAGAGTATGTCGTTTTGATGGGTCTTTTGTATGTGCACAAACCACTTTATGACAATTACCAGAACAGGTCACTGAGAGCATCTGTTACACTAAGTGTAAAATGACAAATATCGTCACAGTATATAAGTACGTTGCCTGTCATTGCACTGCACACAAAACATTTGCAAGACCTTTCAAATTATGATAGTGTTTTTGTGGACACAAAAGGATAAAAATTGCATACTATAAATTGTGTATACTATATATTGTATATTAAAAATATTGGATCTGTGACAAATTGCTGTTCTTTTATTGTAAGTTGCTTTGAATAAAAGCATCTGCAAAATGTAAATTAAAAGGCTATACTTGCCATACCACTCTAACTTAACATGGATGTAACTTCTAATTAAAATATATAAGACCATGAGCAATGGTCATTGGTTGCCCACAATGATAATTTTGCATCCAAAATCAATACAATGCGAATCCATAATCTTTCCACCATGCCATTTGCAGATTAATTTCTATATGCAGAATTTTGAGACCATTGTAATTTTCCGGAAAAATGAAAATGTGCAAGAAAACTTCAATTTGCATTAGTTTATTAAGAGCTACTAGACAAGAAACAAAAGAGCTGTCATTCTCATGACACCATAGAGTTAATCACAAACATTTAAAATGTACAGTTTCATGCCATCAGATACATTTGAAATGGCTCTACTGTATGTTGTTAAAAAAGCAGGTTCACAATCTCCTCCGACGTCTCTTTAAGGAAGTAGATTGACCAGGGCAATCGCTGGCCTTGCAGCCACAAGAATCAATGTGAATGTATGAGTGGTTGATGTTTGACCCATCTGGGCAAGTCAGAGTCACTTCCTTTTTGGTGGTTGTCATTTCTTGACAGCACGAGCATGAATGCACAAGAGAGTTCGCTTCTACAGAATATCTGTTTTAACATACAATGAAGAGACGGTTCTGTTGTTAATTACCAGCACAGACAGTATAATTTTGTCTCTATAGTATGGAAGCTTGTTACTGCCATGGATTAAAAAAAATTGAAAATATAATTGCGACTTTTTATCTTACAATTCAGACTTTTTTTGCAATTCCGAGTCTTAATTCTCAGAATTGCGAAATATAAACTCACAAAAATGTCAAATGTCAGATATGAACACCACAGCAAGAAAAGTCAGAATTGTGAAATAAAAAGTCACAATTACCTGACTTTGCCATGGATTAAAAAAAATTGAAAATATAATTGCGACTTTTTATCTTACAATTCAGACTTTTTTTGCAATTCCGAGTCTTAATTCTCCGAATTGCGAAATATAAACTCACAAAAATGTCAAATGTCAGATATGAACACCACAGCAAGAAAAGTCAGAATTGTGAAATAAAAAGTCACAATTACCTTTTTTAAAATGTTTATTCTGTGGCAGAAACAAGCTTCCATACTATGTGGAGCAGTGGCATGGCACAAAATGTACATATATTTAGAAATTAATGATTCTGATTTTGATACTCACATTGATGAGGTACCACACAAGCCTGCACAAGACGTTATTTCCACAGGTGTGCTGCTTATACAGCCATTGCTGACCAAGATGGTGCTGTTCTTCTGGACATTACATTTGCTCTCCAGTATACCTAATAGAAATGAGAAACACATTAGGTAAGTGTTACAAAATATACTTCTACATCTTTTATGTCCTGGAAAAAATTTAAAAAGTACTATTATCTTCCCTCTCAAAATATTATTTTGCTCCCAAAAACAATATGGGCATCAGATGTATATGAGTGGCATTAACTGTCAATTTTATAAATCACAAATCATGATTCAAATGGTACATAAATGTTTCTAAAAGTGAAAATCGATTCTCATATGCAATTGTTGAATAATTATTTTTATATAATTCTTTTCCGTAATAAATTGTCTCAGCTGAGTCTCACATGTTTTACAGCAGCCATCTGCGTCTGTTGTCTCTGTTCCCTGTAGAAAATGAAAAAGCATTGACCATTACAAAGACTTAATTTTAACATTTAAATACCAACAGTTGAAAAAGCCACTTACAGGGATACAATCTTCAGCATTAAAGACAGGACAAGCAGTCTTAATCTCAACTGCCGATGATTTACCGCCGATTCGTTCACACTTGTATTTCACACATTTGTCATTAGTTGGTTGCCATGTCTGGTCAACCTGTTAGTGAAGAAATATATAGATTATAGACATATTAAAAGGTTTCTTCATGCAGAAATGAATGTCCTTTAGTTTGATGTAATAAGATGTGTTTTACAATACAGTTGTTAAAATGCTAGAAAGAATGTAAGAACTTACTGAAATCGTAACTGTGATGTTGTCATGCATAACCACACAATCAGTGCTAACACACTCTCCACAGCACTGACCAGGAATAAATTGGTACTCCTGATTCTATAGGAAAAGAGGAGAAATTGATACCTAACTGGGCATTGTGTTCTTTTAAAGCTGTCTTTGTTTATTATTCACATGTATAACCCAACTGAGCTAGTCTTCATTACAGGAATAAATAGACCTCTGTACCTCTGGACAGTTATAGTTGCAATCAGCTATCACACACTCTGGAGAAAGAAGTTTTGTTTCAGGGTCTACATTCCAACCACAGTAACAAAGTGTACAGGGATCATCATTTGGAATAGGTGAGCCAGGCTAGAGAGGAAAATAATGAGAGGGAATAAATGAGCACATAAGTTGTTTAGATATTTGATATGGTATTTATTTATACACAAAAATCAAATTTTACCTGATACACTGTGGTATTATGGACACAAACTTCCGCGGGTGCTGTAAAGAATAAGAAATGAATTGAGTGCACACCTGTGCATTGCACAATACTGAAACAGTAAATTATCATTCATTGAGAACTGTTTTTTATACTGACAGCAAACAAACTCTGGACAGCAGTTATCTGGAGTTACACTGAAGGATGGTATAAAGCCCAGTGGACATTGTAGTGTGGGAATAGGGCACAGATTTATATCGCAACCTGTAGAACAATATAAAACATTTTTGCTTAGCATTTCATTTTAAGTGTACAGACATTTCTACAATAAATGTTTAGACCACAAATGTGCTGTTTAACTTTTACAAGTCAAAGAGGCTCATCAGTTGAAAACCAGTTTAACAGTAAATATATACAAATAAATAGATGAAATATATAAAAGTAAATATATAAAATAAATAGTACTTAAATTAATTCTTATATGCACTTATGGAACCATATGTTTTAAAATGCCTGTCTCTCCAATCTTTGTTGTGTTCAGATCACTTACTGCATTCATAGATCTCACAGCAGTCAATTGTTTTGTTGACAAGCACTTGTCCAGGCTTATCACAAGTAACAGGTGGTGAAACAGGACAAGTAACAGGCTGGCAAAGGACCCTCAGTGTTTCACTCTCACACTGACACATTTGACATCCACTCTGCCAAGTATCATTGGGCTGCAAAACCAATAAAATTGGTCAGGTTCAACCCGTTTTCGTAGATGAGAAGCTGACATGGTTTACTTAATTCTGTTAACTTAATTATGTGAATGACCAATTGTTAATTTTGTGACTTTGCTTGATTTAAAGATGTTCATTGGTCCCCTACACCTGAGACTCCATTCATATTTTAATGAATGGTTCAGCAATCTTTCCATCAAAATATGCAAATCTACTATGCATATTCAAGAGGCTGCTTAACATCCATTTGCATTAGCTTGCCAACATGTTATTATTAAATATGATTAATTAATTATTAATCCAGAAGTACTTATCCAATGCAATGTAAGTTGCTTTGGATAAAAATGCCTGTCAAATGTAAACATGCTAATTTAATTTTTTTTTCCGGCTGAAATGGAGGGCCATGGGCCTACTGATCATACAACCTATGAAACAAAGGACCAAGTTATTTAAAGTAGGATGTACCTGTCTTGGTGGATCAAGAGCATCACACTTAGGCCCAAAGGTTGTAGTTATTACTTCTGTGTTTGTATTAGTTGTGGATATTAATGTGACTGGTTGTTTTGTGCCTATTGTTGATGCGCTCGAATATGTGGTTGTTTCAGGAGAAATGGATGGTGATGGAGAGGTTCCACAAGATGTTGAAATCTTTACGATATGACAAGTTGCATTACAGTGTGCAGTGAAGCACCAACCAAAGCCATCAGTAACATTATAAATGATATCACCTGTAAAAGACAGAAGTTACACAATTTTATACTGTCTCTCAAATATTCAATAACAATAAAAAAAAGTATGAGAAGTATTTGTACCTGATTGAAAATGTGTGCCATTCACAAGACAACAAACAATAGAAGTGGTTGAGAAAAGAGAGGATTCTGTAGTCACAGGAAGGGAAAAATGTGGTGGTGTTTGTGTAATGGGAGCAATTGAGGTCTCCATAGATGTGGATGAGTAGAAAACGTTGGTAGTGGTAATTGCTGTACTGGATGATTTGGTTGTTTCGAATGAGGTTTCCTCTTCTAAAGTGGATGTTGCTGTAGTTGTTGGTTGGCCAGTTGTTATCACCTTCGGAGGCCTGGTGGTTGACAAAGGTGTCTCAGATGTGGTCAATTCATTCTCAGTTACAGTCTCAGTTGTTGTTACTTCTCCAGTTGTTTGAGTAGCTGTAGATAATTTTGAAGTTGTGTAGACACTGCTTGGAGATGATGTTTCTGTAGGTGGCTGGACAGTGGTGCTTCCCTCCTCGACAAGAACAGTGGTGGATGAAATGGCTGGTGTGGTTGTTGAAAGAGTTGTTTCAGCTTTGACTGGTTTTGTTGTTGAAGAAAGACCCTGAGTGCTAACCTCATACCCAGTGGACGATTCAACACTCACTGTTGTTGACACAAGTGTACTGACTGGCACTGCAGTTGTCTTTGTTAGCGTTGTTGGTTGCGTAGATGTAACAACTGGTAGTGAAGTTTGTGTCACTGGGAGAGATGTGCTTGTGGATGTCGACGTTTCAGATGATGTAGCTGTTAACTCTTCTAAAGTGGTCGCGGCTGTAGTTGTTGGTAGGCTTGTTTGACCAGTTGTTACTACCTTTGGCGGCCTGGTGGTGGACAAAGGTGTCGGAGGTGTGGTCAATTCGTTCTCAGTTACAGTCTCAGTTGTTGTTACTTCACCAGTTGTTTGAGTAGCTGTAGATGATTTTGAAGTTGTGTAAACACTGCTTGGAGATGATGTTCCTGTAGGTGGCTGGACAGTGGTGCTTCCCTCCTCTACAAGGACAGTGGTGGATGAAATGGCTGGTGTGGTTGTTGAAAGAGTTGTTTCAGCTTTGACTGGTTTTGTTGTTGAAGAAAGACCCTGAGTGCTAACCTCATACCCAGTGGACGATTCAACACTCACTGTTGTTGACACAAGTGTAGTGACTGGCACTGCAGTTGTCTTTGTTAGCGTTGTTGGTTGCGTGGATGTAACAACTGGTAGTGAAGTTTGTGTCACTGGGAGAGGTGTGCTTGTGGATGTCGACGTTTCAGATGATGTAGCTGTTGACTCTTCTAAAGTGGTCGTGGCTGTAGTTGTTGGTAGGTTTGTTTGACCAGTTGTTACCACCTTTGGCGGCCTGGTGGTGGACAAAAGTGTCGGAGATGTGGTCAATTCGTTCTCAGTTACAGTCTCAGTTGTTGTTACTTCTCCAGTTGTTTGAGTAGCTGTAGATGATTTTGAAGTTGTGTAGACACTGCTTGGAGATGATGTTCCTGTAGGTGGCTGGACAGTGGTGCTTCCCTCCTCGACAAGAACAGTGGTGGATGAAATGGCTGGTGTGGTTGTTGAAAGAGTTGTTTCAGCTTTGACTGGTTTTGTTGTTGAAGAAAGACCCTGAGTGCTAACCTCATACCCAGTGGACGATTCAACACTCACTGTTGTTGACACAAATGTAGTGACTGGCACTGCAGTTGTCTTTGTTAGCGTTGTTGGTTGCGTGGATGTAACAACTGGTAGTGAAGTTTGTGTCACTGGGAGAGGTGTGCTTGTGGATGTCGACATTTCAGATGATGTAGCTGTTAACTCTTCTAAAGTGGTCGTGGCTGTAGTTGTTGGTAGGCTTGTTTGACCAGTTGTTACCACCTTTGGTGGCCTGGTGGTGGACAAAAGTGTCGGAGATGTGGTCAATTCATTCTCAGTTACAGTCTCAGTTGTTGTTACTTCTCCAGTTGTTTGAGTAGCTGTAGATGATTTTGAAGTTGTGTAGACACTGCTTGGAGATGATGTTCCTGTTGGAGGCAGGACAGTGGTGGTTCCCTCCTCGACAAGAACAGTGGTGGATGAAATGGCTGGTGTGGTTGTTGAAAGAGTTGTTTCAGCTTTGACTGGTTTTGTTGTTGAAGAAAGACCCTGAGTGCTAACCTCATACCCAGTGGACGATTCAACACTCACTGTTGTTGACACAAGTGTAGTGACTGGCACTGCAGTTGTCTTTGTTAGCGTTGTTGGTTGCGTAGATGTAACGACTGGTAGTGAAGTTTGTGTCACTGGGAGAGATGTGCTTGTGGATGTCGACGTTTCAGATGATGTAGCTGTTAACTCTTCTAAAGTGGTCGTGGCTGTAGTTGTTGGTAGGATTGTTTGACCAGTTGTTACCACCTTTGGCGGCCTGGTGGTGGACAAAGGTGTCGGTGATGTGGTCAATTCATTCTCAGTTACAGTCTCAGTTGTTGTTACTTCTACAGTTGTTTGAGTAGCTGTAGATGATTTTGAAGTTGTGTAGACACTGCTTGGAGATGATGTTCCTGTAGGTGCCTGGACAGTGGTGCTTCCCTCCTCAACAAGGACAGTAGTGGATGAGATGGCTGGTGTGGTGGTTGAAAGAGTTGTTTCAGCTTTGACTGGTTTTGTTGTTGAAGAAAGACCTTGAGTGCTAACCTCATACCCAGTGGACGATTCAACACTCACTGTTGTTGACACAAGTGTAGTGACTGGCACTGCAGTTGTCTTTGTTAGCGTTGTTGGTTGCGTGGATGTAACAACTGGTAGTGAAGTTTGTGTCACTGGGAGAGGTGTGCTTGTGGATGTCGACGTTTCAGATGATGTAGCTGTTGACTCTTCTAAAGTGGTCGTGGCTGTAGTTGTTGGTAGGTTTGTTTGACCAGTTGTTACCACCTTTGGCGGCCTGGTGGTGGACAAAAGTGTCGGAGATGTGGTCAATTCGTTCTCAGTTACAGTCTCAGTTGTTGTTACTTCTCCAGTTGTTTGAGTAGCTGTAGATGATTTTGAAGTTGTGTAGACACTGCTTGGAGATGATGTTCCTGTAGGTGGCTGGACAGTGGTGCTTCCCTCCTCGACAAGAACAGTGGTGGATGAAATGGCTGGTGTGGTTGTTGAAAGAGTTGTTTCAGCTTTGACTGGTTTTGTTGTTGAAGAAAGACCCTGAGTGCTAACCTCATACCCAGTGGACGATTCAACACTCACTGTTGTTGACACAAATGTAGTGACTGGCACTGCAGTTGTCTTTGTTAGCGTTGTTGGTTGCGTGGATGTAACAACTGGTAGTGAAGTTTGTGTCACTGGGAGAGGTGTGCTTGTGGATGTCGACGTTTCAGATGATGTAGCTGTTAACTCTTCTAAAGTGGTCGTGGCTGTAGTTGTTGGTAGGCTTGTTTGACCAGTTGTTACCACCTTTGGTGGCCTGGTGGTGGACAAAAGTGTCGGAGATGTGGTCAATTCATTCTCAGTTACAGTCTCAGTTGTTGTTACTTCTCCAGTTGTTTGAGTAGCTGTAGATGATTTTGAAGTTGTGTAGACACTGCTTGGAGATGATGTTCCTGTTGGAGGCAGGACAGTGGTGGTTCCCTCCTCGACAAGAACAGTGGTGGATGAAATGGCTGGTGTGGTTGTTGAAAGAGTTGTTTCAGCTTCGACTGGTTTTGTTGTTGAAGAAAGACCCTGAGTGCTAACCTCATACCCAGTGGACGATTCAACACTCACTGTTGTTGACACAAGTGTAGTGACTGGCACTGCAGTTGTCTTTGTTAGCGTTGTTGGTTGCGTAGATGTAACGACTGGTAGTGAAGTTTGTGTCACTGGGAGAGATGTGCTTGTGGATGTCGACGTTTCAGATGATGTAGCTGTTAACTCTTCTAAAGTGGTCGTGGCTGTAGTTGTTGGTAGGATTGTTTGACCAGTTGTTACCACCTTTGGCGGCCTGGTGGTGGACAAAGGTGTCGGAGATGTGGTCAATTCATTCTCAGTTACAGTCTCAGTTGTTGCTACTTCTACAGTTGTTTGAGTAGCTGTAGATGATTTTGAAGTTGTGTAGACACTGCTTGGAGATGATGTTCCTGTAGGTGCCTGGACAGTGGTGCTTCCCTCCTCAACAAGGACAGTAGTGGATGAGATGGCTGGTGTGGTGGTTGAAAGAGTTGTTTCAGCTTTGACTGGTTTTGTTGTTGAAGAAAGACCTTGAGTGCTAACCTCATACCCAGTGGACGATTCAACACTCACTGTTGTTGACACAAGTGTAGTGACTGGCACTGCAGTTGTCTTTGTTAGCGTTGTTGGTTGCGTGGATGTAACAACTGGTAGTGAAGTTTGTGTCACTGGGAGAGGTGTGCTTGTGGATGTCGACGTTTCAGATGATGTAGCTGTTGACTCTTCTAAAGTGGTCGTGGCTGTAGTTGTTGGTAGGTTTGTTTGACCAGTTGTTACCACCTTTGGCGGCCTGGTGGTGGACAAAAGTGTCGGAGATGTGGTCAATTCGTTCTCAGTTACAGTCTCAGTTGTTGTTACTTCTCCAGTTGTTTGAGTAGCTGTAGATGATTTTGAAGTTGTGTAGACACTGCTTGGAGATGATGTTCCTGTAGGTGGCTGGACAGTGGTGCTTCCCTCCTCGACAAGAACAGTGGTGGATGAAATGGCTGGTGTGGTTGTTGAAAGAGTTGTTTCAGCTTTGACTGGTTTTGTTGTTGAAGAAAGACCCTGAGTGCTAACCTCATACCCAGTGGACGATTCAACACTCACTGTTGTTGACACAAATGTAGTGACTGGCACTGCAGTTGTCTTTGTTAGCGTTGTTGGTTGCGTGGATGTAACAACTGGTAGTGAAGTTTGTGTCACTGGGAGAGGTGTGCTTGTGGATGTCGACGTTTCAGATGATGTAGCTGTTAACTCTTCTAAAGTGGTCGTGGCTGTAGTTGTTGGTAGGCTTGTTTGACCAGTTGTTACCACCTTTGGTGGCCTGGTGGTGGACAAAAGTGTCGGAGATGTGGTCAATTCATTCTCAGTTACAGTCTCAGTTGTTGTTACTTCTCCAGTTGTTTGAGTAGCTGTAGATGATTTTGAAGTTGTGTAGACACTGCTTGGAGATGATGTTCCTGTTGGAGGCAGGACAGTGGTGGTTCCCTCCTCGACAAGAACAGTGGTGGATGAAATGGCTGGTGTGGTTGTTGAAAGAGTTGTTTCAGCTTTGACTGGTTTTGTTGTTGAAGAAAGACCCTGAGTGCTAACCTCATACCCAGTGGACGATTCAACACTCACTGTTGTTGACACAAGTGTAGTGACTGGCACTGCAGTTGTCTTTGTTAGCGTTGTTGGTTGCGTAGATGTAACGACTGGTAGTGAAGTTTGTGTCACTGGGAGAGATGTGCTTGTGGATGTCGACGTTTCAGATGATGTAGCTGTTAACTCTTCTAAAGTGGTCGTGGCTGTAGTTGTTGGTAGGATTGTTTGACCAGTTGTTACCACCTTTGGCGGCCTGGTGGTGGACAAAGGTGTCGGAGATGTGGTCAATTCATTCTCAGTTACAGTCTCAGTTGTTGCTACTTCTACAGTTGTTTGAGTAGCTGTAGATGATTTTGAAGTTGTGTAGACACTGCTTGGAGATGATGTTCCTGTAGGTGCCTGGACAGTGGTGCTTCCCTCCTCAACAAGGACAGTAGTGGATGAGATGGCTGGTGTGGTGGTTGAAAGAGTTGTTTCAGCTTTGACTGGTTTTGTTGTTGAAGAAAGACCTTGAGTGCTAACCTCATACCCAGTGGACGATTCAACACTCACTGTTGTTGACACAAGTGTAGTGACTGGCACTGCAGTTGTCTTTGTTAGCGTTGTTGGTTGCGTGGATGTAACAACTGGTAGTGAAGTTTGTGTGACTGGGAGAGGTGTGCTTGTGGATGTCGACGTTTCAGATGATGTAGCTGTTAACTCTTCTAAAGTGGTCGTGGCTGTAGTTGTTGGTAGGCTTATTTGACCAGTTGTTACCACCTTTGGCGGCCTGGTGGTGGACAAAAGTGTCGGAGATGTGGTCAATTCGTTCTCAGTTACAGTCTCAGTTGTTGTTACTTCTCCAGTTGTTTGAGTAGCTGTAGATGATTTTGAAGTTGTGTAGACACTGCTTGGAGATGTTGTTCCTGTAGGTGGCTGGACAGTGGTGCTTCCCTCCTCGACAAGAACAGTGGTGGATGAAATGGCTGGTGTGGTTGTTGAAAGAGTTGTTTCAGCTTTGACTGGTTTTGTTGTTGAAGAAAGACCCTGAGTGCTAACCTCATACCCAGTGGACGATTCAACACTCACTGTTGTTGACACAAATGTAGTGACTGGCACTGCAGTTGTCTTTGTTAGCGTTGTTGGTTGCGTGGATGTAACAACTGGTAATGAAGTTTGTGTCACTGGGAGAGGTGTGCTTGTGGATGTCGACGTTTCAGATGATGTAGCTGTTAACTCTTCTAAAGTGGTCGTGGCTGTAGTTGTTGGTAGGCTTGTTTGACCAGTTGTTACCACCTTTGGCGGCCTGGTGGTGGAAAAAAGTGTCGGAGATGTGGTCAATTCGTTCTCAGTTATAGTCTCAGTTGTTGTTACTTCTCCAGTTGTTTGAGTAGCTGTAGATGATTTTGAAGTTGTGTAGACACTGCTTGGAGATGATGTTCCTGTAGGTGGCTGGACAGTGGTGCTTCCCTCCTCGACAAGAACAGTGGTGGATGAAATGGCTGGTGTGGTTGTTGAAAGAGTTGTTTCAGCTTTGACTGGTTTTGTTGTTGAAGAAAGACCCTGAGTGCTAACCTCATACCCAGTGGACGATTCAACACTCACTGTTGTTGACACAAGTGTAGTGACTGGCACTGCAGTTGTCTTTGTTAGCGTTGTTGGTTGCGTAGATGTAACGACTGGTAGTGAAGTTTGTGTCACTGGGAGAGATGTGCTTGTGGATGTCGACGTTTCAGATGATGTAGCTGTTAACTCTTCTAAAGTGGTCGTGGCTGTAGTTGTTGGTAGGCTTGTTTGACCAGTTGTTACCACCTTTGGCGGCCTGGTGGTGGACAAAAGTGTCGGAGATGTGGTCAATTCGTTCTCAGTTACAGTCTCAGTTGTTGTTACTTCTCCAGTTGTTTGAGTAGCTGTAGATGATTTTGAAGTTGTGTAGACACTGCTTGGAGATGATGTTCCTGTTGGAGGCTGGACAGTGGTGCTTCCCTCCTCGACAAGTTCAGTGGTGGTTGAAATGGCTGGTGTGGTTGTTGAAAGAGTTGTTTCAGCTTTGACTGGTTTTGTTGTTGAAGAAAGACCCTGAGTGCTAACCTCATACCCAGTGGACGATTCAACACTCACTGTTGTTGACACAAATGTAGTGACTGGCACTGCAGTTGTCTTTGTTAGCGTTGTTGGTTGCGTGGATGTAACAACTGGTAATGAAGTTTGTGTCACTGGGAGAGGTGTGCTTGTGGATGTCGACGTTTCAGATGATGTAGCTGTTAACTCTTCTAAAGTGGTCGTGGCTGTAGTTGTTGGTAGGCTTGTTTGACCAGTTGTTACCACCTTTGGCGGCCTGGTGGTGGAAAAAAGTGTCGGAGATGTGGTCAATTCGTTCTCAGTTATAGTCTCAGTTGTTGTTACTTCTCCAGTTGTTTGAGTAGCTGTAGATGATTTTGAAGTTGTGTAGACACTGCTTGGAGATGATGTTCCTGTAGGTGGCTGGACAGTGGTGCTTCCCTCCTCGACAAGAACAGTGGTGGATGAAATGGCTGGTGTGGTTGTTGAAAGAGTTGTTTCAGCTTTGACTGGTTTTGTTGTTGAAGAAAGACCCTGAGTGCTAACCTCATACCCAGTGGACGATTCAACACTCACTGTTGTTGACACAAGTGTAGTGACTGGCACTGCAGTTGTCTTTGTTAGCGTTGTTGGTTGCGTAGATGTAACGACTGGTAGTGAAGTTTGTGTCACTGGGAGAGATGTGCTTGTGGATGTCGACGTTTCAGATGATGTAGCTGTTAACTCTTCTAAAGTGGTCGTGGCTGTAGTTGTTGGTAGGCTTGTTTGACCAGTTGTTACCACCTTTGGCGGCCTGGTGGTGGACAAAAGTGTCGGAGATGTGGTCAATTCGTTCTCAGTTACAGTCTCAGTTGTTGTTACTTCTCCAGTTGTTTGAGTAGCTGTAGATGATTTTGAAGTTGTGTAGACACTGCTTGGAGATGATGTTCCTGTTGGAGGCTGGACAGTGGTGCTTCCCTCCTCGACAAGAACAGTGGTGGATGAAATGGCTGGTGTGGTTGTTGAAAGAGTTGTTTCAGCTTTGACTGGTTTTGTTGTTGAAGAAAGACCCTGAGTGCTAACCTCATACCCAGTGGACGATTCAACACTCACGGTTGTTGACACAAGTGTAGTGACTGGCACTGCAGTTGTCTTTGTTAGCGTTGTTGGTTGCGTGGATGTAACAACTGGTAGTGAAGTTTGTGTCACTGGGAGAGGTGTGCTTGTGGATGTCGACGTTTCAGATGATGTAGCTGTTAACTCTTCTAAAGTGGTCGTGGCTGTAGTTGTTGGTAGGCTTGTTTGACCAGTTGTTACCACCTTTGGCGGCCTGGTGGTGGACAAAGGTGTCGGAGATGTGGTCAATTCGTTCTCAGTTACAGTCTCAGTTGTTGTTACTTCTCCAGTTGTTTGAGTAGCTGTAGATGATTTTGAAGTTGTGTAGACACTGCTTGGAGATGTTGTTCCTGTAGGTGGCTGGACAGTGGTGCTTCCCTCCTCGACAAGAACAGTGGTGGATGAAATGGCTAGTGTGGTTGTTGAAAGAGTTGTTTCAGCTTTGACTGGTTTTGTTGTTGAAGAAAGACCCTGAGTGCTAACCTCATACCCAGTGGACGATTCAACACTCACTGTTGTTGACACAAGTGTAGTGACTGGCACTGCAGTTGTCTTTGTTAGCGTTGTTGGTTGAGTAGATGTAACAACTGGTAGTGAAGTTTGTGTCACTGGGACAGATGTGCTTGTGGATGTCGACGTTTCAGATGATGTAGCGGTTAACTCTTCTAAAGTGGTCGTGGCTGTAGTTGTTGGTAGGCTTGTTTGACCAGTTGTTACCACCTTTGGTGGCCTGGTGGTGGACAAAAGTGTCGGAGATGTGGTCAATTCGTTCTCAGTTACAGTCTCAGTTGTTGTTACTTCTCCAGTTGTTTGAGTAGCTGTAGATGATTTTGAAGTTGTGTAGACACTGCTTGGAGATGATGTTCCTGTAGGTGGCTGGACAGTGGTGCTTCCCTCCTCGACAAGAACAGTGGTGGATGAAATGGCTGGTGTGGTGGTTGAAAGAGTTGTTTCAGCTTTGACTGGTTTTGTTGTTGAAGAAAGACCCTGAGTGCTAACCTCATACCCAGTGGACGATTCAACACTCACGGTTGTTGACACAAGTGTAGTGACTGGCACTGCAGTTGTCTTTGTTAGCGTTGTTGGTTGCGTGGATGTAACAACTGGTAGTGAAGTTTGTGTCACTGGGAGAGGTGTGCTTGTGGATGTCGACGTTTCAGATGATGTAGCTGTTAACTCTTCTAAAGTGGTCGTGGCTGTAGTTGTTGGTAGGCTTGTTTGACCAGTTGTTACCACCTTTGGCGGCCTGGTGGTGGACAAAGGTGTCGGAGATGTGGTCAATTCGTTCTCAGTTACAGTCTCAGTTGTTGTTACTTCTCCAGTTGTTTGAGTAGCTGTAGATGATTTTGAAGTTGTGTAGACACTGCTTGGAGATGTTGTTCCTGTAGGTGGCTGGACAGTGGTGCTTCCCTCCTCGACAAGAACAGTGGTGGATGAAATGGCTGGTGTGGTTGTTGAAAGAGTTGTTTCAGCTTTGACTGGTTTTGTTGTTGAAGAAAGACCCTGAGTGCTAACCTCATACCCAGTGGACGATTCAACACTCACTGTTGTTGACACAAGTGTAGTGACTGGCACTGCAGTTGTCTTTGTTAGCGTTGTTGGTTGAGTAGATGTAACAACTGGTAGTGAAGTTTGTGTCACTGGGACAGATGTGCTTGTGGATGTCGACGTTTCAGATGATGTAGCGGTTAACTCTTCTAAAGTGGTCGTGGCTGTAGTTGTTGGTAGGCTTGTTTGACCAGTTGTTACCACCTTTGGCGGCCTGGTGGTGGACAAAAGTGTCGGAGATGTGGTCAATTCGTTCTCAGTAACAGTCTCAGTTGTTGTTACTTCTCCAGTTGTTTGAGTAGCTGTAGATGATTTTGAAGTTGTGTAGACACTGCTTGGAGATGATGTTCCTGTTGGAGGCTGGACAGTGGTGCTTCCCTCCTCGACAAGAACAGTGGTGGATGAAATGGCTGGTGTGGTTGTTGAAAGAGTTGTTTCAGCTTTGACTGGTTTTGTTGTTGAAGAAAGACCCTGAGTGCTAACCTCATACCCAGTGGACGATTCAACACTCACGGTTGTTGACACAAGTGTAGTGACTGGCACTGCAGTTGTCTTTGTTAGCGTTGTTGGTTGTGTGGATGTAACAACTGGTAGTGAAGTTTGTGTCACTGGGAGAGGTGTGCTTGTGGATGTCGACGTTTCAGATGATGTAGCTGTTAACTCTTCTAAAGTGGTCGTGGCTGTAGTTGTTGGTAGGCTTGTTTGACCAGTTGTTACCACCTTTGGCGGCCTGGTGGTGGACAAAGGTGTCGGAGATGTGGTCAATTCGTTCTCAGTTACAGTCTCAGTTGTTGTTACTTCTCCAGTTGTTTGAGTAGCTGTAGATGATTTTGAAGTTGTGAAGACACTGCTTGGAGATGATGCTTCTGTTGGAGGCTGGACAGTGGTGCTTCCCTCCTCGACAAGAACAGTGGTGGATGAAATGGCTGGTGTGGTTGTTGAAAGAGTTGTTTCAGCTTTGACTGGTTTTGTTGTTGAAGAAAGACCCTGAGTGCTAACCTCATACCCAGTGGACGATTCAACACTCACGGTTGTTGACACAAGTGTAGTGACTGGCACTGCAGTTGTCTTTGTTAGCGTTGTTGGTTGCGTGGATGTAACAACTGGTAGTGGAGTTTGTGTCACTGGGAGAGGTGTGCTTGTGGATGTCGACGTTTCAGATGATGTAGCTGTTAACTCTTCTAAAGTGGTCGTGGCTATAGTTGTTGGTAGGCTTGTTTGACCAGTTGTTACCACCTTTGGTGGCCTGGTGGTGGACAAAAGTGTCGGAGATGTGGTCAATACGTTCTCAGTTACAGTCTCAGTTGTTGTTACTTCTCCAGTTGTTTGAGTAGCTGTAGATGATTTTGAAGTTGTGTAGACACTGCTTAGAGATGATGTTCCTGTTGGAGGCTGGACAGTGGTGCTTCCCTCCTCGACAAGAACAGTGGTGGATGAAATGGCTGGTGTGGTTGTTGAAAGAGTTGTTTCAGCTTTGACTGGTTTTGTTGTTGAAGAAAGACCCTGAGTGCTAACCTCATACCCAGTGGACGATTCAACACTCACTGTTGTTGACACAAGTGTAGTGACTGGCACTGCAGTTGTCTTTGTTAGCGTTGTTGGTTGCATGGATGTAACAACTGGTAGTGAAGTTTGTGTCACTGGGAGAGGTGTGCTTGTGGATGTCGACGTTTCAGATGATGTAGCTGTTAACTCTTCTAAAGTGGTCGTGGCTTTAGTTGTTGGTAGGCTTGTTTGACCAGTTGTTACCACCTTTGGCGGCCTGGTGGTGGACAAAAGTGTCGGAGATGTGGTCAATTCGTTCTCAGTTACAGTCTCAGTTGTTGTTACTTCTCCAGTTGTTTGAGTAGCTGTAGATGATTTTGAAGTTGTGTAGACACTGCTTGGAGATGATGTTCCTGTAGGTGGCTGGACAGTGGTGCTTCCCTCCTCGACAAGAACAGTGGTGGATGAAATGGCTGGTGTGGTGGTTGAAAGAGTTGTTTCAGCTTTGACTGGTTTTGTTGTTGAAGAAAGACCCTGAGTGCTAACCTCATACCCAGTGGACGATTCAACACTCACTGTTGTTGACACAAGTGTAGTGACTGGCACTGCAGTTGTCTTTGTTAGCGTTGTTGGTTGCGTAGATGTAACAACTGGTAGTGAAGTTTGTGTCACTGGGACAGATGTGCTTGTGGATGTCGACGTTTCAGATGATGTAGCGGTTAACTCTTCTAAAGTGGTCATGGCTGTAGTTGTTGGTAGGCTTGTTTGACCAGTTGTTACCACCTTTGGCGGCCTGGTGGTGGACAAATGTGTCAGAGATGTGGTCAATTCGTTCTCAGTTACAGTCTCAGTTGTTGTTACTTCTCCAGTTGTTTGAGTAGCTGTAGATGATTTTGAAGTTGTGTAGACACTGCTTGGAGATGGTGTTCCTGTAGGTGGCTGGACACTGGTGCTTCCCTCCTCGACAAGAACAGTGGTGGATGAAATGGCTGGTGTTGTTGTTGAAAGAGTTGTTTCAGCTTTTACTGGTTTTGTTGTTGAAGAAAGATCCTGAGTGCTAACCTCATACCCAGTGGACGATTCAACACTCACGGTTGTTGACACAAGTGTAGTAACTGGCACTGCAGTTGTCTTTGTTAGCGTTGTTGGTTGCGTGGATGTAACAACTGGTAGTGGAGTTTGTGTCACTGGGAGAGGTGTGCTTGTGGATGTCGACGTTTCAGATGATGTAGCTGTTAACTCTTCTAAAGTGGTCGTGGCTGTAGTTGTTGGTAGGCTTATTTGACCAGTTGTTACCACCTTTGGCGGCCTGGTGGTGGACAAAAGTGTCGGAGATGTGGTCAATTCGTTCTCAGTTACAGTCTCAGTTGTTGTTACTTCTCCAGTTGTTTGAGTAGCTGTAGATGATTTTGAAGTTGTGTAGACACTGCTTGGAGATGTTGTTCCTGTAGGTGGCTGGACAGTGGTGCTTCCCTCCTCGACAAGAACAGTGGTGGATGAAATGGCTGGTGTGGTTGTTGAAAGAGTTGTTTCAGCTTTGACTGGTTTTGTTGTTGAAGAAAGACCCTGAGTGCTAACCTCATACCCAGTGGACGATTCAACACTCACTGTTGTTGACACAAATGTAGTGACTGGCACTGCAGTTGTCTTTGTTAGCGTTGTTGGTTGCGTGGATGTAACAACTGGTAGTGAAGTTTGTGTCACTGGGAGAGGTGTGCTTGTGGATGTCGACGTTTCAGATGATGTAGCTGTTAACTCTTCTAAAGTGGTCGTGGCTGTAGTTGTTGGTAGGCTTATTTGACCAGTTGTTACCACCTTTGGCGGCCTGGTGGTGGACAAAAGTGTCGGAGATGTGGTCAATTCGTTCTCAGTTACAGTCTCAGTTGTTGTTACTTCTCCAGTTGTTTGAGTAGCTGTAGATGATTTTGAAGTTGTGTAGACACTGCTTGGAGATGTTGTTCCTGTAGGTGGCTGGACAGTGGTGCTTCCCTCCTCGACAAGAACAGTGGTGGATGAAATGGCTGGTGTGGTTGTTGAAAGAGTTGTTTCAGCTTTGACTGGTTTTGTTGTTGAAGAAAGACCCTGAGTGCTAACCTCATACCCAGTGGACGATTCAACACTCACTGTTGTTGACACAAATGTAGTGACTGGCACTGCAGTTGTCTTTGTTAGCGTTGTTGGTTGCGTGGATGTAACAACTGGTAGTGAAGTTTGTGTCACTGGGAGAGGTGTGCTTGTGGATGTCGACGTTTCAGATGATGTAGCTGTTAACTCTTCTAAAGTGGTCGTGGCTGTAGTTGTTGGTAGGCTTATTTGACCAGTTGTTACCACCTTTGGCGGCCTGGTGGTGGACAAAAGTGTCGGAGATGTGGTCAATTCGTTCTCAGTTACAGTCTCAGTTGTTGTTACTTCTCCAGTTGTTTGAGTAGCTGTAGATGATTTTGAAGTTGTGTAGACACTGCTTGGAGATGTTGTTCCTGTAGGTGGCTGGACAGTGGTGCTTCCCTCCTCGACAAGAACAGTGGTGGATGAAATGGCTGGTGTGGTGGTTGAAAGAGTTGTTTCAGCTTTGACTGGTTTTGTTGTTGAAGAAAGACCCTGAGTGCTAACCTCATACCCAGTGGACGATTCAACACTCACTGTTGTTGACACAAGTGTAGTGACTGGCACTGCAGTTGTCTTTGTTAGCGTTGTTGGTTGCGTAGATGTAACAACTGGTAGTGAAGTTTGTGTCACTGGGACAGATGTGCTTGTGGATGTCGACGTTTCAGATGATGTAGCGGTTAACTCTTCTAAAGTGGTCATGGCTGTAGTTGTTGGTAGGCTTGTTTGACCAGTTGTTACCACCTTTGGCGGCCTGGTGGTGGACAAAGGTGTCAGAGATGTGGTCAATTCGTTCTCAGTTACAGTCTCAGTTGTTGTTACTTCTCCAGTTGTTTGAGTAGCTGTAGATGATTTTGAAGTTGTGTAGACACTGCTTGGAGATGGTGTTCCTGTAGGTGGCTGGACACTGGTGCTTCCCTCCTCGACAAGAACAGTGGTGGATGAAATGGCTGGTGTTGTTGTTGAAAGAGTTGTTTCAGCTTTGACTGGTTTTGTTGTTGAAGAAAGATCCTGAGTGCTAACCTCATACCCAGTGGACGATTCAACACTCACGGTTGTTGACACAAGTGTAGTAACTGGCACTGCAGTTGTCTTTGTTAGCGTTGTTGGTTGCGTGGATGTAACAACTGGTAGTGGAGTTTGTGTCACTGGGAGAGGTGTGCTTGTGGATGTCGACGTTTCAGATGATGTAGCTGTTAACTCTTCTAAAGTGGTCGTGGCTATAGTTGTTGGTAGGCTTGTTTGACCAGTTGTTACCACCTTTGGCGGCCTGGTGGTGGACAAAAGTGTCGGAGATGTGGTCAATTCGTTCTCAGTTACAGTCTCAGTTGTTGTTACTTCTCCAGTTGTTTGAGTAGCTGTAGATGATTTTGAAGTTGTGAAGACACTGCTTGGAGATGATGTTTCTGTTGGAGGCTGGACAGTGGTGCTTCCCTCCTCGACAAGAACAGTGGTGGATGAAATGGCTGGTGTGGTTGTTGAAAGAGTTGTTTCAGCTTTGACTGGTTTTGTTGTTGAAGAAAGACCCTGAGTGCTAACCTCATACCCAGTGGACGATTCAACACTCACGGTTGTTGACACAAGTGTAGTGACTGGCACTGCAGTTGTCTTTGTTAGCGTTGTTGGTTGCGTGGATGTAACAACTGGTAGTGGAGTTTGTGTCACTGGGAGAGGTGTGCTTGTGGATGTTGACGTTTCAGATGATGTAACTGTTGACTCTTCTAAAGTGGTCGTGGCTGTAGTTGTTGGTAGGCTTGTTTGACCAGTTGTTACCACCTTTGGTGGCCTGGTGGTGGACAAAAGTGTAGGAGATGTGGTCAATTCATTCTCAGTTACAGTCTCAGTTGTTGTTACTTCTCCAGTTGTTTGAGTTGCTGTAGATGATTTTGAAGTTGTGTAGACACTGCTTGGAGATGATGTTCCTGTAGGTGGCTGGACAGTGGTGCTTCCCTCCTCGACAAGAACAGTGGTGGATGAAATGGCTGGTGTGGTTGTTGAAAGAGTTGTTTCAGCTTTGACTGGTTTTGTTGTTGAAGAAAGACCCTGAGTGCTAACCTCATACCCAGTGGACGATTCAACACTCACGGTTGTTGACACAAGTGGAGTGACTGGCACTGCAGTTGTCTTTGTTAGCGTTGTTGGTTGCGTGGATGTAACAACTGGTAGTGAAGTTTGTGTCACTGGGACAGATGTGCTTGTGGATGTCGACGTTTCAGATGATGTAGCTGTTAACTCTTCTAAAGTGGTCGTGGCTGTAGTTGTTGGTAGGCTTGTTTGACCAGTTGTTACCACCTTTGGCGGCCTGGTGGTGGACAAAGGTGTCGGAGATGTGGTCAATTCATTCTCAGTTACAGTCTCAGTTGTTGTTACTTCTCCAGTTGTTTGAGTAGCTGTAGATGATTTTGAAGTTGTGTAGACACTGCTTGGAGATGATGTTCCTGTAGGTGCCTGGACAGTGGTGCTTCCCTCCTCAACAAGGACAGTAGTGGATGAGATGGCTGGTGTGGTGGTTGAAAGAGTTGTTTCAGCTTTGACTGGTTTTGTTGTTGAAGAAAGACCCTGAGTGCTAACCTCATACCCAGTGGACGATTCAACACTCACGGTTGTTGACACAAGTGGAGTGACTGGCACTACAGTTGTCTTTGTTAGCGTTGTTGGTTGCGTGGATGTAACAACTGGTAGTGAAGTTTGTGTCACTGGGAGAGATGTGCTTGTGGATGTCGTCGTTTCAGATGATGTAGCTGTTAACTCTTCTAAAGTGGTCGTGGCTGTAGTTGTTGGTAGGCTTGTTTGACCAGTTGTTACTACCTTTGGCGGCCTGGTGGTGGACAAAAGTGTCGGAGATGTGGTCAATTCGTTCTCAGTTACAGTCTCAGTTGTTGTTACTTCTCCAGTTGTTTGAGTAGCTGTAGATGATTTTAAAGTTGTGTAGACACTGCTTGGAGATGATGTTCCTGTAGGTGGCTGGACAGTGGTGCTTCCCTCCTCGACAAGAACAGTGGTGGATGAAATGCCTAGTGTGGTTGTTGAAATAGTTGTTTCAGCTTTGACTGGTTTTGTTGTTGAAGAAAGACCCTGAGTGCTAACCTCATACCCAGTGGACGATTCAACACTCACTGTTGTTGACACAAGTGGAGTGACTGGCACTGCAGTTGTCTTTGTTAGCGTTGTTGGTTGCGTGGATGTAACAACTGGTAGTGAAGTTTGCGTCACTGGGAGAGATGTGCTTGTGGATGTCGACGTTTCAGATGATGTAGCTGTTAACTCTTCTAAAGTGGTCGTGGCTGTAGTTGTTGGTAGGCTTGTTTGACCAGTTGTTACCACCTTTGGCGGCCTGGTGGTGGACAAACGTGTCGGAGATGTGGTCAATTCGTTCTCAGTTACAGTCTCAGTTGTTGTTACTTCTGCAGTTGTTTGAGTAGCTGTAGATGATTTTGAAGTTGTGTAGACACTGCTTGGATATGATGTTCCTGTTGGAGGCTGGACAGTGGTGCTTCCCTCCTCTACAAGAACAGTGGTGGATGAAATGCCTGGTGTGGTTGTTGAAAGAGTTGTTTCAGCTTTGACTGGTTTTGTTGTTGAAGAAAGACCCTGAGTGCTAACCTCATACCCAGTGGACGATTCAACACTCACTGTTGTTGACACAAGTTTAGTGACTGGCACTGCAGTTGTCTTTGTTAGCGTTGTTGGTTGCGTGGATGTAATGACTGGTAGTGAAGTTTGTGTCACTGGGAGAGATATACTGGTGGATGTCGACGTTTCAGATGATGTAGCTGTTAACTCTTCTAAAGTGGTCATGGCTGTAGTTGTTGGTAGGCTTGTTTGACCAGTTGTTACCACCTTTGGCGGCCTGGTGGTGGACAAAAGTGTCGGAGATGTGGTCAATTCGTTCTCAGTTACAGTCTCAGTTGTTGTTACTTCTCCAGTTGTTTGAGTAGCTGTAGATGATTTTGAAGTTGTGTAGACACTGCTTGGAGATGATGTTCCTGTAGGTGGCTGGACAGTGGTGCTTCCCTCTTCGACAAGGACAGTGGTGGTTGAGATGGCTGGTGTGGTGGTTGAAAGAGTTGTTTCAGCTTTGACTGGTTTTGTTGTTGAAGAAAGACCCTGAGTGCTAACCTCATATCCAGTGGATGATTCAGCACTCACTGTTGTAGACACAAGTGCCGTGACTGGCACAGCAGTTGTCTTTGTTAGCGTTGTTGGTTGTATGGAAGTAACAACTGGTAGTGAGGTTTGTGTAATTGGGAGGGATGTGCTTGTTGATGTTGATGTTTTAGACAACGTGGTAAATTCATACTTTGTGGTGTGATCTCCAGTCGTCTGAAGTGTGGACACAGATTGTGATTCTGTGGAAAGTGTTGTCCACACTTTACCAGTGACTGTTGGAAGTGTTTTTGTAATGGGTGCAATTGAGGTTTTTGATGTTACTGTACTTTGTGTCTCTATGGAACTTTCAGTGTCAGTTGTTTTCTTTGCTGTCGTTGATAAGGACAGTGTTGATGTTTGATCTGATGATGTTGAAGGCTTTGAAGTTACATACACCAGTTGTTCAGTTGAATGTTTAATTTCCGCAGTAGAAGCAGTTAAAATAACTACAGTTGTTGGTCCGCTTGTCAATTGTTCTGGCTTGTTGGATGTAGTTAAAACCTCATGAGTTGTGGTTGTTTCTTTTTCAGTTTCCGGTGAAGTGTATTCTGTGGTCATCAAGTAAATAAGTTATTAAATGTAAGATGAATGTAAAATAAGCATTTCAATAAGACAAATCTTAAAGTAATTAAGAATAAGAGCAAATTAATAATTTTGTGTTGTAAAATGCATGCTCAGTGTTTGAATAATATGAAAATATTTTTCAGTTCCATTGTCTGGAGAAGCTGTGATCATTTGTAATTAAATGAAAATAATCAATGTTTACTACTACAAGTCCTTCCAGTATAACTAATGCTTAATAAGCTTTGATTTCCAATGAATGAACCCTAAATATACAAGCAATATATATGGAAAAACTGTCTATTACAGAAATAACAAGGTACCTGGGGTGCTGAAGACAAAAACTGTTGTCGGGGTTGGTGTTAATTTCTGTGTTGTGGTCTGGGGGGATGTGACTGTTGGGACAGCAGTCGTTTCACAAGGTATCAAAGTCCTCTCAATAGTTCCATTGACTGAACATCTGCCTGTGATACATCCTCCCAGTCCATCCGTTGTGTGATAAATTATATCTCCAAAGTAGTACTCTACATTGTTGTATTGGCATGTACATGCTGTAAATGAAGAAAAAGTATGAAAAAAGGAGTTTAATAAAAGTAGACTTTCAACTAAGCTAAACTAATCTTCAAAACTAAACTATAACTGAAATGGCAAAAATCTTACCATTTACATCAAACTCACAGACAACACCAAATGATGAACAATAACTGCATGAAAAAAAACACAAATAGAATATTTAAAAACTATTAATGACCTATATGGAACTTGAATACGAGTAGAAAATACGCATACCATGACTGACAGTTTTCTGTGGTTGGCACCTGCTGGCCAATATCATAATGTAACATTTCAACAAAGCAGCCACAATCTTCCTGTGTCACACATTTCATGTTATCCTCATCAAAAACAGGCTGCTCAGGAGGGCATTTAGGATAGCATCCTAAAAAAGGTTCAAATGGAAAAATATAAATCAGATTAAAACAAACAAAGCATGTGATGTGCAATGTGGCAATGTGAAGTTCAATTTAAGAATAGATTTCAGTGAATAAATTGTTGTGACAAATGTTTTGAAGACAAATATAAACTATAATATAAACTAACTATTCTATAAACTTGTCCAGTTTAGGGGACATAGCCTATTATGATTTTTTATGATTCTGAACCAAGGTGATATTTGAATGATACATTTGCTTGACAAAAATCACTTTGAAATTTTTTAAGCTGAAGCAAAATCCCCCCGAAATTATGTCTAGGGTTTCTACAATAGTAAATGTACACTGATTATTATGCATTATTTAAAAATATGAATTTAATAGAATACAAAATAAGTGTGATGTGACAAAATTATTTCAATGTGTCTTCCAAATACAAGTATTTATAGTTGTTTTCTCAATAACATGCAAATGATATAACTGGTTGTAATTATGAGTTCTCACCTTCAAGCGCTGGTATCTGACTAGAGCAGTTTCCAGAAGGGTTTCTGCATGTCTGCATACAAGGAGCTCCACAAGGTTTGTAATGCCACTCACATTCACCAGGGGGGTTGTAATAATCACAGAACAATGCTGCAATGAAAAGGCAAACCTTAAACTTGTTTTAGGCTTTTGTGGTGTACAGTTTTTAATCATTCTTTACAGCATATCTGATGACAATGTGATAGTTATCAGTGACTCACGGCATATTTTAGGTGTTCTCCAGGCAACACAGGCTCCAGCCTCGTTACAGGCTTGTGCATAGGCTGTTACAGCAGTGCAAAAACATTCATAATCTCCACCACTATCACAGGCACATGCGTCTCTCACACAAGCATCATAAAAAGGAGAGGGGTCCACCTTTAAAGCAATATTCATAACAATGTGGCTGGTAAATGCGATCGATTTTTCAGACATAATATACTTAACATATGGATATTCGAGTTCCCTAAATAGCAGTTTGTTGTAACTACCTGTGAATGACAGGTTGAGAAGACATTGCTAGTAATGATGCTGCACTGCCTCTGTGCCCAGGCCTCTCTATACGGATTATGGACACATGGTTCTTGGATGAGAGTTGCGTCTGGACAACTAGAGAGCTTCCAGCTGTTTACAAAATCCAGGGCTTCGACAGCAATTGCTTGACTGCGTGTAGTGAAGTCATTGTTTGCGTTCCCATCGTAGTTTCCACATAGACCACACACGCGCCCCTGTCAATATGAATAGAACACTGTTATTATAAACATAAATACGATATATATATATATATATATATATATATATATATATATATATATATATATATATACAGTATATATATATATATATATATATATATATAATATTTAATATATTTGACAAAGATTGAGGTGATAGTCCTGCCACATTACTCACACTAAACTCTGGATTCAGTTTGATGTGTATTGTTGTTTTTCTGTCCCAAATGAGCATCAGACCATTACTGGCCTCAATCACCAAGTAAAGCCCCATGGTGCGCATCTGGTAGGGAATCTCCTCTCCTGCATCTCTGTGAACAACTTGGTAGGATCCATCTGTCAATCTAAGCTCATTGCTCTGAAATATAAATGACAAATACAATGTTCATTCTGTACTAATTTAAGGTTTTATATGCCTGCTTTGGTAAATGCAGAGAGTTAACTCACTCCAAGAAAAATCTTGATAGCCTTGGAACAAGTGGTGCCAGTGGATCCGCAGGGGATATTTTCAGTAATGACTCTAAAAGTGCCACTGGTGCTATTGCAGAAGTCCTGGGCATAACATGAAACTTTAGATTTAGATTAAGTTATAAAGAGCTTCAGGCCTCATAAGAAAGTATAAGGTTAATACCTGAACAAGGCTGTATTCACAGTTTCCGCTAAAGACGTATCTTTTCTCATCAAAGGTTCTATAATGACCATCTCCATAGATGCTGCATGTCCCACTGCACTGGTTTGTGGTACATATCCATCGTCTATTCTCACAAGCACTACAAAAAGTAATGTAAGTGCATTATAAACAATAGTATCTAAAATACAAAAAATTATTAAAAATCTCACAGTTGTACTTACCATGTATTGCAATCAGTCTTAATGCTTTCCCCAGGTTGGTAGGCAACTCCATTATGGATGCAAGGACAGAGGTCTTCAGCAATGCAGCCACCTTTCCCATCTGACACCAGCCCAGATGGGCACACACAGCCAGACACACACTCTGTGCTGATCTGCAGTAACACATTTGCAATATTTCACAACAAATTATTACTGCAGAAAGGAATAATTCACCCTTATATTGCAATTTATTGGTTATTTACTTACCCCAATGCTATTCTAAACCCATATGATGTTATTTTCTCAGTGGAACACAAAAGGAGGGAGTTTATAAAGGATCTTCACACCTCTCTTTTCTGTACAGTCTGTCTCATTTTCCATTCTGCATATTAGATCTGGTACTACTTTTGTGGTGCAATTCTGGTGTTTTATTATCCCTATTGGAGCTCTACTTTTGCAGAAGTACAGTGCACAATGACCATGTCATGTCACTTAAATGTCTTGTTTTGAATCACACAGAAACAGAAAAACTAGCATATTGGTTTAGAATAACATAAGCATGACCTACACCTTAATAAGCATTCAAGTAACTCACACAGGCCATGTCTAATGTTTTGCAGCTCTTCTGACACTCTGATCCCTTGGAACCAGGGCTAGCGCTGGAGCAGTTGAAAAACATCATTGGCTCTTTGCATTCTAAAAGTAAAGATTCAAAGAATTGGTTAAGACAATGTATTCACTTAAAGGTATAAGTGTAGCAGATGTCAAATAAAATCACTGATAAAATAAATCTCAGAAAGTTCTAAAAACACTTAACTTAGAAACATATTATTTTAACAATTTAAATATAGCCTATCTCTCTCTCTCTCTCTCTCTCTCTCTCTCTCTCTCTCTCTCTCTCTCTCACACACACACACTCACACAAACAGATACACACCTTCCCCATTTGATCCACCAGAGCAGCTCAGTTTCCCTTGTTCGCAAATACTGAAATTTAAAAGTAAGAAAAAAAAGTATTTAAATCACATTTGGGACAGTAATCTACAACAGGGTTTTTCAAACTGAAGTCCTTGGACCCCCAGCATCCCCTTGGTTAAGATTATTAAACAATTTAAGAGAAAAACAAGACTTGCAAAAAGATAGTGAAATGCTCAATACAAATTTAGTTTGGCCAGAATACAATGATGATACTAAAATCAATTCTTTATTTTTCTCAAAATTGTAACCTAACATTATTAAAAATGTGTATATACAGGTGGTTAGATTTTCATGAGTGCCTGAGAGTTTTGGGGGGTCCTTGACATCAAAAACTTTGAAAAACCCTGTATGCAAAATATACCCTGTTTAACAGAAATGTAACCAACTCCATGTCCATACCATGATCCTCCATCTTTGGAGATGGAGATCCCAGCAGGAATAATTTTGCCTGAATCATAGCATGAGCAGCTGGCAGATGCAACACAGTCACCATTCTCGTTCATGTATGTTCCTTCTGCACAGCCACAGCCATCTACTGGCACAAAGTCAACCGCGCAGGTGGTGTCTGATTGGCTGAGGGATCGGCAAGTGCGGTCACAGCTGGTCATTTGATAGGAGTAGACCGTGGTGGCGAGGCAAGTTAGGGTGTACTTTTCTGAGAAGAAGGAGAGGATATTTATTTGAGTTTAACTACAATCCACTTAATGAACATATGTGAGCAAAAACTTTTATTTGAACTCCCATCTCACATATTGTTTTTAATCAGCATGACTTTTTAAGTAAAATCCCAAAACAGCTTGTCAAGCTATCAAATATCAATATCAAAATATCAAATATTCTCAAGCCTTTCTGAGAAGAAAGCAACTCACTGCAGGCAGCATCTCTCCAGGCATCAAGGGCAATCCCTCTTGCAGCACATGCATGTACGTATGAAGACAATGCAGCACACATACAGTCCTCACTCTTCTCACAGTTGCAGCTGTCATATATACAATTCTAAAAAGTATGGAAAAGTTAGATTCAGCTTGCAAATAAATATTACAATTATATCTTATAATATATTATTATAGATTTCACTTACTGCTTTGTAGACTTCAGGGCTGATTTCAGAGTGGCAGGGGGAAAACACTGATGAAGGATCTGACAGCAGGGAGCACCAGTGCTGTGCATATTTCTCTGTGTGTTTTTAGAAAAACGATCAGTTCTAGATGACATTCCAGAGTTACAAACGCAAGTGTTGTGGAAATCACATGACAACAGTAAAAGTAAATTCATACCATTTTCAGTGCTAAGACTGCAAGGATTCTCAAAGGTTCTTTTAACATCAAGGCAACTTGCTCTTGTTTTCCAGGTGTTGGCAAAGTCCAAAGCTGTTCCTTCCCTGAGTCCGCCAATGGTTGTAAAGTCATCAGCCTCAATGTTGTTGAAATTGCCACAAAGACCTATGGATTGATTCATTAAATTAATCTAGGATATAAAATCAAATGAACCGAAGACATGTAAATATTCCCACAGGAAAAACTAAAAAATACAGAAAGCCTTCACATAAAGTAAAATAATGTTGCTTTTGTCTAGAGGATTGTACGAGAGGGTTAACGCAAAGAGGTCTGTAAAAATAAATACCACATGTTTCTCCTTGGTACGCTGAATTGACTGTGATGTAAAGTTGCATTAACGGTACAAGCTGGATCTCCAGACGAAGCCCAATCAAATGGGCCTGAATGATAATGTAGAATGAGGAGGGCTTGAAAATGCTCACATCAGCTGAAAATAAAATAAAAATACAAATTTAGAATTACAGACATTGGTGTGTGTTTAATATAAGGCAAGACATCAAGTAGTAATCAAGTAGTTCTTTACATAACCATAGTCCACATAACCATATTTTTCTCTTCATTATCAGTATTTCAAAACAAATATTCAATGCGCGCCCACACCATTTGAAATCAGATCACTGTAAAGGCTCTTCTGCATTCATCAAATTACCTTTCTCTGTTTATTAGTAACACTATGTAACTTTTTTTTTAATATAAAGAAATAACAAAAAAACGGCCCCATACACTTAGTGCACTATTTTAGGGGAAATCCACTTGTAGTGGAGTCCTAAACCAGTAAACCACTGTGGATATCAAGTGCACTCATTCGATACACCACGATAACGAGTGTATAACATGTACAGACTAGCCACTAGCTAGAGAATACATGCACTGTGAGCATCATGCCGAATGTATTCCAGCATCTTGTAACATTTGTCGGAGGTTTAGGTGGCCGGTCTCGCCATAAGATACCGACACGGCACTCATCATTGTCCTAATTCGCGCAATGGTTTTTATTCATACAGTGAACTAATATTATTGGAGTAATGTGAAAACTGACTGAGGGTATAATAGTTGATTTCAGATAGCCTACAGACGTTGTTTATTTGTTTATCCGCTCTGATAAGATGTCATAAATCCACATAGTTTACCGGTGCCTCGAACCACATTCATGCGCGCAAAGAAGCAGAGCCGAAGCACAACCAAAGCAATCTTCTTCCGCAAGACACACGTTTTAATTATTTTTAACCACTGGAGGGCCAAAGGTTACATAGTGTAGCTTTAATATCATTTAGCTATGTGATAGTAAAATTATAATAACAAAAATTGATTCGGTATACTTTACGAATGTTTAATTATATTTGTGTGCTAATTATTAATTAATGCATTTATTTATTTATCCCCCTACATTTTCTGTTGATTTGTCTACCCTACCTGTAAAAAGTGGAAGCTGGGCAATTATTCTGTTGACCTCAATATTTCCACTGGAATCCACTTTAAACACCTGTGTGCACAAATAATTTCTGTTCAGAAATGCTTTGGAAAGACATCCAGATTATTTATTTATATACGGTATATATATATATATATATATATATACAGTGACACAAAACGTTTTTTCATCCCCAATCCTTTTTAGTACTTACAGTATTTCCATTTGACAATGCCAAAGTTATTGCCTTCAAACAGGTTTCAGTGTCAGTCACACCACATTTCACCAGGTCTCCTTGAATTGTGAATTCTGTTCCTGTGCATTGCTTTCAAAAAGAAAGAAAAATGGACCAGTTAATTAATATAACCTAAAAAAATGAAGATTAAATTACCAACCATTTTAAAACACATTCACATTTATTTCCATATATGATTATCTTAAAAACGTCCATAGAACTGTGAACAGAGAGTTAATAATAAAATCAGAATAATTTTTAAGATAGGGTTTTGTTTGTGTGGGCTCACATTTTGTTTATCCTTTATAAAGCCATAATCTATTTATCTATGTCTGTACTGTTAACATAGATCTAGACAGCAATGTTTAACTTCTGTGGGTTAATTTGGTGAAAACAAAAAAACATATCCAATTAATTTCTTAAACTACAGACATGCAAATGTAATCCCTGTTTCCACCACACATCAATTTGCACCATTTGGATCTTATCATGCATATCATGTCAATCATGCAATAGCCACAATTATCCCTAATATCAGCCTCAAAACAGATTTTAATGGCTTTCTTAAAGCTCTTCAGTTGTTAAGCAGAAACTCATAATTATCATTTTTAGTTGAAGAAAAAATACATTTTATTAATAAAATGAATTGTTAAAAATAAAATAACTATTATCTGGACATTTATTATCCGACAAGTTTTTTTTTTTTTTTTTTTTAATAATATGACACTGTTTAGCACAAAACTTAGAAATCCATTGTTAATTTACTAGTAATTAGTACAAGAACAGCTCATACTGCATGTAATGTCTTCTAATGGTGTCTTATAAAGTTAATTGCATTCAAGCACATACTTTGGATAGGACGTAAGTGCAGTCTCCATGAAAGGTGTAGGCTTTTCCATCATAAGTGGTAATATGGGATCCACCCTCAACTGAACATGCACGTGGACAATCCTTTTCGTTACAATTCCACTGTCCCTGTTCACAGGTACTAAATGGGAAATAATAATGTCAATGTAAACCTATACCTTTTAAAACACTCAGGCCTGGTTTCACAGGACTAGGCTTTAGTTCAATTAGGACATTTAAGTATCTTTTTTTTATCTTTTTTGTGCCTTTAAATTGTTTTTACTGGTGTGCATCCTGAGAAAAACAATGGCACTGACATATGTCAGTGCAAGTTGCTTTCAGTTAAAACAGCTCAAACATGCATTTCAGATTGGGACTATCTTAAGCCTTGTCTGTGAAACCAGGTCAATATAGTACATAATAGGCTATAATATTAAAACATTAAATCTTCAACAGCTTATTTTTTTAAATATAATGGGTTTAGAAAATTGAGTGTGAATTTCAAACAATGGAGGCTTACCACTCTCGGCAGTTGCTTGTGTAATTCTCCCCAGAGGCAAATATTTTACCTCCAAGGATGCAGGAGCATTCACTGTGTGGAATACAGCCAGTCTTGTGTATATCATCGAAAATAGTGCCTTAAAGCGAGAGAAAAAGGAAAATTGGTTATGGCTTAGACTCACAGTGGGACTCACTTTCATTGAGAAAGAATGGACACGTTCAGAACACCAGTAAAAAAATAAAATAAAATGAACACTAATTTTAAAGCTAGCTGAGGTTAGGTGGATTTAGAAGACCATTTAAACTTTTCTAATCATGTCCAAGATTGTGTGTGTGTGTGTGTGTGTGTGTGTGTGTGTGTGTGTGTGTGTGTGTGTGTGTGTGTGTGTGTGTGTGTGTGTGTGTGTGTGTGTGTGTGTGTGTGTGTGTGTGTGTTCATACAGCAAGTGTCACAAAAGTCACCAAGTTTAGCATAAAGTAAAAAAAATAATAATAATTGGCTGTAGACCACTAGAGGATTACACAAAATAATATCAGATTAAAGACAAAAAGACATTAGATTAGGAAGGTATCAGTGAAATGATTGTAGTCAGTTACTTTAGAAGATAGTGTCAATAAGGAAAATCATAATAAAAACACTATACCAGGAGGGCAGAAGCATCCATCAATGCAGTGGCGCTCACACACTTGTCCTCTTTCAGGGTTGGTACAGGTGTCAGTACAGGGATTTCCACACTCTTGGTATACCATGCTTTCTGGGCACGGATGTGCTGCAATATAGAAAAAAAGAGCATCGGTTATCAAAAAGAATACAAAACTACAAGAAGAGACTCTAGATCAGCGGCATTGCGAGGGTGTTTAAGCCCCAGATCTTCTTTTGAAAACTCACACAATGGTAAGACAAACATTGACAAAGAACTAAAAGAATGGGCCATGCACGGCATAAACATGGCATACTTACGACAAAAATATTCTGTTCTCCATTCTTCAGGCCTTCCACCTGCATGTACACACTGTCTAGAATATTCAGCGATGGTTTTGCATAGGCAGAAGGATCCAGAGGAGCCATTGCAATGGCATAAGTCTTTCATGCAAACTTCGACAAATGAATCGATGGAAACCAGACCTCTGCAATCACTGAACACTGAACTGGAGAAGATATCACGGCAAAAATTCTGTGGAGAATGAGACAAAAAATAATCATTAACAAACAGGTACAATAATTATGACGAGAAATAAAGACAATATATATATATATATATATATATATATATATGACTTGAACCCTGATTACATATAATATGAGATTTATAATGCTGAAAATGTTCAATAAAATGTGTTCTTCATTTATCAAGTCACTTTAAATAAATGCATCTGCATTTATTTTTTCAGAAGCATTAATTTTATGTAAGTAAAAAATGGTGGGTAAAGTGGGTGAACTTTAGGACCAGAAGGACTCTGGACAAGAAGAGAGCATAAACCAACACCTTGAGCAATGCACTTTCTGGGCTGTAATAATAAGTGTGGGGTCTCTACGGATAAAAGTCACTGCTAAATGACTATTTTATACATAATATGTTCTTGTTTTTTTTAACAGCATACTACAAGAATACGTGTTAAACCTGAATTCACCCCAGTCCCAATTTCCTTGGACACCCAAAACAGGCATTTTAACCGAAACTGGCCATTTTTTTGCCCAAAATGTAATTATTACCACCCCAGTTTTAAGGGGAGTTAATTGCTTGTCATTTCTGTGTAGACAAAGGAAACGTCTAATGGAGTGTGGACAATTTCATTTCTTACCTCATCTCCACAGTTTTCATCTAGAGATATTTTGTCTTCATTACAGATTTCTGTTGGACCATCCATCTTCCAGAGGTTCCCATAATCAGAAACAGACAGCCGAGTTCCTAAAACAAGACATGCAATGATTCTTTATTGTCTCTGGACAATCATGTAAAACATGCAAGAAAATTATACATTTTTCTATAGACAGCATTGCAAAAATGAATAAATAAATGAACAAATACCATCACTGATGAATTCATTGTAAATCTGGATTCCATTGAAGTCACCACACAGTCCACATGTCTGGTTTTGATATTTTTCATCTAACTTGACCTGAAAATAGATTATATTACACCTGTATTAGTTCCCTCCTCCTGTTGGTTGGTTAAAGGGATAGTTCGCCCAAAAATGAAAATTCTGTTATCATTTATTCACCCTCAAGTTGTTCCAAACCTATTTTTGAATATTTTAATATTTTGAAGAATTTCGGTAACCAAACGGTTGATGGGCCCCATTGACTTCAATAGTATTTTTTTCAATACTATGGAATCAATGGGGCCCATCAACTGTTTGGCCCATATTCTTCAGCAGAGGAAAGAAATGCATACAGATTTGGAACAACTTGAGGGAGAGTAAATGATGACAGAATTTTCATTTTTGGGTGAACTAACACTTTAGGCTATTGGAGGCAGCTGGTTTGTTGCATAATGAAGATATCCTTACCATGAAAGAATCATCTTCATTCCACATGGCTACTAGCCCCAAAACAGCCTTGACTGCAATATAAGATGTCATCTTCTCGATGAAAACTTCAGAGTTGGTAAATGGAAGTGTCACTCTACAGACAAAGGGAAGATTGACAGCAAAGTGAAATGAAGTCAGAAGTCAACACAATTTAAGTCAGATTATATGATCTGAAAAATCACACAAACTTAATCAGAATCACTCACATTTGCCCATTTACACTGAGAGAGCCTTTAGTAAGCTCTATTGTTGTCCCCTGTAGTTTCATCATGATTTTGCTGATTGTTGGATCATTGTTCACCACCTGATGCCTCAACTGGATGTTAAAGTCTTCATAGCTGGTCGAACAGTGCGATGTAAAAATGTAGTTGCAGGAAGATGAAAGCTGGAAGTAGCTCCCATCATAGGTCTTGAAATGGTAGTTACCCCAAGCACTACAAACCAGCTCATTGTGTTGTGAAGTCAGTCCTGGTAAAAAATAGATGAATAAATAAATAAATAAATCGTTTCTTTTAAAGTTGATTATGAAAAAACCTTTGAATTTCAATGATTTCGAGATTTTTACCTGAAACAAATTCTACTGTAGCAGTTGGTTGCATGTTCATTGTTGTGAAAAACGCTGGAGGAGTTTGAGAAATATTCATAAATATTAAAACATAGGTAAGAATCATTTGTTTGACTGCTTTACAAAACGCCCAAATCTTACATTTTTCAGTTCCACTAAACATAATTTAATTACAGTAATTTTTTTCTTTATAATATCTCATAAATATTTGATAGTTATCTTCCCTTTTTAATTATTCAAATAATCTCTGCCTTTAATGATGATATTTCTGACTTACAAATTATTTCTAAATATTAGCATGACATTACATGTAACTGCATGCAATTATCTAATTATTGTATTACTACAATTTTACAATTAAAGTAAAATCCAGTATTAAGAAACACTTGTTATAAATTTGTCTTACTGGTTTGTGTTTCCGCAAGTCCAATAGACAGTGTCACCCATATCAGCACTCCTATAGATATTCTTTTTAACATCCCCATGGTGTTGGTGGAGCGTCAAGCTCTCCACAAGATCAATGAGAAAGACACAGTCCTATACTCAGAGTTTTATACTTGTCCTTCAGAAGGGACGTAAGATTGAACTAAAGGTGGGGCCAAATGTTTATCTTCCATGACAGCATAATGTAACATTTCGCTGATAGATTTCCATATCTGATTTTAGAATCCGTGACTAAAACAGGTAAAGTCAACTACATAAGAAAATACTACTAATAAGAAGAATGATCACACAGAAATTTGAAGCCACATCCATTAATATTCATTCAAAGATGTTTATGTTGATTTTTAAGTATTCTTCTTTCAACCATGCACCCTTTTGCTCATGCCATATTTATTCTATCTTTATAGTTCCTTCTTTAAAGGTTTTTTTTTTTTTTTTGATTCGCTTGGTTATAAGAATTGTAATATGTATTATTATAATACTAAGTCTTTTTTAGTAATTATGACTATATTTAGAAATTATATTTCAGCTAAACCATCTATATAAAACATCACCATGAAAGAACAATTTGATCATTTGGTTTGAACATTTTAGTTTAGTTATTGATCTATTTCCAGGACTTTTTATTTTGCATTTTGAACTCCATCTGTATACAAAAATGCTGAAAACATGTTAGAATAAAATAATAGAAATATTTGAAATAGCTGGAAATGTAACTATGTAAATGTTTGTGATTTTGGTGTGCCTTTCCTTTTTTTTTTTTTTTTTTTTTTTGTAATGCAAGAATCTTTAGAAGAGAAATGATTGTAACAATGCATGGGGTGGGGTACTTTTTTGAACTAATGATGTATAAATATTGAGTCTTTAGTACATTAATCCTCAACTTTGTGAACACTCCTTAACAAAACTTCAGGCCCTGTACTTTTGTGTAGGGGAAGGAAATGTTTTTGCATAATAGCAATTATTGCTTGTGACCAATAGTGTGAGTCATGAGATTTTTCCAGGATCTGCATCCTGATCAAAGGAAATTTAAATCTAAACACCAAAATTTAAATAATCATATTTAAAATAATTATAATATTATTAAATAAATAATTCTCGCTCATAAAGAAATAAGAAATAAAAAATAATTAATTATAGCCTATGGCTGTCATAAATATTCATATTTAGGATTTACTATCTTCCAAAGCAGAAATGTTCGACTTTTTTGTTATTATTAATTTACTGTGAATATTATTACTATTATTTTTAATCAAGACTAAGGCGATCCACTCTCCAAAACCTTACAAACCACCCTAACCACTGTTTTTTGCCTCATCAGAGGTTGTGTGCGTAGCCACCAAGCCTATGAAAAATGTTTGTTGAAACTGGGAGCTCTGGCATGTTTTCTCACAGTCTTCGTCATACTCAGCTATATGGTGCATTATCTCAGAATCACAAAGTAAACAGATGGAGCTTAATATGGTCTTTGAGGTAAACTGAATTCAGGATTCTGAAATAAGCTCAATGGCTCAACAACGTAATTCAAGCACACATTGTGATGATTGATGCTCTGCTATGGCATGGTATATGCCAGTGAAGATTAAACTTAGGTACGTTAAAGCCTTTATGTAAAGGTCATTTTCGCAATACTTGAATAAATACACTTGATGGAGAGAACAAGGAAAAAATATTTGTCTCAAATGAAAGCTATGATATATGCTTTAGCTTTTTCAGATTTAGAAATGGTTGGGTATAATCAATATTAACAACAAATTATGGTACAAATTATGTGATTTATGGTACAAGAGCCATAAAACAGATATCTTGTGACAAATAGCTTGTGATGGTCCTTATTTGTAAGTCATTTTGCTAAATGAATCAATATAAATGTTTCTCGTTGATCTGTTAATGTTGCAAAATGGATCATATATGATGACGATATATGTAATGAGTATGCACTGGATGTAGTGCATTGTATGTTCCTCTGTAAGAGTAAGTAATAAAACAATGACATTATATTTTATATATTAAATACAATTTTGGATTCAATGTATGTAAATGTTTGCTGATTTGAAACCTTATGTATTATTTGCACACTTGGTTGTGCTGATTAGAAAAGTAGGAATTGGTCAAATACAATCACATTTTTTAAACAATTCAGTTGGTTGTTCTTTTGATATATGAAGGCTATTTCATGTAATACTGTCTTGAAATAAGAAAATAAACTGGATCAAACCAGGAGAGAGTGGAGTGGACAAGATGAGGAGTACATCTGACAATCTAGTTTGAGGAACAAACCATTCATTGGTTCTCAGCTGATTCATTTAACAGCAGCTTTCCTCTGCAATATCGAAAAGAAGACTTTGGGATGTTTCAAAGAAAATCTGACACTACCAAAAAACAAACAAAAAAAAAAAACACTGAATGAGATTAAATTATAGATGAAGCAAAGTTTTACGTGTTGAGATGTTGTGGGATCTTTGTGAGAAGCACCGTACTAACCAATCACATCTATGGAGTTCATTTTCTGAAGTATACTTCAGTAAAGTTCAAGTGTATTTTATGTATACTTTATGTACTAATATCAGTGTACTAGTTGTAAACTTGTAAGTGTTCAATTCTGCTTGGGACTAAATTTGCCCACTTTTTAGTATATAAAATTATACATTTAAGTGTTCTATAAGTGTAGGATAACAGTAGTAAACTTTAAGTGCACAACTAGTTCACAACTACATTTATCATTTGTACTGAATCTGTACTACAGGTAAACTTAATAGTAGTAGTTTACTATTTTAGTACTTGTAGCACACAATTATTAGATTATGAAAGTACACTTTGAAGTATTTCAGTAAACTACTGGTTTAGTAGTTTTGTAATGCAAGTATACTTGTAAGTTTTCTTCAAGTGAATATAACATCATTCTTATAGTTTACTATTTATATATTATTTTTGTACTTTAAGTACACTGCTATGTTTCTATTAAGGTCATTTATTTATTTTTTATACTTGAACTGTTAACTGTACTTTAACTCTTTCCATTTTAAAAACATTTTTATTCTTGCATCATCCTAATAGAACCATGGCAAAATGCAAACTAAAACTCCACATAACAAAAACACAAGAAACACAAAACCAGGGAATATATAACACTATTGTTCTTACTGAACAAACCTTTCACACATCTGCCAGGTATGAGACCAAATCTTCATTTTTCTTTTATCATTATTTTATTCTGGCAATTCGTGGCTTGCCCATCCACATCACTTTGATCCCATATACATTTATCCCCCTATTATAAAAAGTCTTTCTAGAAAACAAAACAAAACATTTTCCTACGACATTACGTGAATTCTTTTGACGGAATATATCATAAAATAACTGCACCTGTTCAGCAGGTTCATTAGAGCTAGAATTAGCCTAAAAATTGCATAAGACCATTTATACAATTAATACTAAGCTTATACGATTATACTACCAGCAATTTACAGCACCACTCAGCCATTTACACCAAGAATGCTTGAGGAAGGCTCTGAAGTCACTTTCTTTTTCTTTCTTTCTTTCTTTCTTTCTTTCTTTCTTTCTTTCTTTCTTTCTTTCTTTCTTTCTTTCTACAAACAAACACACACACACACACACACACACACACACACACACACACACACACACACACACACACACACACACACACACACACACACACACACACACACACACACACACACACACACACACACATTATAACTTGTATACAGAAGACTCCTATTTTTATCTTTTCATTGTATCCTACAGGGCATGTGGAGTTCTTGCAGGGATAAAGGCTAACATCACACTCTTCAAAGCAGACAAAAAAGTTTGGATTTTTGATTGTTTGTTTTTTCAAATTAGAATTTTCAAACATTATATGTTGGTTTAATTGAGCTGTACTTTCCATGTTCTAATCCTAAATTTAAAGACTGAAATCAAAATTGACAATTGACATTTTTGTGTATTGCAATAATTTATTATGAGACTTATCCATGCCCATTTTAAAAAATAAAAGAAATAATTCATGTGTCCTCATAATCTTTAATCAAAATAACTTTGCAGTGACATCTCTTCTCTTCTCTGATAAAGTGTTACTGGCGCGAGGGTCGGACAAGCTGTCACTCACATTAGATCGACCAATAGCAAACCACAACAATCCAATAAATTCTGCATGGACAAAATCAAGTCCAGCCCTACATTTTCTCTTGTTCCAGGTGCCATGCCACTTGGAAATATGTCACAATAGGGAAGAAAAGTCAATCACAACTTCCATTTCATGCCAACTTTAATATTATAGTTTGACAAACTTCCTTTTAAATAAAATTATAGGACAATTACAGCAGAGGTTAATACACTTTTGACACTTTTGACTTTTTTTTGTTAAAAGGGTTACATAGTGTAGCTTTAAAAACAATTTCACACTAGATATTGATACAGTGACGACTGTTAGAGATTGAGAGCAAGCAATTTGGATTTTGTAGTAATTCACAGGTCACAAATATTTTATTTCTACATTTATTCAATTTGTTAAATTTAGTAAAACAAACAAACACAAAAAAATACACCACCACTGTTTACACATGCCCTTTATATTGTATGAATACACTTCTAAATACAGTATATCTTTTATACTTTTTAGTAATTTATATATTACCTACATATTAAAAAAAAAAAAAACATTTAACATTTAAAAGTAACATATTCACGTGTAACTGTTCTGTTTCATCCCTTTTTTACCGAAATTGTTCTGGTTCTCATGCTGGTGTGTTGCTGAAATTTGAGTCTGTGCTGAATGGTGTACGGTGGGGAACTGCGAACCTCAGGCCGCTGCCCCAAGTTTCTTATAGCCGAAAGAAGTTGTGACGTCCTTATAACCTGCTCATAAATAAACAGAAAACATGTTAAAACATGAAACAAAAATTCTCTCTTACTGGTGAGCACAGGCGTAACTATCAGTAAGCATGGTACGCGGTTGCTTACGGGCCCGGACCAATCAGGACCCTATCGCGTTTTACTACTTTTAGTCTGATCGCATTTTACTTTATTGCAAACTTATTTGAATAAATAATGACAACAACATATTTTACTGATCATTAAACATGTTTGAAACGAACAATGATGGATTTTGGTGTAATTTGTTTCGAATTGGGACTGGGGAATCCCCGGGTCCCAATTCGAATCCCGGATATGGTAAGTGAACATGCGTATTGCGTGCAAAACAGTAAAAACGTTGAACTTGAGACAGACAATATCGATATGGAGTCGTCCTTAAATTACAAACACAAAAGTGGCTTTCAAAAGCGAAAACGAAAAGAGGAATTGGAGAAATTAATGAGTAAATTACCAAAAATAGGAAGCTTCTTTAAAAAGATAGCACAGAAGGGGAGATTGAGCTGGTGAGTAACAATGTGTAATGTGTGCCGTCACCAGTGGTGTTTTTTTGTGGGTTTTTTTGTGGTGCGCGTAGGCTACTCCTAATTTTATTTTTTGTATTTTTTTTAAAAAAACACCATATTTTTTCACTATTCCCCTGTATCTGTATCCTGGTATTATTGTAAAAGCTCAATAAACAGATTAAAAAAAAAAAAAAAAAAATTTAAGGTAGAACTGTAGTACAGTCTGCGAGTTGTGAAATAGACATACACCTACATATGAGACATTAAAGGTGATCAAAGCATTGATATAATCAAAATTAAGTTACACTTACCACAGCTTGGAACGCAGATATTAGAATTATGTCGCAAAAGTGTGGTACCACTTGGGCAGTAACATCCCTCCCATTGCATGGATTTCAAATTACTGAATGCATTATTGTCATGTAAATATTTTAGATTAAATCTAAAATCATACAAAACAAAGTATTAATCATTTCCATCCAACTTCACTTCTCTATATTGCACATTTTAAATATATATACATTCTTAAGTGTTCAAGATTTCAAATACCTTCCATCACAGGTTGGTTCCACTTGAGGACCACATGCTACATATATCTGTGGCATTTTACACTTAAAATCTAAATGGGAAAAAAAATGGTAATGTGTGTTTATAAATACAACAATAAAAGTTATTCTGCTGCAGTTCTGTTAAGATAATAAATATACTGACCACACATTCCATTGGTAGCATCTCTCCAGTCAACACATATTCCTACCATAGCACATTTCTTAGCATAGGCCTGCAGTCTGGCACAGCCAACTGTTTCATTGTTCATGTTACACACATCAATGTTACAAGCTGACACATAGGGCTCAGGAGGGACGAACTTATGGCATTTCTCAAAAAGCCTGTTGAGTTTTTTAAATAAATTGTGTTAATAGAGAAAAGCACAACTTTTTGGAAATCTTCATTAACTACATAATATTAGAAGTTGAAAATATATTCACAAACTAGTATTACTTTCATCATATATGCAGTTATTATTGTTTTTAAAGAATAGTTTAATGACATGCTTACTTGCTTTCAATAATTTTGCATATTGCAGAAGAAGGGCATGGCACTGATGTGGACCGATGTCTTGGTGACAGAAGGGTTTTGTTGTTGTTGTTGTTGTTGTTGTTGTTGTTGTTGTTGTTGTTGTTATGAACATACCAATATGGAGCCATTTCTTGGCAAGATGATATAATGGTGCCATTTGGCAAGCGACAATCATTTGTGTGGTTATTATCACAAACACCTAAAAAGACCAAATCAGAGCTTAAAAAGTCCCTGAATACAAGACTGAGACAACATATTATATAATCCTAATATTTCATTTCTGTTTGAAATATCATTGGAAATATAAAGTACAAGAATTACACATTCACAAAATATTTACTCACTTTAAAAAAGAAGAAGAATGATTTACTGTACACCCAGACAACCTAGCAGTGTAATTTAATCTGTTCATAATCATTTTAGCAAGACTGTGAACCTACCACAATGGCCTTCGGTGTTACCATGGAACTTTTGCCATGGGAGGTTGATGGAAAACATTGTGCCATTAAAAGAGATCTGTGCACCAATCTCAGATATGACCACAAGAGACTCTTTGCCGTTCTCTGTGGCACGGACATCTTTAATTTGAAATGGCAACTTGACTTCCTTGTGGTTAACATAAATCTAAAAATATATAAAAAATAAATCAAAGCATAAACTTATATATAACATTCCATTTTATGGTACTTCTCTACATGTCTTTCTCAGAAAAAGTCAATCAATAACAATTCTCAGGGTTACATAACCCGGTTCTCAAAAAGGTACAAGACGCTCCGTCATGGTGTTGACGCTATGGGAAAGCTTCAGTGGAACTGATGTCAGAAGCACATGTGAAATCATGCCAACCTTGTTTTGGCTACGGCAGTCATATGATGTCACTGGGTGTGCTGGCATGTCTATTAAAGGGCACCCACATTAAACCAACTTGAATTGTCTAAAGAAAGACGTGCAGGCATGCCTGAAGTATGTCAAAACGACGCAGTTCTTGTTCCCTTCTGAGGAAACTGGGTTTCACATGTAGGGGAACTTGATGCTGCTTTATTGTTTTGATGCTTTGGGAACGTTTATACCCACTACAACATACTGAATAAATTTCTGTATGCCAGCTGTGAAAATAAAGTGCAGCTAAAAAATGATAGCCCAACCCAAAGGATCTGAGATGGGCAACTGACGCCTGTTTCACACATACTGCGTTTGCAGTGTGTATGAGGTGTGTATTTTGTTCCATACCCATGTTAACAGGTTAGAGCTTTCACACTGCAGGTGGATGCGGTCCGTCAATGCGTTCCAGGTGTGGTGCGTATACAGCAGTGCAGAGATCGTTTCTGCATTATTTTTGCTGTGCTGCACGCGCTGAATTAAAGTGACAGCGCATGGTTCATGGTCAAAATGAACAGGGATTGACATGAAAATATAGTAATCTCACCATAAATGCATTTAATTAAAGTGTACTACTATTTTTCACAGTCATTTTCTTTTTAGCCCGGGGTAATTAAAGCAATGAAAACTACACAGTACTTCAACAATGCGACATAATGGATGTAGCCTACTCGTCTCTTCGTGGAGGTGGAAAAACAAGTTCCCTTTCAGTTGTTCACGTTCGACGTAGTCGACGTCGACTGAATGGGATCATGCTAGGGAGCCTGTCATCTTCGAGTACTATTGAACAAGCCAATGCAATTGGCGTGCATGATTTGCATCACACACTCCGCCTCTGCGACACAGGTATAAATACAGAAGTGGATGCACACACTGGTTGCTTTTTGCTTCGGAGCCGATCGTTTTTGATGTCTCTGAAGAGTATTGTTGTATACAACGAGCGAGTGCGAGACTCTCCCAGTTTCTGGTGGTTCTACAGCGTGACTGCAGCGGTGATCGCGAGCTTTGAGCTCTCAACAGCTGTTTTAACAGCATCAAACGGTTGGTTAGAGGGCGGAAAAATGAGTGCTTCACTGTTTCAGTTCACTGTTCAGCGTTGCCGCGGTCATTCCCCTGTGTGCTCCAGCACTGGTGATGGGTCTCATTTCCTGAAAGAGCAACACGGGTGCGTTTGCATCTTTTTCAAGATGCCATTCCACCGTGCGTTTCTGGATGCGATCGTTCCCTGTCCCCCCAAAATGGACGGTCACAATAGTTGTATTACGTGTTTGTAGAATGTATAATGTTTATGTATATATATATATATATATATATATATATATACATGTGTATATATGTATAATATATATGTGTATATAATTTATGTGTATATATGCAGCACGTTGAAGCAGCTTTTGTGGATAGTTTGTGTTCTCATTGCGAGGATATGACTATCGCGGTGTTGAGATCGAGACTCGCCTTCATGCGTGAATTCACTCCTCTATCACATCGCAGCCGGTGGAGCCCCCCGTTGAGCACGCTGGTCCCTCTGTAATGGACCGACCAGCTGTTTCATTCTGGGCCTCTCCAGAGGACAGAATGCCAATTGCAGCATCGGAGGGTGAGCTGACTTCTGTAAATGATGACTTGGCTGTGTTATCTCCCTCTGGGAGTGTAACGTTGCCCGAACCAGATCCAGAAACATCAGTTATGATGAAACGGGCCGCCGAGGCTGTCGGGCTCAAGTGGAATCCTCCACCGTGGTTGGATGATTGGTATCTCGGGACAGAGCTGGTATCTTGGGCTGGTTGTCAGCTCGCCGCCCCAGTGCCTTTCTTACCTGAAGTGCATGGAGAGCTTACCAGGTCGTAGACGGCACCTTTCTCTGCCAGAAACTGCCCGAATAAGCTTTCCCCCCCTTATTACCCTTGACGGAGGAGCGGTGAAGGGTTGCGAGGCTGTCCCTCCAATAGAGCGGTCTGGCGCGACACAGGTGCACACCTGTGTCCGGCGGCCGCTGCTTTTTGGACGGGGCTCCTCAACTCCCCCCTAAAGCCTGTGAGTTCTCGCCCGTTCTGTTGGGCAGAGCTTACAAGGCCTGTGGGCAAGCCGCCTCCTCTTGCATGCCATGGCGCTGCTACAGGTCTATCAGGCCAGGGCACTCATGGACATGCACGAGGGTAGCCCAGACTGTGCGCTCATAGGTGAGCTCCGCACCGCATCCAACCTCACCCTCTGGGGCACGAGTGTCGTGGCGTGCGTGATCGGTCTGGCGATGTCCACGTTAGTGGTCCAGGAGCGCCATCGTTGGCTCAGCCTGGTTCTTATGGCGGATGCGGACAAGGTTCGGTTCCTGGTCTCCCCAATATCCCAGGTTGGGCTGGTCGGCGACGCGGCGGAGAACTGCGCCCAGCTGTTTTCTGCCGCCCAAGCGCAGACGGAGGCCATCCGGCACATCCTGCCCTGGCGGCCCGCTGCTGCCTCTACCCCGCCATCGGTGGCAGTTTCTCCACCTGCTTGTCGCCGAGGGTGTTCTCCTGCTGCCGCTCCCGCTGGACCTCTGCAGCAGCCTCCAGCCAGGCCTCAGCATAGAGCCGGCCGCAGTAGAGACGCCCAGCCCACTCTAGGCGCTGCCAAGCGTACCCTCTTTCCCAGTGGTCCTGTGGAACAGCAGCTGACTTCCCTGGCCTAAGCCTTGCCCTTCTCCACCTCAAAATTGCAGGTCAGGAGGCTTTCGTCCAGGCACTGGAAGGTGGCAGCTCTAGTGCCGCTTTCCATAGTAGATCCCATTTAGTCAATGTTGACTACATCGAACGTGAACGACTGAAAGGGAACGTCTCGGTTGCATATGCAACCCTCGTTCCCTGAAGGAGGGAACGGAGACGTAGTCCGTTAGCCACTATAGCTGGACCACCGCTGACTCTCGGCTCCTCAGCGAAAAGCAACTAGTGCGTGCATCCACTTCCGTATTTATACCCGCGCTGCGGGGGCGGAGTGTGTAATGCGAATCATGCACACCAATTGCATTGGCTCGTTCAATAGTACTCGAAGACGACAGGCTCCCTGGCGCGATCCCATTCAGTTGACGTCGACTACGCAACCGAGACGTTCTTTGTGACCCACAATATTTAATGTAAAAAAGATTTAAATGCAAAAGAAAAGGTATGAGAGAACTGTTTTTGTCAATTGTATGTTTTAATTTAAAATGTTTACGATGTTAACATAGCCTAAGGCCTACCTACATGTTTAAATGTTTTGCCACTTGCTTGAGCAACTTCATTTACAGTATAAATCTATATAGTTTTGCATTGAATATGTTTTTTAAGTGTATTGAGTTTAAATGTGAATACATCTGTGAAAGAGTGTAGACCTATAACTACTGTGTACAAATAGAAGACACTGATAATAAAACTAGTGATATGAAATAAAAAATAGAGAATAAATGTTGTGTTTGTGGTGCAGCCATAGATCAGTTGTGCACTGCAAACGCAGCATACTGTATGTGAAAACACATTAGCGCGTGCTGCTCCTGCGCCACATACACACCGCAAAATGCACCGAATACGCACTGCACATGGAGTATGTGTGAAACAGGCGTTAGTCCATCTTCTGTTCTGCCCATATCGTTTCCCTGTATCAGGGAAGAATTAAATGGCTCTATAACTAGAAGTTGGTGAGGGTGACAGACAAAAGAGTTGGATGCTAAAGGCAATTCTTTCTATTCCCTGGGCCTAAGCTCCTATGTAATGATTAAGCAGGGTTTCCACAGAGAATAATCTATGTCAGTTTCTCAATTCCCACGCCCTACAAAGGGCTGAAGAGGGCAACAAAACAGAAGTTGCTGAGCTGAGATGACTTCTTCGCCGGCACCGGCAGAAGTACCGCCCCACTTTACAATGCGACCGTACGTAGGAGGATAGTTCAAATAGTATTGTTTGCTATTATATATATAGTAATAGTATTCAGTGAATATGAATATGAATAGTATATGAATAACATTCTGATGAATATGAATAGTAGTTCAAATAGTATTGCCGGCGCCGGCGTGACCTTTCAACGTCATGACGTAGTTCCCTGTCCGTTTGTTGATCAGCTCAATCCGAACTATTGAAGGTAAAAAGTCTATAAATTATAATTTTTTTTTGAAAATGACCTATCGTTTCGCTAGATAACAACCTCTTCTTCAGCTGTGATCGCGTACAGACCGTTTAAACACTTCAAAGACTTTTGAAAGTGCATTGATTTGGACTTAAAAACGATGGTAACCAATGAAGTCCATTGTTAGAAGAAAAATCCAGAAATGTTTTCCTCAAAAAACATAATTTCTCTCCCACTGACTGAGGAAAGAAAGACATGGATATCTTGGATGGCATTGGGGTGAGTAAATTATTAGGAAATTTTCATTTTGGGGTGAACTAATCCTTTAACATTATAAATGTGTGTGCCAGATAATTTTAATGGAATATATAGCAAAGTTCTTTAAAAGGAATTTGTCACAGAAGGAATCTGAAATTGTAAAATAAAATTTAGACAAAAAAAAAAAAAAAAAAAAAGATTACCAAATTCATTACACTTCCACCAGAAAACCTCTGAGTCATGATGATCTCAGAAGATTTGTAATGAACCTTCAGGGCCTTGGGACAGGAACGACTTTCTTCAAAACCACAGATATTAACAACTACAACACTAAAATTATACTTTGTATAAATTTCTTGCACAAGCACATAAGTGGAGTTTCCTTGAAAAGGGTAATATTTTCCATCAAATGTGACATAATGTAGGTTGAGAAAGCCACTGCAGACACCTGAAACATATACAGTTTACAAATTAACATATACAGTTAATTTGTGTAGTGCAAAAAAATAAAAATAAAAAATGAGACAGTAACTCAATACTTCAAGAGAACATTAGATAGCCATTAACTCACATTGGCACTCATATTTAAAACAGCATCCAGACTCGTCAGCAACTTTTATGGGGGGAATTTTGTTATCACACACAGGATACTCTATAGGATCACAGTGTACTGGTTTATGCTCTATTGTACCATTTATGCATGTGTCTATATAGCAATTTCCCACATGAATAGATGCACCATTCTAAAAAAAGAAAGAAGAATAGTTATTAAGCGGTGTTGTAGTCTATTTGAAGTTACTCAAAGAAAGCAAAAAATCTGGATTATATAAAATATTATGCATGAACCTTAATTATACAAAGTACTTACTGTAAGGGGAGGCATATATTTATCACAGTTGTGACCTGAAGGGAATACTGTTGTTAAACAGGGTTGTGATAATTTTATCACATCACACTTCTTCTCTTCTGTTTTTACACATTTTGCAATGTAACACCATCCATCACCATCAGTTTTATTGTAAATGTCTGATTCTGTGGATTAAGAGAAAGAGGTTGAGAGATATGCATTTTATTTATTAGGACAACAAAAGAATTATAAATAAATGTATAAATATAAATATACAGTATATAAAAATAAATATATTGTATATAAAAAAGTTTTTAGAGAAGTAGAGAAGAAAAAATAAATTACCTGGCTTAAACGTATTGCCATAAATTTCACAGACACAATCTTGATGTGCAGTTTTGTGACCTCTTAATGAACCTGTGATAATTGGCAAACTTGGTGTGGTAATAATTGTGCTGTGGGAAAGATACTGATCTGTTTGTGAAATTTTTGATGATATTCCACACAATCCATGGCAACATAATACTTTAATCTCATAATCAAAACATTGCTGAGTAACACCTTGGTTCTTGTTTAAACAAACTAGTCCATCTTTAGTGTTGCATGTTACTACCTGGCCCAGTTGTGAAAGTAGTAGTCCAGGGAAAAGTTTTGCATGGCATTCAACCTCAGTTGGAGCAGAGCAGGTGTTAAGATATGTATTTGTTATTTTTTTTATAGGTACAATTTCACCACCTTCAGGCCCTGTTGTTGGGCTGCCAAAGTCCATCCAGTCGGACCACTGGCAAATACATTTAGAAGGAAATTTTTTTGAAATGGTTGTAGTCATATCTCTTGTTGTGGGTGCAGTGGTTGTGCTTGTGGAGGAATTGTGTAAAGCTAGATTCAGTGCTGCTGGTAGAGATGCGCCAACACAGTCTCGATGACAGCACAACAATCTCATCTCATAGTCAAAGCACTGCTGGGTAATATTTTGTTTTTTATTTAGGCAAACAAGTCCATCTTTAAGATTACACTTTACTGACTGGCCAAGCTTTGAAACAGGAAGTCCAGGATAATGTTTTGCACGGCATTCAATTTCATGTGGTATTGAGCTGGTGGTTGGAAAGGTGTCAGTGATGACTTTGACTGGTATTAGTTTACCTCCTTCAGGACCTACTGTTGGGCTGCCGAAGTCAAACCATTTTGACCACTGGCAAATACATTTAGAAGGAAATGTTTTTGAAATGGCTGTAGTCATAGCTCTTGTTGTGGGTGCAGTGGTTGTGCTTGTGGAGGAATTGTGTAAAGCTAGATTCAGTGCAGCGGATAGAGATGCGCCAACACAGTCTCGATGACAGCGCAACAATCTCATCTCGTAGTCAAAGCACTGCTGGGTAATATTTTGGTTTTTATTTAGGCAAACAAGTCCATCTTTAAGATTACACTTTACTGCCTGGCCAAGCTTTGAAACAGGAAGTCCAGGATAATGTTTTGCACGGCATTCAATTCCTTGTGGTATTGAGCAAGTGGTTGGATAGGTGTTAGTGATGATTTTGATTGGTATTAGTTTACCGCCTTCCTGACCTGTTGTTGGGCCACCAAAATCCAGCCATTTTGACCAATGACAAATGCATGGAGAGGTAGGAGTAAGTTGGGTTGGTTTTGATGTATTTGAAGGTGTAGAAGTTTGTGAAGGTATACTTGATGTCGTTGTTTTTGTTGAAGCTGACAACTTAGGAATAGTTGTTGGTGCCTCTGTGGAGTTGTCACATTTTCCATGACAGCATAATACTCTGATATCATAGACAAAGCATTGCTGTGTGATATCTTGGTTTTTATTCAAACACAAGAGCCCGTCTTTTGCATTACAAGTAACAACCTGTCCAAGCTGTAAAATTGAAAGATCAGGGTAAAGTTTTGCACGGCATTCTAATTCTTTTGGTGCTGAGCAGATGGAAGGATAGGAGTCAGTTATTCTTTTGATGGAAATAATTTCTCCACCTTCAGGACCGGTTGTTAAGCTGCCAAAGTCCATCCAGTCTGACCAATGGCATTTGCATCCAAGGGAAGGAGTAAGCAAAGGTATTTTTGGTGTCAGTGCTGTTGTACTGCCACAGCTTCCATCACAGCAGAATACTCTAATCTCATAGTCAAAGCATTGCTGTGTTATATCTTGATTTTTGTTAAGACACACAAGCCCATCTTTTGCATTACATATCACAACCTGGCCAAGCTGTGAAAGAGAAAGTTCAGGGTAAAGTTTTGCACGGCATTCTAATTCTTTTGGTGCTGAGCAGATGGAAGAAAAGGTGTCAGTTATTCTTTTGATGGAAATTATTTCTCCACCTTCAGGACCGGTTGTTACGCTACTGAAGTCCATCCAGTCTGACCAATGGCATTTACATCCAAGGGTAGGAGTAAGCAAAGGAATTGTTGGTGTCAGTGCTGTGGTACTGCCACAGTTTCCATCACAGCAGAATACTCTAATCTCATAGTCAAAGCATTGATGTGTAATGTCTTGGTTTTTGTTCAGGCACACAAGACCATCTTTGGCATTACATTTAACAACCTGGTTTAGCTGGGAAAGAGACAATCTGGGGTAATTTTTTGCACGACATTCAACTTCTTTTGGCACAGAGCAGATGGTAGGATAACGGTCCAAAACTTTTTTGATTGACACTGTTTCACCACCTTCAGGACCTGTTGTTGGGCCCCCAAGATCCAACCACTCTGACCAAAGACAAATGCAGCCAGGGTTAGGAGTAAGTGTGGCTGTTTCAGACAGTGGAGACGTCATTGAAGCAATGTATATGCTAGTACCACTGGAGAAATTTTGGGCTGTGTGTGTTGTAGATGGCGGGGTAGGCATGATAGGTGACAAAGTTGGTATAGAAATTATGGATGTGATTGTACCTGTAGAGAAACTCTCACTTGTTTTTTTTGTACTTGGTGATACAGATGTGGTACCTGATGAAACCATAGTGGTGGATGGACATTGTGTTGTGATGCTGCTATTGTTTCCAACACAACAAAGTACTCTGATCTCATAGTCCAAGCATTGCTGTTCAAGGCCTTGGTTTTTGTTGAAGCAAATCAGTCCATCTTTCACATTACATTTCACAACCTGCCCAAGCTGTGAAAAAGGAACTCCAGGGTAAAGTTTTGCACGGCATTCCACATCCTTTAGTGATGTGCAGATGGGAGAATAGGTGTCAGTTATTTGTTTAATATGTACTATTTCACCACCATCAGGTCCTGTTGTTGGGCCACCAAAATTAATCCATTCTGACCAACTGCAAATACACCCAGGGATAGGAGTAAGGGTCATGGAATTTGGTGTTATGGAAGTTGGAGAAATTGTTAAAGAACTTGCGGTAGATGTAACTGAAATTGTAGTTATGCTTGTATAAGCGGAGGAACTTTGGACAGTTGCCGTTTTAGTTGATGGCATAGGCAAGCTTGTTGATGAGATCCAAAAAGAAGTTGGAGTTGTGTATTTTGTTGAGAAGTTGCCACATTTGTTGTCACAACAGAATACACTAATTTCATAGTCAAAGCATTGCTGTATGAGGCCTTGGTTTTTGTTCAAGCAGACCAGTCCGTCTTTCACATTACATTTTACAACCTGACCAAGCTGTGAAAGAGGAACTCCAGGGTAAAGTTTAGCACGACACTTCACTTCTTTTGGTGCTGAGCAGATGGTAGATAAGGCAGACATAGGTATTACTTTACCACCTTTAACACCTGTTGTTGGGTGACCAAAGTCATTCCAGTCTGACCAATAGCAAATACATAGCGGGGTAGGAGTATAGTTGGTTGTTTTTAATGTTGTGAAAGTTGGGGAAGTTTTTGAAGGAGATGTAGAAAATGTTGTTGTCATTGGAGTTAGAGATATGCTTGTTACATTGTAAGAGATGCCAGCTGAAAATCCTACTGAATGTGTACCAGACGAAATTGCTGGTAGAGTTGTGGATATGCTTTTACTAGTGGTTGGACTCTGGACTGTTTTTGTAACCGGTTGTGTATAAGTACTTGTGGTATAAGTTATTGTAGATGGACTTGTGTATGTGCTTGTATTTTGGACGATTACTGTTGGAGTTGGTAGTATACTGCTGCTTGATGACAAAATTGTAGCTACTGTAGTTAAGGATTGCGTTGCCATGTTTGTAGTATTAGAGGAATTATGTACTGTTGATGTTTTAGTCTGCAGTGTAGAAATGCTAGGTGAAAATGATGGTGATGGTATACGATTAGAGATTGTTGGTAAAGTTGTGGATATGTTTTTACCAGTGGAGGAACTCTGGTCTGTTGCTGTCATAATCTGTTGTGTAAAATTGCTTGTGGAAGTTTTTGCTGTAGTTGTTGGTTGGCTCATACGAGAGGGGGAAACAAGGCCTGCTGAATATATAGTTGGTGCTTTAGGCATGCTGGTTGAAAAAGTTGCTGAATGTGTAGCAATATAAGTTATTTTAGATAGATTTGTATACATGCTTGTAACAGTGGAGGAATTTTGGACCCCTAGTGTAATATTTGGAAGTATAGTGCTGCGTGTTGATGACATCATTGTTGCTGTTGTTGTTAAGGATTGTGTTGCCATGATTGTAGTATTAGAGGAATAATGGACTTTTGGTGTTTCAGATTGTGTAGTCATGCCAGTTGAAGGTTTAGCAGTAGATGTTGTTGGAGTCGTGGATATGAGTTTACCAGTGGGGGAACTCTGGACTGTTGGTGTTGTAACTTGTGTCAACCTGCTTGTTGAAGAAATTGGAGGTGTAGCAGAAAACTTTGTTGAAGTTGTTGCTGTACTTGTTGACATGCTTGTACTTGTGGAGGAAGTAAGGCTTAATGATGTCGTAGATGAAGGTGTAGGCATGCTGGTTAAAAAAGTGTGTGAAGGTGTACCAACAGAAACTGTTGTTGATTGATTTGTAGATATGCTTGTAATGATTGAGGAACTATACAATGTAGATGTTATAGTTGGTGTTATATGCATGCTTGTTGATGACATCCTTGTAGCTGCAGTAGTTAAGGATTGTGTTGTCATGCTTGTAGTATTGGAGGAATTCTGGACTGTTAGATTTGTAGTTAATTGAGTAGTCATGAAAGTTGAAAGCAATCGGGAAGGTGTACCTGTAGAGACTGTTTTTGGAGCTGTAGATATGCTTTTACCAGTGGGGGAACTCTGGACTGTTATTGTTGTAACTTGTGTCAAACTGCTTGCTGAAGTAATTGGAGGTGTAGCAGAAAACTTTGCTGAAGTTGTTGCTGAACTTGTTGGCATGCTTGTACTTGTGGAGGAAGTAAGGCTTAATGATGTTGTGGTTGGGGGTGTAGGCATGTTGGTTGAATATGTTGGTTTACCAGCAGAAATTGCTGCTGAAGGATTTGTGGATATGCTTGTAGCAGTGGGGGAACTATGCACTGTTGATGCTGTAGTTACTGTTGTACGCATGCTTGTTGATGACATACTTGTAGCTGTTGTTGTTAAGGATTGTGTTGTCACGCTTGAAGTTTTTGGGGAATTCTGTTTGGTTGGTGTTTTAGTTGATGGTGTAGTCATGCCAGCTGAAAACGTTTGTGAAGATGTACCAGTAGATATTGTTGTTGGAGTTGTGGACATGGTTTTACCAGTGGATGAACTCTGGACTGTTGGTGTTGAAACTTGTGTAAACCTGATTGTTGATGAAATGGAAGGTGTATCAGAAAATATTGTTGAAGTTGTTGCTGAACTTGTTGGCATGCTTGTACTTGTGAAGGAAGTGAGGCTTAATGATATTGTGGTTTGGGTTGTAGGCATGCTGGTTGAATATGTTGGTTTACCAGCAGAAATTGTTGCTGAATGATTTGTGGATATGCTTGTAGGAGTGGGGGAAATATGCACTGTTGATGTTGTAGTTGCTGTTGTACGCATGCTTTTTGATGACATACTTGTAGCTGTTGTTGTTAAGGATTGTGTTGTCATGCTTGAAGGTTTTGGGGAATTCTGTTTGGTTGGTGTTTTAGTTGATGGTGTAGTCATGCCAGCTGAAAACGTTTGTGAAGATGTACCAGTAGATATTGTTGTTGGAGTTGTGGACATGGTTTTACCACTGGATGAACTCTGGACTGTTGGTGTTGAAACTTGTTGTGTAAACCTGATTGTTGATGAAATGGAAGGTGTAGCAGAAAATGTTGTTGAAGTTGTTGCTGTAGTTGTTGATGTGCTTGTATTTGTGGAGGAAATAAGGCTTGTTGATGTGGTCGATGGTGTAGTAAGTATACCAGTTGAAAACGATAGTGAAGGTGCACCTGTAGAGATTGTTTTTGGAGCTGTGGATATACTTTTACCAGTAGGGGAACTCTGGACCGTTGGCGTTGTAACTTGTTGTGTTGACGCGCTTGTTAAAGAAATGGGAGGTGTTGCAGAAATCTTTGTTGAAGTTGTTGCTGTATTTGTTGACATGATTATATTCGGGGAAGAAATGAGGCCCAATGATGTTGTAGTTGGGGGTGTAGGCTTGCTGTTTGAAAAATCTGGTGAAGGTGTACCAGTAGACTTTTTTGTTGATGGATTTGTAGATATGCTTGTAAAGATTGAGGAACTATGCACTGTTGATGTTATAGTTGGTGGTATATGCATGCTTGATGATGACATCATTGTAGCTGCTGTAGTTAAGGATTGTGTTGTCATGCTTGTAGTATTGGAGGAATTCTGGACTGTTGGATTTGTAGTTAATTGAGTAGTCATGAAAGTTGAAAGCAATCGGGAAGGTGTACCTGTAGAGATTGTTCTTGGAGCTGTAGATATGCTTTGACCAGTGGGGGAACTCTGGACTGTTATTGTTGTAACTTGTGTCAAACTGCTTGCTGAAGTAATTGGAGGTGTAGCAGAAAACTTTGCTGAAGTTGTTGTTGAACTTGTTGGCATGCTTGTACTTGTGGAGGAAGTAAGGCTTAATGATGTTGTGGTTGGTGGTGTAGGCATGCTGGTTGAATATGTTGGTTTACCAGCAGAAATTGCTGCTGAAGGATTTGTGGATATGCTTGTAGCAGTGGGGGAACTATGCACTGTTGATGTTGTAGTTACTGTTGTACGCATGCTTGTTGATGACATACTTGTAGCTGTTGTTGTTAAGGATTGTGTTGTCATGCTTGAAGTTTTGGGGAAATTCTGTTTGGTTGATGTTTTAGTTGATGGTGTAGTCATGCCAGCTGAAGACGTTTGTGAAGATGTACCAGTAGATGTTGTTGGAGTTGTGGACATGGTTTTACCAGTGGATGAACTCTGGACTGTTGGTGCTGAAACTTGTGTAAACCTGATTGTTGATGAAATGGAAGGTGTAGCAGAAAATATTGTTGAAGTTGTTGCTGAACTTGTTGGCATGCTTGTACTTGTGGAGGAAGTGAGGCTTAATGATGTTGTGGTTTGGGTTGTAGGCATGCTGGTTGAATATGTTGGTTTACCAGCAGAAATTGTTGCTGAATGATTTGTGGATATGCTTGTAGGAGTGGGGGAAATATGCACTGTTGATGTTGTAGTTGCTGTTGTACGCATGCTTTTTGATGACATACTTGTAGCTGTTGTTGTTAAGGATTGTGTTGTCATGCTTGAAGGTTTTGGGGAATTCTGTTTGGTTGGTGTTTTAGTTGATGGTGTAGTCATGCCAGCTGAAAACGTTTGTGAAGATGTACCAGTAGATATTGTTGTTGGAGTTGTGGACATGGTTTTACCACTGGATGAACTCTGGACTGTTGGTGTTGAAACTTGTTGTGTAAACCTGATTGTTGATGAAATGGAAGGTGTAGCAAAAAATGTTGTTGAAGTTGTTGCTGTAGTTGTTGATGTGCTTGTATTTGTGGAGGAAATAAGGCTTGTTGATGTGGTCGATGGTGTAGTAAGTATACCAGTTGAAAACGATAGTGAAGGTGCACCTGTAGAGATTGTTTTTGGAGCTGTGGATATACTTTTACCAGTAGGGGAACTCTGGACCGTTGGCGTTGTAACTTGTTGTGTTGACGCGCTTGTTACAGAAATGGGAGGTGTTGCAGAAATCTTTGTTGAAGTTGTTGCTGTATTTGTTGACATGATTATATTCGGGGAAGAAATGAGGCCCAATGATGTTGTAGTTGGGGGTGTAGGCTTGCTGTTTGAAAAATCTGGTGAAGGTGTACCAGTAGACTTTTTTGTTGATGGATTTGTAGATATGCTTGTAAAGATTGAGGAACTATGCACTGTTGATGTTATAGTTGGTGGTATATGCATGCTTGATGATGACATCATTGTAGCTGTTTTAATTAAGGATTGTGTTGTCATGCTTGTAGTATTGGAGGAATTCTGGACTGTTGGATTTGTAGTTAATTGAGTAGTCATGAAAGTTGAAAGCAATCTGGAAGGTGTACCTGTAGAGATTGTTCTTGGAGCTGTAGATATGCTTTGACCAGTGGGGGAACTCTGGACTGTTATTGTTGTAACTTGTGTCAAACTGCTTGCTGAAGTAATTGGAGGTGTAGCAGAAAACTTTGCTGAAGTTGTTGTTGAACTTGTTGGCATGCTTGTACTTGTGGAGGAAGTAAGGCTTAATGATGTTGTGGTTGGTGGTGTAGGCATGCTGGTTGAATATGTTGGTTTACCAGCAGAAATTGCTGCTGAAGGATTTGTGGATATGCTTGTAGCAGTGGGGGAAATATGCACTGTTGATGTTGTAGTTACTGTTGTACGCATGCTTGTTGATGACATACTTGTAGCTGTTGTTGTTAAGGATTGTGTTGTCATGCTTGAAGTTTTGGGGAAATTCTGTTTGGTTGATGTTTTAATTGATGGTGTAGTCATGCCAGCTGAAGACGTTTGTGAAGATGTACCAGTAGATGTTGTTGGAGTTGTGGACATGGTTTTACCAGTGGATGAACTCTGGACTGTTGGTGTTGAAACTTGTGTAAACCTGATTGTTGATGAAATGGAAGGTGTAGCAGAAAATATTGTTGAAGTTGTTGCTGAACTTGTTGGCATGCTTGTACTTGTGGAGGAAGTGAGGCTTAATGATGTTGTCGTTTTGGTTGTAGGCATGCTGGTTGAATATGTTGGTTTACCAGCAGAAATTGTTGCTGAAGGATTTGTGGATATGCTTGTAGCAGTGGGGGAACTATGCACTGTTGATGTTGTAGTTGCTGTTATACGCATGCTTGTTGATGACATACTTGTAGCTGTTGTTGTTAAGGATTGTGTTGTCATGCTTGAAGTTTTTGGGGAATTCTGTTTGTTTGGTGTTTTAATTGATGGTGTAGTCATGCCAGCTGAAAACGTTTGTGAAGATGTACCAGTAGATCTTGTTGTTGGAGTTGTGGACATGGTTTTACCACTGGATGAACTCTGGACTGTTGGTGTTGAAACTTGTTGTGTAAACCTGATTGTTGATGAAATGGAAGGTGTAGCAGATAATGTTGTTGAAGTTGTTGCTGTAGTTGTTGATGTGCTTGTATTTGTGGAGGAAATAAGGCTTGTTGATGTGGTCGATGGTGTAGTAAGTATACCAGTTGAAAACGATAGTGAAGGTGCACCTGTAGAGATTGTTTTTGGGGCTGTGGATATACTTTTACCAGTAGGGGAACTCTGGACCGTTGGCGTTGTAACTTGTTGTGTTGACGCGCTTGTTAAAGAAATGGGAGGTGTTGCAGAAATCTTTGTTGAAGTTGTTGCTGTATGTGTTGACATGATTATATTTGGGGAAGAAATGAGGCCCAATGATGTTGTAGTTGGGGGTGTAGGCTTGCTGGTTGAAAAATCTGGTGAAGGTGTACCAGTAGACTTTTTTGTTGATGGATTTGTAGATATGCTTGTAAAGATTGAGGAACTATGCACTGTTGATGTTATAGTTGGTGGTATATGCATGCTTGATGATGACATCATTGTAGCTGTTTTAGTTAAGGATTGTGTTGTCATGCTTGTAGTATTGGAGGAATTCTGGACTGTTGGATTTGTAGTTAATTGAGTAGTCATGAAAGTTGAAAGCAATCGGGAAGGTGTACCTGTAGAGATTGTTCTTGGAGCTGTAGATATGCTTTGACCAGTGGGGGAACTCTGGACTGTTAGTGTTGTAACTTGTGTCAAACTGCTTGCTGAAGTAATTGGAGGTGTAGCAGAAAACTTTGCGGAAGTTGTTGCTGAACTTGTTGGCATGCTTGTACTTGTGGAGGAAGTAAGGCTTAATGACGTTGTGGTTGGGGGTGTAGGCATGCCGGTTGAATATGTTGGTTTACCAGCAGAAATTGCTGCTGAAGGATTTGTGGATATGCTTGTAGCAGTGGGGGTACTATGCACTGTTGATGTTGTAGTTGCTGTTGTACGCATGCTTGTTGATGACATACTTGTAGCTGTTGTTGTTAAGGATTGTGTTGTCATGCTTGAAGTTTTTGGGGAATTCTGTTTGGTTGGTGTTTTAGTTGATGGTGTAGTCATGCCAGCTGAAAACGTTTGTGAAGATGTACCAGTAGATATTGCTGTTGGAGTTGTGGACATGGTTTTACCAGTGGATGAACTCTGGACTGTTGGTGTTGAAACTTGTTGTGTAAACCTGATTGTTGATGAAATGGAAGGTGTAGCAGAAAATGTTGTTGAAGTTGTTGCTGTAGTTGTTGATGTGCTTGTATTTGTGGAGGAAATAAGGCTTGTTGATGTGGTCGATGGTGTAGTAAGTATACCAGTTGAAAACGATAGTGAAGGTGCACCTGTTGAGATTGTTTTTGGAGCTGTGGATATACTTTTACCAGTAGGGGAACTCTGGACCGTTGGCGTTGTAACTTGTTGTGTTGACGCGCTTGTTAAAGAAATGGGAGGTGTTGCAGAAATCTTTGTTGAAGTTGTTGCTGTATTTGTTGACATGATTATATTCGGGGAAGAAATGAGGCCCAATGATGTTGTAGTTGGGGGTGTAGGCTTGCTGTTTGAAAAATCTGGTGAAGGTGTACCAGTAGACTTTTTTGTTGATGGATTTGTAGATATGCTTGTAAAGATTGAGGAACTATGCACTGTTGATGTTATAGTTGGTGGTATATGCATGCTTGATGATGACATCATTGTAGCTGTTTTAGTTAAGGATTGTGTTGTCATGCTTGTAGTATTGGAGGAATTCTGGACTGTTGGATTTGTAGTTAATTGAGTAGTCATGAAAGTTGAAAGCAATCTGGAAGGTGTACCTGTAGAGATTGTTCTTGGAGCTGTAGATATGCTTTGACCAGTGGGGGAACTCTGGACTGTTATTGTTGTAACTTGTGTCAAACTGCTTGCTGAAGTAATTGGAGGTGTAGCAGAAAACTTTGCTGAAGTTGTTGTTGAACTTGTTGGCATGCTTGTACTTGTGGAGGAAGTAAGGCTTAATGATGTTGTGGTTGGTGGTGTAGGCATGCTGGTTGAATATGTTGGTTTACCAGCAGAAATTGCTGCTGAAGGATTTGTGGATATGCTTGTAGCAGTGGGGGAAATATGCACTGTTGATGTTGTAGTTACTGTTGTACGCATGCTTGTTGATGACATACTTGTAGCTGTTGTTGTTAAGGATTGTGTTGTCATGCTTGAAGTTTTGGGGAAATTCTGTTTGGTTGATGTTTTAGTTGATGGTGTAGTCATGCCAGCTGAAGACGTTTGTGAAGATGTACCAGTAGATGTTGTTGGAGTTGTGGACATGGTTTTACCAGTGGATGAACTCTGGACTGTTGGTGTTGAAACTTGTGTAAACCTGATTGTTGATGAAATGGAAGGTGTAGCAGAAAATATTGTTGAAGTTGTTGCTGAACTTGTTGGCATGCTTGTACTTGTGGAGGAAGTGAGGCTTAATGATGTTGTGGTTTTGGTTGTAGGCATGCTGGTTGAATATGTTGGTTTACCAGCAGAAATTGTTGCTGAAGGATTTGTGGATATGCTTGTAGCAGTGGGGGAACTATGCACTGTTGATGTTGTAGTTGCTGTTATACGCATGCTTGTTGATGACATACTTGTAGCTGTTGTTGTTAAGGATTGTGTTGTCATGCTTGAAGTTTTTGGGGAATTCTGTTTGTTTGGTGTTTTAATTGATGATGTAGTCATGCCAGCTGAAAACGTTTGTGAAGATGTACCAGTAGATATTGTTGTTGGAGTTGTGGACATGGTTTTACCACTGGATGAACTCTGGACTGTTGGTGTTGAAACTTGTTGTGTAAACCTGATTGTTGATGAAATGGAAGGTGTAGCAGATAATGTTGTTGAAGTTGTTGCTGTAGTTGTTGATGTGCTTGTATTTGTGGAGGAAATAAGGCTTGTTGATGTGGTCGATGGTGTAGTAAGTATACCAGTTGAAAACGATAGTGAAGGTGCACCTGTTGAGATTGTTTTTGGGGCTGTGGATATACTTTTACCAGTAGGGGAACTCTGGACCGTTGGCGTTGTAACTTGTTGTGTTGACGCGCTTGTTAAAGAAATGGGAGGTGTTGCAGAAATCTTTGTTGAAGTTGTTGCTGTATGTGTTGACATGATTATATTTGGGGAAGAAATGAGGCCCAATGATGTTGTAGTTGGGGGTGTAGGCTTGCTGGTTGAAAAATCTGGTGAAGGTGTACCAGTAGACTTTTTTGTTGATGGATTTGTAGATATACTTGTAAAGATTGAGGAACTATGCACTGTTGATGCTATAGTTGATGGTATATGCATGCTTGATGATGACATCATTGTAGCTGTTTTAGTTAAGGATTGTGTTGTCATGCTTGTAGTATTGGAGGAATTCCGGACTGTTGGATTTGTAGTTAATTGAGTAGTCATGAAAGTTGAAAGCAATCGGGAAGGTGTACCTGTAGAGATTGTTCTTGGAGCTGTAGATATGCTTTGACCAGTGGGGGAACTCTGGACTGTTAGTGTTGTAACTTGTGTAAACCTGATTGTTGATGAAATGGAAGGTGTAGCAGAAAATATTGTTGAAGTTGTTGCTGAACTTGTTGGCATGCTTGTACTTGTGGAGGAAGTGAGGCTTAATGATGTTGTGGTTTGGGTTGTAGGCATGCTGGTTGAATATGTTGGTTTACCAGCAGAAATTGTTGCTGAAGGATTTGTGGATATGCTTATAGCAGTGGGGGAACTATGCACTGTTGATGTTGTAGTTGCTGTTATACGCATGCTTGTTGATGACATACTTGTAGCTGTTGTTGTTAAGGATTGTGTTGTCATGCTTGAAGTTTTTGGGGAATTCTGTTTGTTTGGTGTTTTAATTGATGGTGTAGTCATGCCAGCTGAAAACGTTTGTGAAGATGTACCAGTAGATATTGTTGTTGGAGTTGTGGACATGGTTTTACCACTGGATGAACTCTGGACTGTTGGTGTTGAAACTTGTTGTGTAAACCTGATTGTTGATGAAATGGAAGGTGTAGCAGATAATGTTGTTGAAGTTGTTGCTGTAGTTGTTGATGTGCTTGTATTTGTGGAGGAAATAAGGCTTGTTGATGTGGTCGATGGGTTAGTAAGTATACCAGTTGTAAACGATAGTGAAGGTGCACCTGTAGAGATTGTTTTTGGGGCTGTGGATATACTTTTACCAGTAGGGGAACTCTGGACCGTTGGCGTTGTAACTTGTTGTGTTGACGCGCTTGTTAAAGAAATGGGAGGTGTTGCAGAAATCTTTGTTGAAGTTGTTGCTGTATGTGTTGACATGATTATATTTGGGGAAGAAATGAGGCCCAATGATGTTGTAGTTGGGGGTGTAGGCTTGCTGGTTGAAAAATCTGGTGAAGGTGTACCAGTAGACTTTTTTGTTGATGGATTTGTAGATATGCTTGTAAAGATTGAGGAACTATGCACTGTTGATGCTATAGTTGATGGTATATGCATGCTTGATGATGACATCATTGTAGCTGTTTTAGTTAAGGATTGTGTTGTCATGCTTACAGTATTGGAGGAATTCTGGACTGTTGGATTTGTAGTTAATTGAGTAGTCATGAAAGTTGAAAGCAATTGGGAAGGTGTACCTGTAGAGATTGTTCTTGGAGCTGTAGATATGCTTTGACCAGTGGGGGAACTCTGGACTGTTAGTGTTGTAACTTGTGTCAAACTGCTTGCTGAAGTAATTGGAGGTGTAGCAGAAAACTTTGCTGAAGTTGTTGCTGAACTTGTTGGCATGCTTGTACTTGTGGAGGAAGTAAGGCTTAATGACGTTGTGGTTGGGGGTGTAGGCATGCTGGTTGAATATGTTGGTTTACCAGCAGAAATTGCTGCTGAAGGATTTGTGGATATGCTTGTAGCAGTGGGGGTACTATGCACTGTTGATGTTGTAGTTGCTGTTGTACGCATGCTTGTTGATGACATACTTGTAGCTGTTGTTGTTAAGGATTGTGTTGTCATGCTTGAAGTATTTGGGGAATTCTGTTTGGTTGGTGTTTTAGTTGATGGTGTAGTCATGCCAGCTGAAAACGTTTGTGAAGATGTACCAGTAGATATTGCTGTTGGAGTTGTGGACATGGTTTTACCACTGGATGAACTCTGGACTGTTGGTGTTGAAACTTGTTGTGTAAACCTGATTGTTGATGAAATGGAAGGTGTAGCAGAAAATGTTGTTGAAGTTGTTGCTGTAGTTGTTGATTTGCTTGTATTTGTGGAGGAAAAAAGGCTTGTTGATGTGGTCGATGGTGTAGTAAGTATACCAGTTGAAAACGATAGTGAAGGTGCACCTGTTGAGATTGTTTTTGGAGCTGTGGATATACTTTTACCAGTAGGGGAACTCTGGACCGTTGGCGTTGTAACTTGTTGTGTTGACGCGCTTGTTAAAGAAATGGGAGGTGTTGCAGAAATCTTTGTTGAAGTTGTTGCTGTATTTGTTGACATGATTATATTCGGGGAAGAAATGAGGCCCAATGATGTTGTAGTTGGGGGTGTAGGCTTGCTGTTTGAAAAATCTGGTGAAGGTGTACCAGTAGACTTTTTTGTTGATGGATTTGTAGATATGCTTGTAAAGATTGAGGAACTATGCACTGTTGATGTTATAGTTGGTGGTATATGCATGCTTGATGATGACATCATTGTAGCTGTTTTAGTTAAGGATTGTGTTGTCATGCTTGTAGTATTGGAGGAATTCCGGACTGTTGGATTTGTAGTTAATTGAGTAGTCATGAAAGTTGAAAGCAATCGGGAAGGTGTACCTGTAGAGATTGTTCTTGGAGCTGTAGATATGCTTTGACCAGTGGGGGAACTCTGGACTGTTAGTGTTGAAACTTGTGTAAACCTGATTGTTGATGAAATGGAAGGTGTAGCAGAAAATATTGTTGAAGTTGTTGCTGAACTTGTTGGCATGCTTGTACTTGTGGAGGAAGTGAGGCTTAATGATGTTGTGGTTTGGGTTGTAGGCATGCTGGTTGAATATGTTGGTTTACCAGCAGAAATTGTTGCTGAAGGATTTGTGGATATGCTTGTAGCAGTGGGGGAACTATGCACTGTTGATGTTGTAGTTGCTGTTATACGCATGCTTGTTGATGACATACTTGTAGCTGTTGTTGTTAAGGATTGTGATGTCATGCTTGAAGTTTTTGGGGAATTCTGTTTGTTTGGTGTTTTAATTGATGGTGTAGTCATGCCAGCTGAAAACGTTTGTGAAGATGTACCAGTAGATATTGTTGTTGGAGTTGTGGACATGGTTTTACCACTGGATGAACTCTGGACTGTTGGTGTTGAAACTTGTTGTGTAAACCTGATTGTTGATGAAATGGAAGGTGTAGCAGATAATGTTGTTGAAGTTGTTGCTGTAGTTGTTGATTTGCTTGTATTTGTGGAGGAAAAAAGGCTTGTTGATGTGGTCGATGGTGTAGTAAGTATACCAGTTGAAAACGATAGTGAAGGTGCACCTGTATAGATTGTTTTTGGGGCTGTGGATATACTTTTACCAGTAGGGGAACTCTGGACCGTTGGCGTTGTAACTTGTTGTGTTGACGCGCTTGTTAAAGAAATGGGAGGTGTTGCAGAAATCTTTGTTGAAGTTGTTGCTGTATGTGTTGACATGATTATATTTGGGGAAGAAATGAGGCCCAATGATGTTGTAGTTGGGGGTGTAGGCTTGCTGGTTGAAAAATCTGGTGAAGGTGTACCAGTAGACTTTTTTGTTGATGGATTTGTAGATATGCTTGTAAAGATTGAGGAACTATGCACTGTTGATGCTATAGTTGATGGTATATGCATGCTTGATGATGACATCATTGTAGCTGTTTTAGTTAAGGATTGTGTTGTCATGCTTACAGTATTGGAGGAATTCTGGACTGTTGGATTTGTAGTTAATTGAGTAGTCATGAAAGTTGAAAGCAATCGGGAAGGTGTACCTGTAGAGATTGTTCTTGGAGCTGTAGATATGCTTTGACCAGTGGGGGAACTCTGGACTGTTAGTGTTGTAACTTGTGTCAAACTGCTTGCTGAAGTAATTGGAGGTGTAGCAGAAAACTTTGCTGAAGTTGTTGCTGAACTTGTTGGCATGCTTGTACTTGTGGAGGAAGTAAGGCTTAATGACGTTGTGGTTGGGGGTGTAGGCATGCTGGTTGAATATGTTGGTTTACCAGCAGAAATTGCTGCTGAAGGATTTGTGGATATGCTTGTAGCAGTGGGGGTACTATGCACTGTTGATGTTGTAGTTGCTGTTGTACGCATGCTTGTTGATGACATACTTGTAGCTGTTGTTGTTAAGGATTGTGTTGTCATGCTTGAAGTTTTTGGGGAATTCTGTTTGGTTGGTGTTTTAGTTGATGGTGTAGTCATGCCAGCTGAAAACGTTTGTGAAGATGTACCAGTAGATATTGCTGTTGGAGTTGTGGACATGGTTTTACCACTGGATGAACTCTGGACTGTTGGTGTTGAAACTTGTTGTGTAAACCTGATTGTTGATGAAATGGAAGGTGTAGCAGAAAATGTTGTTGAAGTTGTTGCTGTAGTTGTTGATTTGCTTGTATTTGTGGAGGAAAAAAGGCTTGTTGATGTGGTCGATGGTGTAGTAAGTATACCAGTTGAAAACGATAGTGAAGGTGCACCTGTTGAGATTGTTTTTGGAGCTGTGGATATACTTTTACCAGTAGGGGAACTCTGGACCTTTGGCGTTGTAACTTGTTGTGTTGACACGCTTGTTAAAGAAATGGGAGGCGTAGCAGAAATCTTTGTTGAAGTTGTTGCTGTATTTGTTGACATGATTATATTAGGGGAAGAAATGAGGCCCAATGATGTTGTAGTTGGAGGTGTAGGCTTTCTGGTTGAAAAATCTGTTGAAGGTGTACCAGCAGACTTTTTTGTTGATGGATTTGTAGATATGCTTGTAAAGATTGAGGAACTATGCACTGTTGATGTTATAGTTAGTGGTATATGCATGCTTGATGATGACATCATTGTAGCTGTTTTAGTTAAGGATTGTGTTGTCATGCTTGTAGTATTGGAGGAATTCTGGACTGTTGGATTTGTAGTTAATTGAGTAGTCATGAAAGTTGTAAGCAATCGGGAAGGTGTACCTGTAGAGATTGTTTTTGGAGCTGTAGATATGCTTTTACCAGTGGGGGAACTCTGGACTGTTAGTGTTGTAACTTGTGTCAAACTGCTTGCTGAAGTAATTGGAGGTGTAGCAGAAAACTTTGCTGAAGTTGTTGCTGAACTTGTTGGCATGCTTGTACTTGTGGAGGAAGTAAGGCTAAATGATGTTGTGGTTGGGGGTGTAGGCATGCTGGTTGAATATGTTGGTTTACCAGTAGAAATTGTTGCTGAAGGATTTGTGGATATGCTTGTAGCAGTGGGGGAACTATGCACTGTTGATGTTGCAGTTTCTGTTGTACGCATGCTTGTTGATGACATACTTGTAGCTGTTGTTGTTAAGGATTGTGTTGTCATGATTGAAGTTTTTGGGGAATTCTGTTTGGTTGGTGTTTTAGTTGATGGTGTAGTCATGCCAGATGAAAACGTTTGTGAAGATGTACCAGTAGATATTGTTGATGGAATTGTGGATATGGTTTTACCAGTGGGGGAACTCTGGACTTTTGGTGTCGTAAATTGTTGTGTCAACCTGCTTGTGGAAGAACCTGAAGGTATTGAAGAAAACATTGTTGACGTTGTTACAGTAGTTGTTGATATGCTTGTACTTTCTGAGGAAATGAGATTTGTTGGTGTCTTAGTTAGTGGTGCAGGCATGCTAGTTGAAAAAGTTGGTGAAGGTATAGCAGTAGAAATTGTTGTTGATGGATCTGTAAATATGCCCATAACGGTGGAGGAACTTTGGCCCGTTGATGTTGTACTTGGTGGTATATGTATGCTTGTTGATGATATTGTTGTAGCAGCTGTAGTTAAGGAATTTGTTGTGATGTTGCTACAGTTTTCATCACAACACAGTGCTCTAATCTCATAGTCATAACATTGCTTTACAAGGCCTTGGTGTTTGTTCAAGCAAACTAGTCCATCATTTGTATTGCATTTCACAACCTGGCCAAGCTGTGAAAGAGGAACTCCAGGATAACGTTTTGCACGGCATTGTACGTCCTTTAGTGCTGGGCAGAGGCTAGGAGAGGTGTCAATTATTCTTTCAATAGATACTATTTCACCACCTTCAAGGCCTGTTGTTGGGCCACCAAAGTCGTTCCAAACTGACCAATGGCAATTACATCCAGGGCTAAGAGTATATATGCTTGTTTGCAATGTTGTGGATGTTGGAGAAGTCATTGATGGAGTTGTAGATGTTTGTGTTGTTGGAGTTGTAGACATGCTTGTAATACGGGAGAAATTCTTGACTGTAGATGTTTCATTCATTGATGTAGTCATGCCAATTGAAAACGTTGGTGGAGGTGTAGACATTGTTGGAGTTGTGGGTATGCTTCTACCAGTAGGGGAACTGTGGACTGTTGGTGTAGTAACATTTAGTGTGAATCTGCTTGTTGAAGAAATTGAAGGTTTGGTAGAAATTATTGTGGAAGTTGCTGCTGTAGTTGTTGATATGCTTATGCTTGTGGTGGAAATGTGGCTTGTTGATGTTGTAGTTGGTGGTGTAGGCATGCTGTTTGAGAATATTTTTGAAGGTGTACTAGCAGAAATTGTTGTTGATGAATCTGTTAGTATGCTTGTAACTGTGGACGAACTTTGGACTGCTGATGTTGTACTTGGTGGCAGATGTATGCTTGTTGGTGACATCGTTGTAGCAGCTGTACTTAAGGACTGTGTTGTGATGGTGCCACAGTTTTCATCACAACACAATGCTCTAATCTCATAGTCATAGCATTGTTGTGCAAAGCCTTGGTTTTTATTCAAGCAAACTAGTCCATCTTTTGTATTGCATTTCACAACCTGGCCAAGCTGTGTAAGTGGAACTCCAGGATAACGTTTTGCACGGCATTCTACGTCCTTTAGTGTTGGGCAGATGCTAGGAGAGGTTTCAGTTATTCTTTCAATAGATACTATTTCACCACCTTCAAGGCCTGTTGTTGGACCACCAAAGTCATTCCAAACTGACCAATGGCAATTACATCCAGGGCTAAGAGTAGATATGCTTGTTTGCAATGTTGTGGATGTTGGAGAAGTCATTGATGGAGTTGTAGATGTTTGTGTTGTTGGAGTTGTTGACATGCTTGTAATACTGGAGAAATTCTTGACTGTAGATGTTTCATTCATTGATGTAGTCATGCCAGTTGAAAACATTGGTGGAGGTGTAGACATTGTTGGAGTTGTGGGTATGCTTTTACCAGTAGGGGAACTGTGGACTGTTGGTGTAGTAACATTTAGTGTGAATTTGCTTGTTGTAGAAATTGAAGGCTTGGTAGAAATTATTGTGGAAGTTTTTGCTGTAGTTGTTGATATGCTTATGCTTGTGGTAGAAATGTGGCTTGTTGATGTTGTAGCTGGTGGTGTAGGCATGCTGTCTGAGAATATTTTTGAAGGTGTAGTAGCAGAAATTCTTGTTGATGAATCTGTTAGTATGCTTGTAACTGTGGACGAACTTTGGACTGTTGATGTTGTACTTGGTGGTAGATGTATGCTTGTTGGTGACATCGTTGTAGCAGCTGTACTTAAGGACTGTGTTGTGATGTTGCCACAGTTTTCATCACAACACAATGCTCTAATTTCATAGTCATAGCATTGCTGTGCAAGGCCTTGTTGTTTGTTCAAGCAAACTAGTCCATCTTTTGTATTGCATTTCACAACCTGGCCAAGCTGTGTAAGAGGAACTCCAGGATAACGTTTTGCACGGCATTGTACGTCCTTTAGTGCTGGGCAGATGCTAGGAAAGTTGTCAGTTATTCTTTCAATTGGTACTATTTCACCACCTTCAAGACCTGTTGTTGAGCCACCAAAGTCGTTCCAATCTGACCAACGACAATTACATCCAGGGCTAAGAGCAGAGATGCTTGTTTGCAATGTTGTGGATGTTGGAGAAGTCATTGATGGAGTTGTAGATGTTTGTGTTGTTGGAGTTGTAGACATGCTTGTAATACTGGAGAAATTCTTGACTGTAGATGTTTCATTCATTGATGTAGTTATGCCAGTTGAAAACGTCGGTGGAGGTGTAGACCTTGTTGGAGTTGTGGATATGCTTTTACCAGCAGGTGAACTATGGACAGTTGGTGTAGTAACATTTAGTGTGAATCTGCTTGTTGAAGAAATTGAAGGTTTGGTAGAAATTATTGGGGAAGTTGCTGCTGTAGTTGTTGATATGCTTGTGCTTATGGTGGAAATTTGGCTTGTTGATGTTGTAGTTGGTGGTGTAGGCATGCTGTTTGAGAATATTTTTGAAGATGTACTAGCAGAAATTGTTGTTGATGAATCTGTTAGTATGCTTGTAACTGTGGACGAACTTTGGACTGCTGATGTTGTACTTGGTGGTAGATGTATGCTTGTTGGTGACATCATTGTAGCAACTATACTTAAGGACTGTGTTGTGATGTTGCCACAGTTTTCATCACAACACAATGCTCTAATCTCATAGTCATAGCATTGCTGTGCAAGGCCTTGGTGTTTGTTCAAGCAAACTAGTCCATCTTTTGTATTGCATTTCACAACCTGGCCAAGCTGTGTAAGAGGAACTCCAGGATAACGTTTTGCACGGCATTGTACGTCCTTTAGTGCTGAGCAGATGCTAGGAGAGGTGTCCGTTATTCTTTCAATTGGTACTATTTCACCACCTTCAAGACCTGTTGTTGGGCCACCAAAGTCGTTCCAATCTGACCAATGGCAATTACATCCAGGGCTCAGAGGATATATGCTTGTTTGCAATGTTGTGGATGTTGGAGAAGTTATTGATGGAGTTGTAGATGTTTGGGTTGTTGGAGTTGTTGACATGCTTGTAATACTGGAGAAATTCTTGACTGAAGATGTTTCATTCAGTGATGTAGTCATGCCAGTTGAAAACGTAGATGAAGGTGTAGACATTGTTGTTGGAGATGTGGGTATGCTTTTACCAGTAGGGGAACTGTGGACTGTTGGTGTAGTAACATTTAGTGTGAATCTGCTTGTTGAAGAAATTGAAGGTTTGGTAGAAATTATTGGGGAAGTTGCTGCTGTAGTTGTTGATATGCTTGTGCTTGTGGTGGAAATTTGGCTTGTTGATGTTGTAGTTGGTGGTGTAGGCATGCTGTTTGAGAATATTTTTGAAGGTGTACTAGCAGAAATTGTTGTTGATGAATCTGTTAGTATGCTTGTAACTGTGGATGAACTTTGGACTGCTGATGTTGTACTTGGTGGTAGATGTATGCTTGTTGATGACATCGTTGTAGCAGCTGTACTTAAGGACTGTGTTGTGATGTTGCCACAGTTTTCATCACAACACAATGCTCTAATCTCATAGTCATAGCATTGTTGTGCAAAGCCTTGGTGTTTGTTCAAGCAAACTAGTCCATCTTTTGTATTGCATTTCACAACCTGGCCAAGCTGTGTAAGAGGAACTCCAGTATAACGTTTTGCACGGCATTGTATGTCCTTTAGTGCTGAGCAGATGCTAGGAGAGGTGTCAGTTATTCTTTCAATAGATACTATTTCACCACCTTCAAGGCCTGTTGTTGGGGCACCAAAGTCGTTCCAAACTGACCAATGGCAATTACATCCAGGGCTAAGAGTATATATGCTTGTTTGCAATGTTGTGGATGTTGGAGAAGTTATTGATGGAGTTGTAGATGTTTGGGTTGTTGGAGTTGTAGACATGCTTGTAATACTGGAGAAATTCTTGACTGTAGATGTTTCATTCATTGATGTAGTCATGCCAGTTGAAAATGTTGGTGAAGGTGTAGACATTGTTGGAGTTGTGGGTATGCTTTTACCAGTAGGGGAACTGTGGACTGTTGGTGTAGTAACATTTAGTGTGAATCTGCTTGTTGAAGAAATTGAAGGTTTGGTAGAAATTATTGGGGAAGTTGCTGCTGTAGTTGTTGATATGCTTGTGCTTGTGGTGGAAATTTGGCTTGTTGATGTTGTAGTTGGTGGTGTAGGCATGCTGTTTGAGAATATTTTTGAAGGTGTACTAGCAGAAATTCTTGTTGATGAATCTGTTAGTATGCTTGTAACTGTGGATGAACTTTGGACTGCTGATGTTGTACTTGGTGGTAGATGTATGCTTGTTGATGACATCGTTGTAGCAGCTGTACTTAAGGACTGTGTTGTGATGTTGCCACAGTTTTCATCACAACACAATGCTCTAATCTCATAGTCATAGCATTGTTGTGCAAAGCCTTGGTGTTTGTTCAAGCAAACTAGTCCATCTTTTGTATTGCATTTCACAACCTGGCCAAGCTGTGTAAGAGGAACTCCAGTATAACGTTTTGCACGGCATTGTATGTCCTTTAGTGCTGAGCAGATGCTAGGAGAGGTGTCAGTTATTCTTTCAATAGATACTATTTCACCACCTTCAAGGCCTGTTGTTGGGGCACCAAAGTCGTTCCAAACTGACCAATGGCAATTACATCCAGGGCTAAGAGTATATATGCTTGTTTGCAATGTTGTGGATGTTGGAGAAGTTATTGATGGAGTTGTAGATGTTTGGGTTGTTGGAGTTGTAGACATGCTTGTAATACTGGAGAAATTCTTGACTGTAGATGTTTCATTCATTGATGTAGTCATGCCAGTTGAAAATGTTGGTGAAGGTGTAGACATTGTTGGAGTTGTGGGTATGCTTTTACCAGTAGGGGAACTGTGGACTGTAGGTGTAGTAACATTTAGTGTGAATCTGCTTGTTGAAGAAATTGAAGGTTTGGTAGAAATTATTGTGGAAGTTGCTGCTGTAGTTGTTGATATGCTTATGCTTGTGGTGGAAATGTGGCTTGTTGATGTCGTAGTTGGTAGTATAGGCATGCTGTTTGAGAATATTTTTGAAGGTGTACTAGCAGAAATTCTTGTTGATGAATCTGTTAGTATGCTTGTAACTGTGGAGGAACTTTGGACTGCTGATGTTGTACTTGGTGGTAGATGTATGCTTGTTGATGACATCGTTGTAGCAGCTGTACTTAAGGACTGTGTTGTGATGTTGCCACAGTTTTCATCACAACACAGTGCTCTAATCTCATAGTCAAAGCATTGCTGTGCAAGGCCTTGGTGTTTGTTCAAGCAAACTAGTCCATCTTTTGTATTGCATTTCACAACCTGGCCAAGCTGTGTAAGAGGAACTCCAGGATAACGTTTTGCACGGCATTGTATGTCCTTTAGTGCTGAGCAGATGCTAGGAGAGATGTCAGTTATTCTTTCAATTGGTACTATTTCACCACCTTCAAGACCTGTTGTTGGGCCACCAAAGTCGTTCCAATCTGACCAATGACAATTACATCCAGGGCTAAGAGTAGAGATGCTTGTTTGCAATGTTGTGGATGTTGGAGAAGTCATTGATGGAGTTGTAGATGCTTGTGTTGTTGGAGTTGTAGACATGCTTGTAAAACTGGAGGAATTCTGGACTGAAGATGTTTCATTCAGTGATGTAGTCATGCCAGTTGAAAACGTAGATGAAGGTGTAGTCATTGTTGTTGGAGATGTGGGTATGCTTTTACCAGTAGGGGAACTGTGGACTGTTGGTGTAGTAACATTTAGTGTGAATCTGCTTGTTGAAGAAATTGAAGGTTTGGTAGAAATTATTGGGGAAGTTGCTACTATAGTTGTTGATATGCTTGTGCTTGTGGTGGAAATTTGGCTTGTTGATGTTGTAGTTGGTGGTGTAGGCATACTGTTTGAGAATATTTTTGAAGGTGTACTAGCAGAAATTGTTGTTGATGAATCTGTTAGTATGCTTGTAACTGTGGACGAACTTTGGACTGCTGATGTTGTACTTGGTGGTAGATGTATGCTTGTTGGTGACATCGTTGTAGCAGCTATACTTAAGGACTGTGTTGTGATGTTGCCACAGTTTTCATCACAACACAATGCTCTAATCTCATAGTCATAGCATTGCTGTGCAAGGCCTTGGTGTTTGTTCAAGCAAACTAGTCCATCTTTTGTACTGCATTTCACAACCTGGCCAAGCTGTGTAAGAGGAACTCCAGGATAACGTTTTGCACGGCATTGTACGTCCTTTAGTGCTGAGCAGATGCTAGGAGAGGTGTCCATTATTCTTTCAATTGGTACTATTTCACCACCTTCAAGACCTGTTGTTGGGCCACCAAAGTCATTCCAATCTGACCAATGACAATTACATCCAGGGCTAATAGTAGAGATGCTTGTTTTCAATGTTGTGGATGTTGGAGAAGTTGCTGATGGAGTTGTAGATGTTTGTGTTGTAGACAAGCTTGTAATACTGGAGATATTCTGGACGGAAGATTTTTCAGTCAGTGGTGTAGTCATGCCAGTTGAAAATGTTGGTGAAGGTGTAGACATTGTTAGAGTTGTGGGTATGCTTTTACCAGTAGGGGAACTGTGGACTGTTGGTGTAGTAACATTTAGTGTGAATCTGCTTGTTGAAGAAATTGAAGGTTTGGCAGAAATTATTGTGGAAGTTGCTGCTTTAGTTGTTGATATGCTTATGCTTGTGGTGGAAATGTGGCTTGTTGATGTTGTAGTTGGTGGTGTAGGCATGCTGTTTGAGAAAAGTTTTGAAGGTGTACTAGCAGAAATTCTTGTTGATGAATCTGTTAGTATGCCTGTAACTGTGGAGGAACTTTGGACTGCTGATGTTGAACTTCGTGGTAGATGTATGCTTGTTGATGACATCGTTGTAGCAGCTGTACTTAAGGACTGTGTTGTGATGTTGCCACAGTTTTCATCACAACATAGTGCTCTAATCTCATAGTCATAGCATTGCTGTGCAAGGCCTTGGTGTTTGTTCAAGCAAACTAGTCCATCTTTTGTATTGCATTTCACAACCTGGCCAAGCTGTGTAAGAGGAACTCCAGGATAACGTTTTGCACGGCATTGTATGTCCTTTAGTGCTGAGCAGATGCTAGGAGAGGTGTCAGTTATTCTTTCAATTGGTACTATTTCCCCACCTTCAAGACCTGTTGTTGGGCCACCAAAGTCGTTCCAATCTGACCAATGACAATTACATCCAGGGCTAAGAGTATATATGCTTGTTTGCAATGTTGTGGATGTTGGAGAAGTCATTGATGGAGTTGTAGATGTTTGTGTTGTTGGAGTTGTAGACATGCTTGTAAAACTGGAGGAATTCTGGACTGAAGATGTTTCATTCAGTGATGTTGTCATGCCAGTTGAAAACGTAGATGAAGGTGTAGACATTATTGTTGGAGATGTGGGTATGCTTTTACCAGTAGGGGAACTGTGGACTGATGATGTAGTAACATTTAGTGTGAATCTGCTTGTTGAAGAAATTGAAGGTTTGGTAGAAATTATTGTGGAAGTTGCTGCTGTAGTTGTTGATATGATTATGCTTGTGGTGGAAATTTGGCTTGTTGATGTTGTAGTTGGTGGTGTAGGCATGCTGTTTGAGAATATTTTTGAAGGTGTACTAGCAGAAATTCTTGTTGATGAATCTGTTAGTATGCTTGTAACTGTGGACGAACTTTGGACTGCTGATGTTGTACTTGGTGGTAGATGTATGCTTGTTGGTGACATCGTTGTAGCAGCTGTACTTAAGGACTGTGTTGTGATGTTGCCACAGTTTTCATCACAACACAATGCTCTAATCTCATAGTCATAGCATTGCTGTGCAAGGCCTTGGTGTTTGTTCAAGCAAACTAGTCCATCTTTTGTACTGCATTTCACAACCTGGCCAAGCAGTGTAAGAGGAACTCCAGGATAACGTTTTGCACGGCATTGTACGTCCTTTAGTGCTGAGCAGATGCTAGGAGAGGTGTCCATTATTCTTTCAATTGGTACTATTTCACCACCTTCAAGACCTGTTGTTGGGCCACCAAAGTCATTCCAATCTGACCAATGACAATTACATCCAGGGCTAATAGTAGAGATGCTTGTTTTCAATGTTGTGGATGTTGGAGAAGTTGCTGATGGAGTTGTAGATGTTTGTGTTGTAGACAAGCTTGTAATACTGGAGATATTCTGGACGGAAGATTTTTCAGTCAGTGGTGTAGTCATGCCAGTTGAAAATGTTGGTGAAGGTGTAGACATTGTTAGAGTTGTGGGTATGCTTTTACCAGTAGGGGAACTGTGGACTGTTGGTGTAGTAACATTAAGTGTGAATCTGCTTGTTGAAGAAATTGAAGGTTTGGCAGAAATTATTGGGGAAGTTGCTGCTTTAGTTGTTGATATGCTTATGCTTGTGGTGGAAATGTGGCTTGTTGATGTTGTAGTTGGTGGTGTAGGCATGCTGTTTGAGAATAGTTTTGAAGGTGTACTAGCAGAAATTCTTGTTGATGAATCTGTTAGTATGCCTGTAACTGTGGAGGAACTTTGGACTGCTGATGTTGAACTTCGTGGTAGATGTATGCTTGTTGATGACATCGTTGTAGCAGCTGTACTTAAGGACTGTGTTGTGATGTTGCCACAGTTTTCATCACAACATAGTGCTCTAATCTCATAGTCATAGCATTGCTGTGCAAGGCCTTGGTGTTTGTTCAAGCAAACTAGTCCATCTTTTGTATTGCATTTCACAACCTGGCCAAGCTGTGTAAGAGGAACTCCAGGATAATGTTTTGCACGGCATTGTATGTCCTTTAGTGCTGAGCAGATGCTAGGAGAGGTGTCAGTTATTCTTTCAATTGGTACTATTTCACCACCTTCAAGACCTGTTGTTGGGCCACCAAAGTCGTTCCAATCTGACCAATGACAATTACATCCAGGGCTAAGAGTATATATGCTTGTTTGCAATGTTGTGGATGTTGGAGAAGTCATTGATGGAGTTGTAGATGTTTGTGTTGTTGGAGTTGTAGACATGCTTGTAAAACTGGAGGAATTCTGGACTGAAGATGTTTCATTCAGTGATGTTGTCATGCCAGTTGAAAACGTAGATGAAGGTGTAGACATTATTGTTGGAGATGTGGGTATGCTTTTACCAGTAAGGGAACTGTGGACTGATGATGTAGTAACATTTCGTGTGAATCTGCTTGTTGAAGAAATTGAAGGTTTGGTAGAAATTATTGTGGAAGTTGCTGCTGTAGTTGTTGATATGCTTATGCTTGTGGTGGAAATGTGGCTTGTTGATGTTGAAGTTGGTAGTATAGGCATGCTGTTTGAGAATATTTCTAAAGGTGTACTAGCAGAAATTCTTGTTGATGAATCTGCTAGTATGCTTGTAACTGTGGAGGAACTTTGGACTGCTGATGTTGTACTTGGTGGTAGATGTATGCTTGTTGATGACATCGTTGTAGCAGCTGTACTTAAGGACTGTGTTGTGATGTTGCCACAGTTTTCATCACAACATAGTGCTCTAATCTCATAGTCATAGCATTGCTGTGCAAGGCCTTGGTGTTTGTTCAAGCAAACTAGTCCATCTTTTGTATTGCATTTCACAACCTGGCCAAGCTGTGTAAGAGGAACTCCAGGATAACGTTTTGCACGGCATTGTATGTCCTTTAGTGCTGAGCAGATGCTAGGAGAGGTGTCAGTTATTCTTTCAATTGGTACTATTTCCCCACCTTCAAGACCTGTTGTTGGGCCACCAAAGTCGTTCCAATCTGACCAATGACAATTACATCCAGGGCTAAGAGTATATATGCTTGTTTGCAATGTTGTGGATGTTGGAGAAGTCATTGATGGAGTTGTAGATGTTTGTGTTGTTGGAGTTGTAGACATGCTTGTAAAACTGGAGGAATTCTGGACTGAAGATGTTTCATTCAGTGATGTTGTCATGCCAGTTGAAAACGTAGATGAAGGTGTAGAAATTATTGTTGGAGATGTGGGTATGCTTTTACCAGTAGGGGAACTGTGGACTGATGATGTAGTAACATTTAGTGTGAATCTGCTTGTTGAAGAAATTGAAGGTTTGGTAGAAATTATTGTGGAAGTTGCTGCTGTAGTTGTTGATATGATTATGCTTGTGGTGGAAATTTGGCTTGTTGATGTTGTAGTTGGTGGTGTAGGCATGCTGTTTGAGAATATTTTTGAAGGTGTACTAGCAGAAATTCTTGTTGATGAATCTGTTAGTATGCTTGTAACTGTGGACGAACTTTGGACTGCTGATGTTGTACTTGGTGGTAGATGTATGCTTGTTGGTGACATCGTTGTAGCAGCTATACTTAAGGACTGTGTTGTGATGTTGCCACAGTTTTCATCACAACACAATACTTTAATCTCATACTCATAGCATTGCTGTGCAAGGCCTTGGTGTTTGTTCAAGCAAACTAGTCCATCTTTTGTACTGCATTTCACAACCTGGCCAAGCAGTGTAAGAGGAACTCCAGGATAACGTTTTGCACGGCATTGTACGTCCTTTAGTGCTGAGCAGATGCTAGGAGAGGTGTCCATTATTCTTTCAATTGGTACTATTTCACCACCTTCAAGACCTGTTGTTGGGCCACCAAAGTCATTCCAATCTGACCAATGACAATTACATCCAGGGCTAATAGTAGAGATGCTTGTTTTCAATGTTGTGGATGTTGGAGAAGTTGCTGATGGAGTTGTAGATGTTTGTGTTGTAGACAAGCTTGTAATACTGGAGATATTCTGGACGGAAGATTTTTCAGTCAGTGGTGTAGTCATGCCAGTTGAAAATGTTGGTGAAGGTGTAGACATTGTTAGAGTTGTGGGTATGCTTTTACCAGTAGGGGAACTGTGGACTGTTGGTGTAGTAACATTTAGTGTGAATCTGCTTGTTGAAGAAATTGAAGGTTTGGCAGAAATTATTGGGGAAGTTGCTGCTTTAGTTGTTGATATGCTTATGCTTGTGGTGGAAATGTGGCTTGTTGATGTTGTAGTTGGTGGTGTAGGCATGCTGTTTGAGAATAGTTTTGAAGGTGTACTAGCAGAAATTCTTGTTGATGAATCTGTTAGTATGCCTGTAACTGTGGAGGAACTTTGGACTGCTGATGTTGAACTTCGTGGTAGATGTATGCTTGTTGATGCCATCGTTGTAGCAGCTGTACTTAAGGACTGTGTTGTGATGTTGCCACAGTTTTCATCACAACATAGTGCTCTAATCTCATAGTCATAGCATTGCTGTGCAAGGCCTTGGTGTTTGTTCAAGCAAACTAGTCCATCTTTTGTATTGCATTTCACAACCTGGCCAAGCTGTGTAAGAGGAACTCCAGGATAATGTTTTGCACGGCATTGTATGTCCTTTAGTGCTGAGCAGATGCTAGGAGAGGTGTCAGTTATTCTTTCAATTGGTACTATTTCACCACCTTCAAGACCTGTTGTTGGGCCACCAAAGTCATTCCAATCTGACCAATGACAATTACATCCAGGGCTAAGAGTATATATGCTTGTTTGCAATGTTGTGGATGTTGGAGAAGTCATTGATGGAGTTGTAGATGTTTGTGTTGTTGGAGTTGTAGACATGCTTGTAAAACTGGAGGAATTCTGGACTGAAGATATTTCATTCAGTGATGTTGTCATGCCAGTTGAAAACGTAGATGAAGGTGTAGACATTATTGTTGGAGATGTGGGTATGCTTTTACCAGTAAGGGAACTGTGGACTGATGATGTAGTAACATTTCGTGTGAATCTGCTTGTTGAAGAAATTGAAGGTTTGGTAGAAATTATTGTGGAAGTTGCTGCTGTAGTTGTTGATATGCTTATGCTTGTGGTGGAAATGTGGCTTGTTGATGTTGAAGTTGGTAGTATAGGCATGCTGTTTGAGAATATTTCTAAAGGTGTACTAGCAGAAATTCTTGTTGATGAATCTGCTAGTATGCTTGTAACTGTGGAGGAACTTTGGACTGCTGATGTTGTACTTGGTGGTAGATGTATGCTTGTTGATGACATCGTTGTAGCAGCTGTACTTAAGGACTGTGTTGTGATGTTGCCACAGTTTTCATCACAACACAGTGCTTTAATCTCATAGTCATAGCATTGCTGTGCAAGTCCTTGGTGTTTGTTCAAGCAAACTAGTCCATCTTTTGTATTGCATTTCACAACCTGGCCAAGCTGTGTAAGAGGAACTCCAGGATAACGTTTTGCACGGCATTGTATGTCCTTTAGTGCTGAGCAGATGCTAGGAGTGGTGTCAGTTATTCTTTCAATTGGTACTATTTCACCACCTTCAAGACCTGTTGTTGGGCCACCAAAGTCGTTCCAATCTGACCAATGACAATTACATCCAGGGTTAAGAGTAGAGATGCTTGTTTGCAATGTTGTGGATGTTGGAGAAGTCATTGATGGAGTTGTAGATGTTTGTGTTGTTGGAGTTGTAGACATGCTTGTAAAACTGGAGGAATTCTGGGCTGAAGATGTTTCATTCAGTGATGTAGTCATGCCAGTTGAAAATGTAGATGAAGGTGTAGACATTGTTGTTGGAGATGTGGGTATGCTTTTACCAGTAGGGGAACTGTGGACTGTTGGTGCAGTAACATTTAGTGTGAATCTGCTTGTTGAAGAAATTGAAGGTTTGGTAGAAATTATTGTGGAATTTTCTGCTGTAGTTGTTGATATGCTTATGCTTGTGGTGGAAATTTGGCTTGCTGATGTCGTAGTTGGTAGTGTAGGCATGCTGTTTGAGAATATTTTTGAAGGTGTACTAGCAGAAATTGTTGTTGATGAATCTGTTAGTATGCTTGTAACTGTGGACGAACTTTGGACTGCTGATGTTGTACTTGGTGGTAGATGTATGCTTGTTGGTGACATCGTTGTAGCAGCTATACTTAAGGACTGTGTTGTGATGTTGCCACAGTTTTCATCACAACACAATGCTCTAATCTCATAGTCATAGCATTGCTGTGCAAGGCCTTGGTGTTTGTTCAAGCAAACTAGTCCATCTTTTGTATTGCATTTCACAACCTGGCCAAGCTGTGTAAGAGGAACTCCAGGATAACGTTTTGCACGGCATTGTATGTCCTTTAGTGCTGAGCAGATGCTAGGAGAGATGTCCATTATTCTTTCAATTGGTACTATTTCACCACCTTCAAGACCTGTTGTTGGGCCACCAAAGTCGTTCCAATCTGACCAATGACAATTACATCCAGGGCTGATAGTAGAGATGCTTGTTTTCAATGTTGTGGATGTTGGAGAAGTTGCTGATGGAGTTGGAGATGTTTGTGTTGTAGACAAGCTTGTAATACTGGAGATATTCTGGACGGAAGATTTTTCAGTCAGTGGTGTAGTCATGCCAGTTGAAAATGTTGGTGAAGGTGTAGACATTGTTAGAGTTGTGGGTATGCTTTTACCAGTGGGGGAACTGTGGACTGTTGGTGTAGTAACATTTAGTGTGAATCTGCTTGTTGAAGAAATTGAAGGTTTGGCAGAAATTATTGTGGAAGTTGCTGCTTTAGTTGTTGATATGCTTATGCTTGTGGTGGAAATGTGGCTTGTTGATGTTGTAGTTGGTGGTGTAGGCATGCTGTTTGAGAATAGTTTTGAAGGTGTACTAGCAGAAATTCTTGTTGATGAATCTGTTAGTATGCCTGTAACTGTGGAGGAACTTTGGACTGCTGATGTTGTACTTGGTGGTAGATGTATGCTTGTTGATGACATCGTTGTAGCAGCTGTACTTAAAGACTGTGATGTGATGTTGCCACAGTTTTCATCACAACACAGTGCTCTAATCTCATAGTCATAGCATTGCTGTGCAAGGCCTTGGTGTTTGTTCAAGCAAACTAGTCCATCTTTTGTATTGCATTTCACAACCTGGCCAAGCTGTGTAAGAGGAACTCCAGGATAACGTTTTGCACGGCATTGTATGTCCTTTAGTGCTGAGCAGATGCTAGGAGAGGTGTCAGTTATTCTTTCAATTCGTACTATTTCACCACCTTCAAAACCTGTTGTTGGGCCACCAAAGTCGTTCCAATCTGACCAATGACAATTACATCCAGGGCTAAGAGTAGAGATGCTTGTTTGCAATGCTGTGGATGTTGGCGAAGTCATTGATGGAGTTGTAGATGTTTGTGTTGTTGGAGTTGTAGACATGCTTGTAAAACTGGAGGAATTCTGGACTGAAGATGTTTCATTCAGTGATGTAGTCATGCCAGTTGAAAACGTAGATGAAGGTGTTGACATTGTTGTTGGAGATATGGGTATGCTTTTACCAGTAGGGGAACTGTGGACTGTTGGTGTAGTAACATTTAGTGTGAATCTGCTTGTTGAAGAAATTGAAGGTTTGGCAGAAATTATTGTGGAAGTTGCTGCTGTAGTTGTTGATATGCTTATGCTTGTGGTGGAAATGTGGCTTGTTGATGTTGTAGTTGGTGGTGTAGGCATGCTGTTTGAGAATATTTGTGAAGGTGTACTAGCAGAAATTGTTGTTGATGAATCTGTTAGTATGCTTGTAACTGTGGAGTAACTTAGGACTGCTAATGTTGTACTTGGTGGTAGATGTATGCTTGTTGATGACATCGTTGTAGCAGCTGTACTTAAGGACTGTGTTGGGATGTTGCCACAGTTTTCATCACAACACAATACTTTAATCTCATACTCATAGCATTGCTGTGCAAGGCCTTGGTGCTTGTTAAAGCAAACTAATCCATCTTTTTTATTGCATATCACAGCCTGGCCAAGCTGTGTAAGAGGAACTCCAGGATAACGTTTTGCACGGCATTGTACGTCTTTTAGTGCTGAGCAGATGCTAGGAATGGTGTCAGTTATTCTTTCAATAGGTACTATTTCACCACCATCAAGACCTGGTGTCGGGCCACCAAAGTAATTCCAATCTGACCAATGACAGTTACATTCAGGGCTAAGAGGAAGGATGCTTGTTTTTAATGTTGTGAATGTTGGAGAAGTTGTTGATGGAGTTGTAGATGGTTGTGTTGTTGGAGTTGTAGACATGCTTGTAATACTGGAGGAATTCTGGGCTGAAGCAGTTTCATTTATTGATGTACTCATGCCATTTGTCCACATTGGTGAAGGTGTAGATACTGTTGAATTTGTGGGTATGCTTTTACCTGTAGGGGAACTATGGACTATTTGTGTTGTAACTTTTGGTGGAAATCTGCTTGTTGAAAAAACTGAAGGCATGGGAGAAATTATTGTGGAAGTTGCTTCTGTAGTTGTTGATATGCTTATTCTTGTGAAGGAAGTATTGCTTGTTGATGATATAGTTGGTGGTGTAGGCATGCTGTCTGAAAATGTTGGTAAAGTTGTTCCAGCAGAAATTGTTGAAGAATCTTCTGTGATGCTTGTAACAGCAGAGAAACTTTGGACCGCTGATGTCATACTAGGTGGTAGATGTATGCTTGTTGTTGACATTGTTGTAGCAGCTGTACTTAAGGACTGTGTTGTGTTGTTGCCACAGTTTTCATCACAACAGAATGCTCTAATCTCATAGTCATAACATTGCTGTGCAAGGCCTTGGTGTTTGTTCAAGCAAACTAGTCCATCTTTCATACTGCAATTCACAACCTGGCCAAGCTGTGAAAGAGGAACTCCAGGATAACGTTTCGCACGGCATTCTACTTCCTTTAGTGCTGAACATATCCTAGGAGAGGTATCAGTTATTCTTTCAATAGGTACGACTTCACCACCTCCAGGACCTGTTGTTGGGGCACCAAAGTCATTCCAATCTGACCAATGGCAAATACATCCAGGGTTAGGAGTAAGAGTGGTTGTTTTCAATGTTGTGGATGTTGGAGAAGCTGTTGAAGCACTTGTAGTAAATGCTTTTGTTGACGGAGGTGTTGATTTGCTGGTAACAGTGAGGGATTTTTTAACTGTTGGTGTTGTTGGTGGTATAGGTGTGCTAATTGACAAAGTTGGTGAAGGTGTAGAAGTAGAAGTTGTTGTTTTTGGAGTTGTAGATATGCTTGTAGTAGTGGTGGATGTACTTAATGAAAATAAGGTTTCTGCAGTGTATTTTTTTTGAACAGTTGTCTCTGCAACAATATATTCAAAATTAAAATAATTAATGTAATAAGAACACTTGATTATACAAAGATAATTAAAACAATTACACTTTATGACACTTTAACAATCATTAAGCCGTTTGCTGCAATGAATTGCAAGCGGTGATGCAGCATCTGCTTTCTCAAGTCGTATTATTGGCGTATGACTCACAAACACTGTGGATGGTAAACGGTACGGTACATTTTAAAGAACCATTTTACCCTTATTACACACCAAACTATCAACATTATCAAAGTTATATACTTTATTTTTTTTTAAATCAGTGCCAACAAAATATATCAGATTGGCCTTTTTCAAAAATATCAACTCATGAAGTACTTGTTTTAACTCAGGGAGACATATAAGTACATAAAGACTAAAAACTTGTTGTACTTGAGAAGATAGAAGTATAATAGTTACCTGTTGTTTTACTGGAGAAGTCAAATATAGGTGTTGGACTATAGGTTGTTGTTGGATGTGATGTTTGACAAGTGTATGAAACTTTTTTAATTATTCCATGTTCTTCACAGACAGCTGTCATGCAGCTGCCAAGTCCATCTGTAGTATTGTATATTGTATCACCATATGGATATTTTTTCCCTTTGAATATGCAGGTGCAAGCTGCAAATTTGGGAATAAAGACATGTTCTCAACCAGTTAAGTGCCTAATTAAAGACAAAAGAAACTAGAGGTGTAAAAAAAAAAAAATTCTTACCTGTTGCATTGTATTTGCAGTTGATCTCCATAGAATCGCAGTAGCTATAGAATAAACCATTTTAAAATTAAAACTATATTTTATGACAGTAGGCGTAATTCTTGACATGAAATGAAAGCATACCATATTTGACAGTTTTCTGTTGAAGGAACTCTCTCATGATTGCTGTAATGTTCCCCCTGTTTATCATAGCAGCCACATTGCTCACTTTTAACACATTTCATTGTATCCTCATCAAAGTAAGGATGTCCAGAGGGACATTTGGGGTAACAACCTTATAAAAAAAGGAAAAATGTGCAAAAAATACAAAACACAGAATTAATTATGTTACCTCTATGTGACATAGATTGCTAGGCAGGGGCACTGTAAGGCTCATCGGGCCCCATATTATTTTATATATTATGAATTATATATACTTTAAATTTAAATTTGCTGTCTGAGAAGCCGTCCAAAGGAGCAATTTTCTAAAATAAGACAACCTAGGCTAATATGGACAATAATGACAATGAAAATATCTCAACAGGACAATACTGACAATGAAAATATCTCAAGCTTCTTTGGCCAAAAAATATTTAAGGGCAAGGGGGTGACATTTCTTGCAGAATTCACACAGTGAACACATAGACCGTCTGGTAGAACAAAAGAATTAAGACGAAACTGACATTTTTATCCTCTACGGTTATAGCTAAAATGTATATTAGGGGGTAGGGGGTAGATAAGCAATGTTATAGTACATGTTAACAAATTGTACCAAGGGGTGAATAGAAATGTTTACATAAATGATATAGAATTTTATAGTAAATAATCAGGCACCAGTATCTGTTTGACACTCCAACAAAGTAGATGACAGTATTGCACCTTAATGCTGGTTGTCACCCGCCAGACAACAAAATGAAATAAAAAAAGTTAAAGATTATCACAGTAATGTCGTGTCATCATGTCTTGTTTAGTTTAATAGTTTCATTGTCATGTTCTGTTTCAAGATCATGGTTTTCTTTGTCATAGTCTTTGCCTAAGTTCTCATTCATTTGTTACTATGGTTTCTGATTAGTGTACACCTGTTCCCTGTCTCTTTGATTACCATTCTCAATGTATTTAATACTGCATTCACACCATGTCTTAATTACCGTAGTCTAAAGATGACAACATGTGACGTTCTGTTCAGAACTGCTCACATCCTCGGACTGGGAATTATGCATTTCTATAGAACCACTATCAACTCTTAAAGGAATCTGCAGCGGTCAGGTGGTATAGCCGTCACATGGTACAAGTCATTGTGACTCACTGTTCACCATCTGCCCCATTAATGAGGACATCGCTAGCCCCGAATCCACCACAGACCCAGAGCCCAGCCAGCCTTCAGCCATGCCCGAAATGGAACAGATGAGGTTTAATCCTCAGTTCCCAGCCCCATCCATTCATCTGAAGGAATGTGGTAATAGGAACCCTTTGAAACGACAGTTTCCACAAGATGAGAAAGGACATGGTAGAGGATGATAAGGGGTATTGATATCTCACTGAAGTTAGCCTGCAGTACTGACTGAATCACACACTCATACAGTTGTGGTCAAAAGTTTACATCATATTTTCATGTAGAAATTCAGCCACAGATGCTTCCCGCATGAGCTGAGGTGCGGTCGTAGATGGCCGTCCAGCCCAAGGAATCTGGAGAGGTCATCATCTCAATTGGCACATCACTGATTTTAGACATATGTCTTTGAAAAGCTTGAAGTCTTTATTTTGAAATGATGTAAATTCTATCAAAAACAAATATTCTCTGTTTAAGTAATCTGTATGAAAGCAACGACATGTACAGTTTCTTCAGTCCGTGCTCTTTATCTCTAATGTGACCACGCCCACGCGCACAAGAGCAATTGACATGCAAATCGTCCACGTGAAGGAACGCAGACCTGAAAACTCCCTCATTACCTCAAAAACAAAGAATTGTTCTGTGCTGTCCTGTTTACCTTGGATTTACCTCAGAAGAATTAGAAGAACGCGATTTGAAGATGAGAAAGATTTTTAAGGTAAGACATGTCCACTCATAATAGTAAGCATGTTATTGTTATATAAACTTTACATTGTAGCAACTAGTCAAACTGGTGCCAGACTAAAATGTACGTTATGAAATGAGATTGGAGTAAAAACATGAAGCCTAATTCTAAATTTATATACATGTACAACACAAGGATGTTTTTATGTTCTATAATAAAACACAGCATGATATAAAAGTAGGCTAGTTTGAGTGTTTACTCTGATATGGTGAATATTATAATGTTTAGACCCATGTTTACTGTTAAATACTGGATATCTGTGGATAACTGCTCAAACGTAGATATGTATAATGTGTTAACAATAATGTTTCATAGTTTAGAGTGGCTCGCTTCAGTAAATATTCTCTGCATGCTCTGTGAGTTTGAGTCACTTGCACTGTGCGTTTGAAAAGCAAAAAGCGACAAACATTAGGCTTCATGTTTTTACTCTAATCTCATTTCATAACGTCATAACGAATGGAAACATTTGAAGTAACATATTTTTCTCTAGTGTAGTGTTACTAAAGTGTTAATTTTTAACGATTTATAGGCCGCCTGCTATAGGCTAATGTTATTATTATTTTAAGCAGCCCTACACGTATATGCCTACAAGGCACAACAAACCTTGTGTTCATTATATATACAGTGGGGAGAACAAGTATTTGATACACTGCCGATTTAGCAGGTTTTCCCACTTACAAAGCATGTAGAAGTCTGTAATTTTTGTCATAGGTACTCTTCAACTGTGAGTGACGGAATCTAAAACAAAAATCCAGAAAATCACATTGTATGATTTTTAAGTAATTAATTTGCATTTTATTGCATGGAAACATTTTGTGGATTGGCCAGCACATGCAAGTTCGGTGCGTTGCAGGACGAAATGATTCGCGACCAGTTAATTGAACATACCAACAACGAGAAAGTACGTGAAACTCTGCTATTACAACCGGATGATTTATCACTGTCCCGAGCAATCACGGTTGCATTACAAATAGAGAGTGCAGCTGCATGTGCGTCGGCGCTGACTAAACAGCAAACAATCACGGACTACCCAGCCCCCTCCCCCATGCCCCCATCAATATTACAGCCCAGCCAGAACGACACATTGGCGGCAGCAGACTCCTCTGCAGTTATGCTACTGAGACGCCCGCAGCGGTCTCAGCCACGCCCACAAACAGTAGCGTCACGGCCCTGTGATAACTGTGGATCTTCATCTCATCCGTCTAGACCACAGAACAGAACTGCCCAGCCCGTGGCCAAACGTGTCGCAACTGTGGCAAACGCAACCATTTTGCTTCAGTCTGCCGCTCGGCTCCAGTTGAGTCAGCCACTATAATTCACAATGTCTATTCTGGACCAGTCTCATTTAAAGCATGCTCAGTGCGCCTAAATGATGTGTGTATCCCACTGCTTTTGGACACTGGTGCCAGTGTGTCTCTCTTGAACATGCACACATACAGATTTTTTTTCAGTGCGCTGCCACTTTCGCCACCCTCTGCTTCACTCTGTGGCTATGGCGACTCAAAGATTGACCTAGTGGGTTCCCTGCAAGTGACTGTTGGATATGGCAACAAATTGGTACCCGGCTTTACCTTCCATGTTGCCCGTTGCGGGGCCAATCTGATGGGTCTGGATTTGTTCTCAGCTCTGGGATTCTCCCTAGTGGACACAAAGGCAGCTACGATCCTGACAGTCTCCACGCCTTGGCAGCAAATATGGCCGTCCCTGTTTGAAGGCTTGGGTTGCCTCACTGCTTTTTCCCACCAACCTCTCCTGAACCCCGCCATTAAACCAGTCATTCAACCACTTCACAGCATTCCTCTGGCTTTCCGTGATGGTGTCTCAGCTGAACTTAAGCAGCTGCTGGACGCTGGTATTATCGAACCCTGGGTGCATCGCCCTGGGTTTCAAACCTAGTCGTAGCTCAGAAGAAATCAGGGGCCCTACGGGTGTGTGTCGACCTGCGAGAATAAGGCAGTGATCCCAGACAGTTTCCACTGCCTAACTCTGACGAGCTCACTGCTCAGTTCCATGGCTCAACCGTGTTCTCTAAACTGGATCAGACAGGGCTACCTACAAGTGCCTCTCCACCCCAGCAGCAGAAACCTCACAGCCTTTGTGACCCATGCAGGTGTGTTTCGTTATACGCACATGCCGCTGCTTTCAAAAAATCATGGTGTCGGTGTTGGCTGGTATACCGGGCGTAGCCATTTACCTGGATGATGTGGTTATCCATGGGCCTTCTCCTGCGAGTCATGATGAACGCCTCAGCAGAGTTTTTGCAGCCCTAGCTGAACACAAACTAATCGTCAATGCCGATAAATGTGTTTTCTCTGCACCGACCATTGAGTATGTGGGTTTCCGACTGTCGGCGGATGGCGTCACACCACTTCAGTCAAATGTAGACATATACTGGCAATTCCCGAACCCAGCTCGGCTGCACAGGTCGCCTCCTTCTTGGGCATGACAGGCTACTATCTGAAGTTCCTACTACATTATTCTGCTACCACCGCCCCACTAAGGCGTCTGCTGCGTAAGGATGAGCCTTGGATATGGTCACGGGCATGCTCAGGCAGTGCGGGCACTCAAGGTGCAGCTAACCACAGCTCCAGTGTTGGCTCATTTCGATATCTCTAGCCCCACCTTGGTGACCTGCGATGCATCAGCTACAGCCATAGGAGCAGTATTGTCACAGACTCAGCGTGGCGTGGAGAAGCTCATCGCCTTTGCGTCGCGGGCCCCCAATCAGACGGAGCAGCGGTACTCAGTGGTGGAACGTGAAGCATTAGCCCGCATCTGGGCCTGCGAGAGGTGGCACTTGTATCTCTATGGCTGCTCCTTCACCCTGAGGACAGATCACCAGGCCCTGACTGCACTGCTTTCTACATCTGGGACAGGCCACAGACCACTGTGGCTACACCGCTGGTCCGACCGTCTTCGCCAGTATAACTTTGACCTGAAGTTTACCCCTGGCAAGGACAATGTTGTGGCTGATCTACTGTCCCGCGCTACTCCACCCCACCCTGCCATACACACATACCGACACGGACCAGGTGGAACGGGACATTGTCCAGATGTTACACACACCCCTTCAGGTCATCGTATCGTTACAAGAACTGAAGGATGCATCTGAACAGGACCCGATTCATTCTCAGCTCCATGTCTATATTCTGAATGGCTGGCCTCAGGAGATATCGGAGAGGCTGACAGCATTTTCCAGAATAAAGGAGCTGTCCTGCTGGAACGACACCTGTGTGGCACGCGGCCTTTGCACAGTCATCCCCAGCACCCTACATGCACGTGTCTTGGCAATGGCTCATGAGGGCCACCTGGGTATTGTGAAGTTGAAGCAGCGCTGCAGAGACCGGGTTTGGTGGCCAGGGATAGATAAAGACATTGAGGCCCTGGTGAAAGACTGTGTCGCCTGTCTCTTGAGCGGTAAGATGGGTCACCAGGCCCCCCCACCCTTACAACCTCTTTCTTGGCCATCACAGCCCTGGGATCACCTGCAGCTGGACATGTGTGGTGAGATACAGGGAGTTCCTCATCACCAGTGCTTCCTAGTGGTTGTCTATGACCTGGACTCGAAATGGCCTGAGCTCATTGCCACCGGCTCTGTGACCTCTCTGGTCATAATCAACATTCTGGACTCTCTGTTCTCCCGCTGGGGCCTCCCAAATACTATCACTACTGACAATGGCCCGCAGCTGATCTCGGCTGAGTTCACCTCATACCTCAAAAACAAGGGTATTCACCACATCCGCACAGCATACTATCATCCCCAAGCTAACGGTGGCGTCGAACGCTTCCACCAGTCGCTGAAAAACAGTCTCAGAGCACACCTGTTCCAAGGATGGACCTTCTCACAGGTCATCTGTCACACACTGCTGCACTACAGGGCCACCCAGCACTCTACAACGGAGGTCTCTCCAGCTTTCCTCATGCACTTCAGACACCTCAGGCACTTACAGGACTTTGTGTCAACATTTCATGTTTGAAAACCCATAGGAGGGGGGGAAATGTTGTGTTCTCTTAAGTGGGGTTTAATAATGCATTGAGTTAGTGTTCAGTAATGCATAGAGTTTGATTGTGCTGAATCATTCTGTTATGCCTGACGAATGTATGCGTTCATTTACTTGGGTCTGAAAAGACAGTGAGATGGAAGTAAAAGTTACGATAAGTTGATGCTACTCTCTGTGTCAGTGTGATCCTTACCAAACACAACACTCTCCTCATTCTTTGTGCAAGGTTCCTCATAATGATAGGGCCTGATAGCACCTGATAGGGCCATTATGGGAGGGTTTCAAGTGTGAAACACATGAATATTCATGATGATTCATGCCTCCTCGCTTAAAGCTTTCTTAAACAAAACATGTCTTTTAAATCAAATTTTAAATCAATATATTGTTTTATCTGAATGAGTATGCAGGATGATTTTCACATAGTTTTGAAGTACGGTATTTTCCGGACTATAAGTCGCTCCGGAGTATAAGTCGCATCAGTCAAAAAATGCGTCATGAAGAGGAAAAAAACATATATAAGTCGCACTGGACTATAAGTCGCATTTATTTAGAAATTTATTTCACAAAATCCAAGACCAAGAACAGACATTTAATCTGGAAAGGCAAGTTATTCAACTACACAGAACAACAGGCTGAATAACGTTAGGTGTCCGGTATGTTAACGTAACACATTAACAGTTATTCAGCTACACGATAACATTAAGAACATATACCTGGGAGGCTGAATAGGCTAAATTAACATAAGCCAGCGAGCCCAACAAGCAAGTTACCAATAAACAAGTTCACCAAGCTCCCGCGATCTCATTCCACATCATTTTCTTCATCCTTGGTGTCGCTTTTGAACAACTCCGCCAACTAGAGCGCCCTCTCACGGCTGTAGACGGTAATGTTTTCTCTTGGTTCATCTCAGTCTGAATTAATTTTGATATATAAGTCGCACCTGAATATAAGTCGCAGGACCAGCCAAACTATGAAAAAAAGTGCGACTTATAGTCCGGAAAATACGGTATATATTTTAGGCTACGTGATACAATTTTCAAAAGTCTTGTGAAGAAATAATCAGTATGGGTTTCATGACCTTATTTCAGTGATTTTTTTTCACAAACCACGCATAAACGTCATTATCTCAAAACTACAAACTTTTACATACATGCTGCTGACATATTATTGTAGCAGTGTTTGTGCTGAATACAGTGTAATCAGACTTTAGCCATGAAAATGTCACAAGTAACAGAAATAAGCACAAATGTCAGAGCATGTCAGAACACCTCCAGGACCCAGAAAACACCTCAGACCCCAGAGGGTTAATCTTGTGTTTCATCATCATTCTGCGTCACATATCTCTCTTTATTGGATTTGATACATGCAAACGTTATGAACAAAAATTTATTTGACTAATAGTGTTCTTTCTGTTTTTCCTTAATAAAATATTTACAGCTATTAGAATGAGAATAATCTCATTATTGTGAATTCTTTTGTCCAAGATAATTATGTAGAGAATATCTGTTGTTCGTGACAATCCTAGTCCAACACAACAATATCCGTAACTGTTGCTATTTTCTTTCTGAACCCCAACATACCTTTTTGAATTTAAAAAAAAGTTTTTGTTTTTTTTTCAGTTATGCTATCACTTTATTTACCTTCAAGTGCTAGTATCTGACTTGAGCACTGCCCAGTTGGATTTCTGCAGGTTTGCATACAGGGAGCTCCGCAAGGTTTGTAATGCCACTCGCATTCATCCGAAGGGTTGTAATAATCACAGAACAATGCTGTAAGAAAAAAAAGAAAGAAAAAGGAAAATAAATATATTTTGTGCTGGTCTCTTATATGTAATTTGTTTTCAGTGAATCAAATTAAACTGAGAAAATGATCAGTGACTCACGGCATATTTTAGGGGTTCTCCAGGCAATACAGTTTCCAGCCTCATTACAGGCTTGTGCATAGGCTGCTATAGCAGCACACAAACAGTCACGATCCCCACCGCTATCACAAGCACATGAGTCTCTCACACAAGCATTATAAAAATGACTGGGATCCACCTTAATGAGACAAATACAATATGACTATCTATACAAGAACAAATGGGTATTGTACAAGCTCACTATGCTGTTAACTTACTTGAGAATGACATGTTGTAAAAACTTGACTTTTAATGATACTACATTGTTTCTGAGCCCATGATTCCCTGTAAGGGTTATTTGAGCAGGGATTTCTAATTTCCCTAGCAACAGGACAGCTAGAGGACTCTTTCCAATCATTTCCAAAGTCCAAGGGTTCAATTACCACCTCCTGACTTCTCAACATGAATTCGTTGTTTGCGTTCCCATCGTAGTTCCCACAAAGACCACAAACAGTACCCTGTGATGGAACAAAATGCATATTAACTAACACATCATATATCAAATACATCCAATAGCCTTTCAAGACAACTAAATCTAACAATAAACTGTAATCTCTGAGGCATAAATATATTTGTACTTACTTTTTAGGCAGTTATTCAGTCATTGACTCTAAATTTATTTCTCACCTTAAAGTTTGGACTGAGTTTGACGAAGATATTTGTCCTTTGGTCCCACATGACAATTAGACCATTGTTTGCCTCAATGACCATGTAAATTCCTCTTATCCAAATTTGATAAGGAATGTCCACCCCCTCATCTCTATGAAGAATCTGATAACCCGCATCTGTCAATTTAATCTCCTTGTTCTAAAAGAGTAAAATGTTTATTTATCAGCCACATGTGATCTGTTCATAAATATATGTATTAACAAATCAGAAATATAACTGTAGAAATCCAAGGACTCTCACCCCAAGGAAGACTCTGACAGCCTTAGAGCAAGTGGTGCCAGTAGTTCCACATGGTATGTTTTCAGTGAGAACACTGAAAGTAGCACTGGCATTGGCATGACCACAATAATCCTGCATAAATCACACAAATTTGTCTCTGTATTTATATTAATTCTGATTATCTTATCTTATTTTTATTAATAACATTAGGGAAATCCCTGGACTAAGCTTGGGGTCTGTCATTCAGTTTCTATAGTGGCACCAACAGTTCAATTGCAGATATATTTAGTATGATGGTTATTATTATTATTTTAATAACGTTATCATAAAACATTTGTTGGCAGAAATTCATGTAAGCAAATGAAATCAAAGTGTATTGTGTTTTGTATAGGTTTATTGTGTACTTACTCTAATTAATGTGTATTCGCAGTCTCCATCAAAAGTGTATCTTTTCCCATCAAATGTATTGTAATGGCCATCTCCATAAACTGTGCAGGTTCCATGGCACAGGTTTGTGGTACATTGCCATTTCCTACCTTTACAGGTACTGCACATACAGATAAGTCTTGATGTAAGTATTCCTTAGTATTATACAAGTTGGTGATTTCATATGAATGTATATGATCCAACTTATCATTCTTTATTTTAAACTTTACTTAGTACGTAAAACGTCACCATGAAGGTCCACCCCTAAACCTAACCCTTAGGTGGGCATGAGCAGATTGTACAAATAGAAAACAGACAAGCTTGAAAAAAAAAACTCATAAGATAAGAGTATATATATAAAAAATATAATATATAAAGATGCATACAAGTGTGTTGTGTGCATACAAGTGGTAAAATTAGTATCAACAGTGCAAATTCCAAAGCAGTGTAACAGGTATGATATTTGCATATCATATATATAGCGGATGGCTTGCGTATAGCTGCCCATAAAAACAGCTGCGATAGATAGATAGATAGATAGATAGATAGATAGATAGATAGATAGATAGATAGATAGATAGATAGATAGATAGATAGATAGATAGATAGATAGATAGATAGATAGATAGATATACATTCAAAATCACACACTCTCTTGAGTAGGTAAATATTTGTAATTACTTTGTGACCACTAAAAAAGTACATTCTATAAAGCATGAATCTGTTGTATGAATGTAATCTGGGACATAGGGAATCATTTGTTTCGAACCAGCGATATGGTGTGTGTATTCAACTAGCAAAGTCACATGACTTCAGTAAACAAAGCTTCATAACGCCAACAACTGCCTCAAAATTGCAAAATTTCAATGGTTTGCTGCTAGAGGTGATCTCTGTGAACCCATGAACCAGTGTCTACATATGATTTTTACCTGATCACGGATCAATTTAATAAGTTTGTTGTTGTTTGTTGTAATAATGTTGACATTTAATGATGCATATGCATAATATAACAGAAGAGTTGTAGTTAAAAGTATCTTATTGATCTGATTAACCAAGCTTACTGTAAAACAAACAAAACAGACCCTACAATTTAATAAAATAACACATATTATTAAGACACTTTATATTTAATAGTATTAGATGATTCGTTAATTGTATGTAATAGGAAAAAACATTTGCAGTTGGTTTGTAAAAGGTGTTTATGGCGAGCAGGACGAGGCCAAGGGCTGTGAGAGGGCGGCACGAGGCCGGTGGCGTGATTACTGAAGAGCGACACCTGCGCGACGCACCGGTCTCGTATCTCTCACGGAGGAGCGGAAGCATAAAGGAGGAGCGATGACAGTGAAGAGCGAGAGAGGAACAGGCCTGAGTTTGTGTTGTGTTTTGTTTTATTTTATTGTGACAGCAGTCGTCCGTGAGGGGCTGCTGTCTTTTACTTTCATTTTGTATTTGTTTTATTTTTATCATTAAATATGTTTGAATGTTCGCCGGTTCCCGCCTCCTTCTTCCCATAACATCTGAACTGCGTTACACTGGTGCCGAAACCCGAGGAGAAGGAGGAACGCGCTGTCAAAGAGCCCTCGTCGCTGTGGGGAATCTGCGGTGCCATCGAGCATGGCGGGCACAGTGTTGCCAACTTAGCGCCTTTGTCGCTATTTTTAGCGACTTTTCAGACCCCTTTAGCGACAGTTTTTCAAAAAAGCGACTAGTGACAAATCTACTGTGACAAAGCTACTTTTTGGACAAACCTCAGTAACCTCCAAATGTTGCCAGCACAGTCCTGCGAGCGCGAGTTTTGCTTTCTCCTTGCCGTCACATACCTTTCTCTGCATCTCTGTTCAGTGAATGGCTCAGAGAGGAGCAGCAGCACGTCAGCTAACAGACGTGAATGAGCAGTGTTGTTTCCATGGACTTAACACTTTGTTTTATATTTAAAGAATTTAGTTTGACCATTTTATTTTCCTTTCTTTCTTGTGCTTATCACTTGTAATACTCAGTATCACAGTGCTTTAGTTCACCCAGTTCCCGAACTCTCTCAATTCAGATAATTTTACACATATAAAAAAATAGTCATTCAATTGCTACTCGTTCTATTGTCTGACAAAAAAATATAGTAAATGAGAACAGCTTTATTGGACATTCAGCTATATTATATTATATTATATTATATTATATTATATTATATTATATTATATTATATTATATTATATTATAATATTATATTAAAATACAGTATGTGAGCATGATTTTAATGAGAAAAAACATTAGGCAGGCAGAACGCAAGTACGCCACGATGACGTCATGAATATGCTAATTGACATATGACGTCATCTAGCGACATTTAGTGACTTTTAGGGGAGGCGTTAGCTACTTTCCTTTGAAAATAGTTGGCAACACTGGGCGGGCAGTTTCCGTCGCCATGGACGCTCGAGGCGGTGCACTGGAGTGAGTTGCCAGGGGGACGGTCGAGCTCGCTGCTGGCCGCCTGGGTGCTGGAGGGGTGGCTGCAGTCCGTTAGGGAGCGGAGGAGTTGCCGCCGTTCGCCGTGGGCCGGAGTTTTTTGAGAGCCAATGAGTTTTTGAGGGCCAGAGTTTTTTTCCATTTTGAGAGCACTGTAACAAACAGTGAATAATTTTGTATAGCAATTGACCTATCGGTAAGCCCCATCCCCCTTAGTTACTGTTGCAAACTCGGACAAACAAATGTTGTTAACTGTCATTCAATGACAACTGTCAGTGTGAAAACCTTGTCTCAGGATGTTTTTGATACATTTTGGACACAGAAGGACCACCTCTCATCGAGGAGCATTCATGTGGGCCTTAAATATGCCATGGAGGGATATATAAAAGATTCTAAAATAAATATGGTGGGTAACAAGATTAATTTGGAAGCGAGGGTTTACAGATCACAATGCAAGCGGGATAAGCCTCATGTTCGATCGCATATGACAACATCCAGGATCAACACTGTTCATACACCGCAAGGTAAGATTAAATTAATTTACATTTAATCAGTTTAATATGAAGAGACACTGAATTGTAGACCAGTCTGTACATGACATGAGAACAGTTAGATATTTAGGTTTGTACGTTAGCATGGACTCACTAATTTTAATTGTAACTTAATGAGAATATGACAACCAGAAAATTAACGTGTTCATTTTCATTGGGATTGGGGTTGAATCCTTAGGGAACCAGGTTACTGCACCTACATCAAAAGCAGACATTTTGCTCTGTCTAGTATGGGTTTAGGAAATGGAATCAAATAAATTCCATTACCAATCATCTCAGCATACCTGGAATCAGTGTTACAAGTATAATGGAGGCCAGCTAGTAGTTGCTGTGCGAGTAAACCTCACTCCTCTGATCTCAAGAGGCGCTCTAGCGACTGACGCTAGAGGCTGTAGTCTTTAGCCTCCTATATTGGTTACATTGGTGCCATGACCCAGATGGGAGTGAGGTTTAGGGGGTGAGTGTAATGGAGGGTACAGTCTTTATCCTCCTTGTTAGAGCGCCGGAGACCCGGGTTTGATGCCCGCGCAGAGCGGCCTAGTAGGACCTGGGTGAGGGGTTACATTGGTGCCGTGACCCAGATGGAAGTGAGGTTTAGGGGCGTAAGTGTAACTAATGCTGCAGTCTTTATCATCATTGTTAGAGCGCCAGAGACCCGGGTTTGAGGCCCTTGCAGAGCGGGGCGAGTACGGCCTGGGTGAGGGGTTACACAAGTACCCCAGGCAAATCGTTTTACCATTTTTGTAGCATAAACACCATCAAACCGATAAGAGCTTTGGATCTTCCAATGTTTCTCTATGGCGCTGAAACTAAAGATTTCCAAGATCCAGTCCCTGTGCAACTGATACTCAACTGCAAGTGGCTCATCTGCATTCAAGTAGAGGGGCTTACTGATAGGTCAATTGGTTTAATTTATTCAAAGTTTCAAAAAGCTTTGTTTCTCCCATTCCTATTGTTATTTAAAGTGTTTAGATGTCTGTTTATAAATAAAATAGTCACATATTTTACTACTAATATGATTACTAAGATTTTGAGCTTAAATCAATTTGATCGAAGTATTGCGCTTACATAAGGTAAAATTGAATTTCAAAATTGCCTAAATCTCTTTATAATCACATTATGAGGATGCATGTAAATGTAGTCAATGATATTGTTATCATCGTTAACATAGCTAACATTGGCAGAAGCTCAATGCTTATCTATCAAGACGAAATTAACCAAATCAGCATTTTGTTTTAAAGTCTTTCTGGGCTTTAAGGTCTCCATCTCTCAAACACAAGTATTTATCCGCATTTTAATATTCCTCTGGGTCAATGAGCTTTTATGATGGATGCTGAGGTTTTTAGATCAGATAGAATCTACGATCTCTGAACCTGTAACGATCACCAGCTGGAGTGCCCTTGAGAGCCACCAGAGGGCACTCCACATAAGACTATTATCACTCACAAACTACATTTCCCATAACTCACTGCCCGGACTCATCATCACTTATCACTGATCACATTCACCTGTACCTCATTCACTGATTGCATTCACCTGTGTCTCATCATCCTGTTAGTCTCAGTCTATTTATACCATGTTCATTCATTCACTCACCGCGAAGTCTTGTTTTAGTGTTACACTGCATTTCTGAGCATTCTCCTGGTTTTCTTGTCTCTTGGTTTTGGATATCTTGCCCTGTTTCCTGGATTACTCTCTTGCCTCTGGTCCCTGGATTACTCTCTTGCCTCTGGTCCCTGCCTGTTTTGTTTGTTTGTTTGTTTGTTTGTTTGTTTGTTTGTTTGTTTGTTTGTTTGTTTGTTTGTTTTATTTTGACTGCCTGCCTGTGTATGACCCTTGCCTGTACATTGGATTACGCCTCTGGATTGCCCCACAAAATAAAGCTGCATTTGGATCTCCTACTTCATGTCTCTGAGCAGTTCGTAACAGAACCAGTTAGTTTCCTGCCATCCATCGCTGTAATACACTGTCTTTTCCACCAACTGGCAACCCGGTTTGTCGGAAAACAAATGGGTAAATTGGCAGTGGGCGGCATCACACAGACCAAAACAAAAAGAAACATTCCGATCCGGAACGGATTCAAAAGTAGGATACAAAAAACTGAAGGTTGTGAAGATGTGCAACATATACATAAAATATATATTCACCATTCTTTACAGTTACTTCTGTAAGTTTGTCCAGGTTTGTATATTATTCCATTGTGGATGCAGGGACACTGATTATTGGCAATACAGCCTCTACCAGTGAGGTCATCAAGCAGGTATCCTATAACACAACATATCATGCAGCCATTTGCTTAATGTGGAAATAATTCTGCATTTGCATGAAAAAATTGTAAAAGCTGACAACTGTACATTTAAAATCAGATTATACCTGCAGGACAGAAACACCCATCGATACAATGGTCCTTACAAATATGACTTCTGTCAGGGTTTGAACAAGTGTTAATACAAGGGTTTCCACATTCTTGGTGCACCATATTGTGGGAAGGACATGATTTACCTAAAGAGATATATAATGTTAATGCCATTCACACTTCAAATTAAAACAGAGTTGGAACAGGCTGCTGGAAAGTTTTAACTTACCACAGAACTGCTGAGTCCTCCAAGAGTCAAGCTTTCCACCTGCTTGTTTACATTGGCGAGAGTATTCTGAGATGGTTCTGCAAAAACAAAAGGATCTGGTCCTGTTGGTGCAGTAGCGCATGTCCAATTCACAGGCTTTGATGAAGACGTTGAGAGATACGAGGTCCTTACAGCTATTGAAAGATGGGCCTGAGAGCAGCTGCTCACATACTGATGTCTAGAAAAAGCATGAAGCAAGATATGTTGAAATACATAATGAGCAACATAAACACCTGGGCTAAGCATTTGGTAAAGACTGGGTATCAGAAATAGTGGTGCTCAACTTCATAGAGATTAATTGTGCTTATCTACAACACAATTTCATGCTTTCAATTACCATTTTTTAGATGTTATTACATACTTCTTGTTTCAGACCGTTCAGAGAACATTCAAAAGTAACACTCCCATAATGTTTGCAAAATGTTCAAATAAAACATTCCCTTATTGTCTCTAACGTTCACATAACTAAGAAAAAAATATTTTGAAACATTGGAGGATAAATAAGAGAATGGGAGGCTCTCATTTGATTTTACACACTTTTAATCCTTTCACATGTTGTCAAAGGGTCGGCCAAACATGGAAAATTAGGCTTTTAACATTTCTCATTGGTAAACATGCAAAACCATCTCTTTATGTTTTAATAAGTTCCTCAAACAAAACTCTTGAATGTCTCCAATTGTTTATAACACGCTTCACATTAGCAATGGTAGATAACTGAATTTCAAAATTGTGAGATACAGCACTTATTTTGGGTCACTATCGTTCCGTTTGCAATGTATGGAAGCTTGTGTCTGCCATAGAATAATAAATAAAAAAGGTAATTGCGACTTTTTATCTCATAATTCTGACTTATTTTTCTTGAAATTGCAAGTTTACATCTAAAAATTCTGACTTTTTTCTTAGAATTGCGTGATATAAACTTGCAGTTAAGTTATAAAGTCAGAATTGTGAGATATAAACTCGCAATTGCAAGTTATAAAGCCAGTAGTGTGAGATATAAATTCCCAATTGTGAATTATAAGCATCCTGCTGTCTTTAGCATCCTTGTTAGCGCACCCACCTCCCACGCTCAGAACGGGTCGAGTAGGACCGGTTACATTTAGTGCTGTGACCCGGATGGGAGTGAGGAATGGGGGGTGAGTGTAACAGATGTAGGCCAGTGAGAACAGTGCATGTAAACCTCACTCCCCTGGCCTCCAGAGGCAATCTAGTGACTGTGTTGTCCTTGTTAGCACGCCTGCCTCCCACTCCAGAGACCCCGGTTCAAATCCTGCTCAGAGCGGGTCAAGTAGGACCAGTTACATTAACTCGCATTTCTGAGAAAAAAGTATTTTTTCCCTCAGAATTGAACTCTATATCTCGCAATTCCGCATTTATATCTCACAATTCTGACTTTATAACTCACCATACCGGCATGATGACTCCGATCTTCAACCAGATGGAACTAGATAATTATCCAATCTGACTTCTGACCTGTAATACTGCCTAAATCATAATCATACACTGTTTTGTTCGTTCGCCAGAGGAGAACTGGCGCCCCGACAGAGCCTGGTTTCTCCCAAGGTTTTTTTTTCCATTCTGTCACCTGATGGAGTTTTGGTTCCTTGCCACTGTCACCTTATAATCAACCAATAATACCTTGGTTTGCTTAATTTGGGACACTTAATATTCAACAATATTACTGATCTGCCTGCATTGACACCATTATATTAGAACTGAACTGAGCTGGACGACGACATAACTGTTTTCTCCAGAGAGGCTATATACTGTATATAAATGGACTAAATTAATAACTTTTTTAAAACAAAAATGAACCATCACTGAACATACTTAAGCTGGACTGTGACGCCACTTTCTTCTAGATCTGCTGTACAGCTGAAACAATCTTTGTTGCATTATTTTCTTGTTATCACTGTAAAGTTGCTTTGATGCAATCTGTATTGTAAAAAGTGCTATATAAATAAAGTTGACTTGACTTGACAATTGCGAGTTTATATCACACAATTCTGAGAAAGAAGTCAGAATTGTGAGATGTAAACTAGCAATTGTGAGAGAAAAAATATCAGAATCGTGAGATAAAAAGTCTCAATTTCCATTTTGATTTTTTTATTCAGTGGTGGAAACAAGCTTTCATACCAATGCCATAAGTTCTAAACAACAGCAAAAATCTAAATTCTGTTCTGTGTGGCTTGGTCTGAAAATTATCTGAGCCACTGACCAGATTTGTAGGAAAAACTTAAAGAAAAAATATTAATGTCAGACTCAAATGCTGTGGACAGTGTAACGGGCAAAGTTTAAATATAATAAAATAAATCTAGATTTTACATCTAGCTATGCTTGAAATTGTTAACAATTATAACCAGAATAAAGGTTGTTTTTTTTGTTTGTTTTTTTCTTAACTGGTGCTATAGGGTCACGCTTCAGTGGGCCATGTTTCAGTACTTTCCTATGTATGGCTAATATAGCTGCCATTGGGGAAGAAAAAATGACAAGAACAAAGACAATACCAAAACAAAAATAAAGTAACAAAAAAAACATTACGTTTTCTAATAGTGAAGACACACAAAGAACTTACCATTTTTTTGCATGCCTTTGTTGAACTGATCTGTTCCATACAACTCTCTTTTGAACTATCCATCTTTACGAAGTGTCCATAGTCATTTACAGATCTGTCTGAGTTTCATATAATTATGCATATAAAACATATTTTAGGCTTGTTGTTTTGTATACATTTTTACAAAATTCTATTTTGTGATATATATATATATATATATATATATATATATATATATATATATATATATATATACATAACTAAATAAGTATGTATGTATTTATTAGTTACCATATTTTATGAACTCATTGTGTATCTGGATGCCATTGAAGTCTCCACACAAACCGCAGGTCTTATTTTGGTACATCATGTCCAGTTCAACCTGAAAATAAGCAATTACAGCTTCTTTCTTGCTAAACTGGAAAAATCTGGAATTTTGCATATTGATATTCTACTCACTGTGAAAGAGTCATCCTCATTCCATTTGGCCACTAGTCCAAGCTTAGCAGTGACTTTGATGTAAGAGGAACTCTTATCAATAAGAACACCAGAGTGGCTAAAGGGTAGAGTCATCCTAACACAAAACATATATTGAATCACAGCCTTTCAAAAAAGTTGCTGTAACTTTCACCCTCATAAATAACTTTTACTTACAGTGATCCATTTATTCTGACAGAGTTTTTGGTGAGCTCCACTACGGTGCTGTTCAACTTCATTGAGATGTTAGAGATAGTTGGTTGGTCATTTACCACTTTTCGTCTCAGCTGAATGTTGAAATCCTCATAGGTGCTCCCACACATTGCACACATGATATAATTACAAGTGGATGGTAGGTGGAAAATGTTTCCATCAAATTTCTTGAAGTGGTAGTTACCCCATGTGCTACAGACCTGTTTGTCTAAGAGTTGGGATGACACATTTGTTTTAGATGTGTTTAGCAGTTACATTGAATGACCATTCCTGTGTTAATATATTTATGTATATTAGGGTTGGGAATCTTTTGGAATCTCACAATTCAATTTTTTATTTTTAACTTGTTTTTTATTTATTTTTTATTATTGTCCTTGAGGCCTCCCTCCAAGAAAACCTGCCCCAATTGATTGGTGTTGAATATAACTCATAGGTGTAATTAAACTTTAATTGACGTTTTGTTGAATTATTATTTTTCAACCTCATGTTATTGTTTTACTTCATCCAATCAATTTATTGGCTAATATCTAAATATTTTATATTGAACTATTTTATTTATAATAAATTACATGTCCTGCCTATATGGTAATACTACTTTATATTGTTTACATTTGTTCCCCTGGTCCAGTTTGGCATGTCTGTTTTTTTTTTTTTTTTTTTTGTTTTTTTTTTAAGGAGCTTTTGCTTTTTTGTGATATCAACCAAACTGGAGCTTTAATGAAGAGAGGAAAAAGTTCTGAACAAACACATCTTGTAACCACATTATTATTATTTTACTCAAGCCCGGTGGACACTAAGATGCCGTCGCTGCTCAGCCTTTCATATTCGCCTCTGACGGCCTGAGCACACACGCGTCTTTTGCATTAGCAAAATGTGTGATCAGCTGGTTCCGATCATTGACCAATCGTTTGGAGTTAGAAAAATATAATACGCGTTGTTGCATTCTCAACATTTAGTGATTTAGCCTCAGACAGGATATGTTCTTTTACAAACAGGTATTGCGCCTGCACGTCCATATTGAACGCGCTTCTCGTGTGTAAAAAGTACAAACTTGTGCCGGATATTATTTAATTATTTAATATTATACATTATTTAAGGCTATTTACGATTCGTTAAAATATTGATATGGAACTGTTTTAAGGCCTTTCTGTTGTCTGTGCGCTCTCTATCCAGGGTAGGGTTGCACCGGCCATTCATAAGTTCTTTCTTAAATTGGAATGTAAAGTAAAGGCTTAGTAACTACTAGCTAGTTTGTAACTAACGCTGTACTTTTTTCAGTTGCATTATTTGTTCTTTAGGCAGTAGCTACCCAGCAAACACAGAACGTTGGCACAATGTACTCAACCTTCAAACAACGTTTTAACCACATGGCCAAAAGTTTGCTATAACTACGCTGTGTGGTGAAGGTTGTTACAGCATTGTCACAGTGTTGACATTAACCCCCCGTTCTGGGCCATTGCTTAAGGTTGTGCCTAGGGTGTCTGGACAACCACTGGACGACATATGTACTCGTCACTGCCCTGAAGCGCGAAAATCAGCCTTTTAAATTTCAACTGACCGTTGGGCCGTCTCATTCTTCATCAAGCAAGGATACCTGAGAATTGCATTTAATTTTCCTCAGCTAAATAAGATACGTAATTGTTCAAACACAACCTACAACTTCCTTGTCTAATGTGACATTTATTTGAACATCTTCTGGTCAGGTATGACAAAAATTTAACTTATGCCAAAAGTATGAAGCCAAAATAGGGGAGAGCCGGGACGATTGTAACATGGGACGGATGAACCATTGAGATTTCCTTGAAAACCACTCACCTCATGTTTTAAGAAATTCAAATTTTAAGAAATTTCAAAAAACCTTTAAGAATTGAAGGATATCTGAATACTAAAAGAAATATAGCTAACGTTAGCATACACTGGTAGGCTACTGTAATTTACACAAGATCGCAAATTCTGTCCCTTCAGTTAGACTGAACAAATACATGTCACATTAGACAAGGGAGTTGTAGGTTGTTTGAATAATTACGTATATTATTTATCTGAGGTCAATTAAATGAAATACTCAAGTATCCTTACTCGATGAAGAATGAGACGGTCCAATGATCGGTTGAAATTTAAAAGGCTGATATTCGCGCTTCAGGGCAGTGACGAGTACATATGTCATCCAGTGGTTGTCCAGACCATAGACATAATATATACGTAGACGCTCTATTGGCCACTTTGGAAACTTGCTGCGATACTTCAACGCGTCCACCATATTGCTGAGGGCAAGACTGCGCTGTAAACAAATGCAAGAAAACATACTCGGTTACTAACGTAACCTCGGTTCTCTCTAGAAGAGGGAACGAGTACTGCGTAATATCTTACACTACAGGAAAAATCTCTTTTCCGCGAGATACTGAAGTAAAAAATTATCCTTAATTTTGAAATAATGTAAAACGCATTGCGGCAGCATGCAGACATAGTCAAGACGGCTTGAGCGCCTATTGGCTACCCTGCGGCAACTGCAGCAGCCTATCGAGAGAGGCCCCACATGACGTCAGATCCAATGGGGGCGCTTCGCGCCCACTGCGTCACGTCCCACCGAAACAGGCGTGGCCTGGGCCAATAATACAGCTCGACAGGCGGATAGAATCTGGTTTTTCATCGCCGAAGCGAACCAGAGTGTGTTGCAGGCACGGCAAAGATACGCAGTACACGTTCCCTCTTCTAGAGAAAACGTCTCGGGTTACGTATGTAACCCTCGTTCCCTGAGTAGGAAACGAGACGCTGCATCGATACTCGATACTTTGGGGAATGCCTTCGGCATGAAGCGTCTGAAGTCAACTATGGAACTATTCCAATCTTGATTGGTGCAACGTCACCCGTGACGTCGCATGTGACGGTGATCCGGAAGCTACAAAAGGGTCACAGGAACCAGGAAATGTTAGCTTCTAATTGGTCAAAGCAAGTCGTTCTCAGGGGCGCGAAAAGTGTGGCCGAGGGATGCAGCGTCTCGTTCCCTACTCAGGGAACGAGGGTTACATACGTAACCCGAGACGTTCCCTTTCGTAAAGGGAACTCCCGCTGCATCGATACTCGATACTTTGGGGAACGAATACCCACGCCGCCACACTGAGAGAAAAAACGCCCTGGTATAAAGCATCTGGTACACTCACGGACGATAGAATGAGTAGAGGGCAGATCCAAACTAGCTTGTCATAAGATTTGGTGCAAGAAGGGGAGGTCTGGAGCCGGAGGCTCGACTGACCTCATGGCTGGGAGCCCCAGACAGTAGAAAATATTAGATGAGAGGTGAAGGCAGAAGCGCACCTTGTACTTCATATATGAGTGGTTTTAGATAACCAACTGTACTCTTAATAAAGGGAATAGCTCCTAACCCTTGATGCGTAACTAGATGGACTGACTCCTCTCAGCCTGAGTCCTAATTTAGGAACCTCAAAGGCTACGACCTTGACCATCCGACACATGCGATGGAGGATGGAATACCTGAAGAATCTTAACATTGCCTACAAGTACCTCAGTACCGGGCAAAAATAACGTTGAGTGGCTCCCACGCTAGCAAGTAAGAGGGGGCAGCACCACCACTCTTCCAGGGAGTAAGACGAGCAGGAAGCAGACTCAATAGATTCTCCTATATATACTTATATATCTCAAATATATATTTGTATACCTCACCCACAGGACATGATGGGTGCCAGGGATAACCCATCAGCCTGATGCCAATAGGCTGGATGACAGGATTCATCCTCCAATCTACAGGAACATGGAGTTTCAGTGGGAACGTCCTTTCGAGAACACCCTTAGAGGCTTGCGGAGGGCACTGAGGCCGCCACAGAGGCCCTAAGCATGAACAGGAGATCCCGTTAGAGAGCGGGATGGAACACCAGTACTGAAGCCAGTGGGCAGTAATAAACTGGGTTCAATGCCCTCCCTAACTTAATTGTTTAGTTCCTAGTAGAGTGGGGTTCTAGTATGGATGTCCTGACCACCTCGGTGGAAAGGGCAACCTAATTATGGGTGGGACCCCCTCAGGGGCCAGACCCATAGTCTCCATAACTCTGGTCGGGGATGAAATAATATACCATCAGCCTGAGACAGAAGATCTCTCCTAATAGGAATTTTCCATGGAGGACTCTCCAAGAGACTAATAAGGTCCGAAAACCAAATTTGGGCCGGCCAGTACGGAGCTACAAGGAGTAGTCTCACTCCGTACCTCCTGACCCTTTCTAGAACCCCAGGGAGCAGAGCGATCGGGGGAAAAGCATACAGATGTGACCTCAGCCACATCTGTACCGTGGCATCCAAGCCCAAAGGAGCTGGATGTGAGAGAGAGTACCAGAGCGGGCAATGAGAGTTCTCATGAGAAGCGAACAGGTCAACCTCCGCCCGGCCAAACTCTCTCCATATAAGCTCAACCACTTCAGGGTGGAGCCACCATTCCCCGGGCCTCGGCCCCTGCCTCGACAGGATGGCTGCTCCCATATTTTCAACCCCAGGAATATAAATAGATCTGACAGAGAGAAATTTGTCCTGGGACCAAAGAAGAATTTGATGCGCCAATCTACAAAGAGGGCGAGATCTCAAACCTCCTTGGCGGTTGATATAAGAGACCACCGACATATTGTCTGTCCTAACAAGAACATGATGGCCTCTGAGGTCTACAAGGAAGTGCCTCAGGGCAAAAAATACAGCCAACATCTCCAAGCGATTAATATACAATGTGAGATGATGGTCTTTCCAAGTACCTCGGGTGTAACGGCCCTCCATAACCGCACCCCAGCCCGTGAGGGACGCATCCATGGTCAGAGTTTTTCTCTCACATGGTGCTCCCAAAACCGGGCCCTGAGACAGGAACCATGGTTTCTTCCATACGACAAGAGAACGAAGGCATCTGCGCGTAACTCTGATCGTACGAAAAGGGTTTCCCAGAGGAGAAAATCCCTTGTTCCTGAGCCACCACTGCAAGGCCCTCATATGGAGCAGACCAAAGGGTACTACCGTGGAAGCTGCAGCCATAAGACCCAAAACTCTTTGAAAGTGTTTGACAGTGATAGCCTGGCCTAACCTAATACTCTTCATTGTGTTTAAGATAGTATTCATACAAGCAGGAGACAATTGTGCCCGCATTGTGACTAAGTCCCACTCTACTCCCAGGGACGTAGTCCTCTGAAGAGGAGTTAAGGAACCTTTCTTGACATTGAGTCTCAACCCCACGCACCTCAGATGGCGCAAAACAACATCTCGATGTTGAATTGCTAGTTCTTTTTGACTGAGCCAAAATGAGCCAGTCATCTATAAGATACGGACCCCCTGAAGTCTCAATGGAGCAAGGGCCGTGTCCATACATTTAGTGAAGGTGCGAGGGGATAAGGCTAGGCCGACTGGAAGAGTCCAGAACTGATGCGCTTTCCCCCCCAAAAGCGGATCTCGGAAACTTCCTGTGATGGGGTTAGAAGGGAAAGAGGAGTTAAGGAGCTTGTGGATCTATCAAGACAGACCAGTCCTCGGAGCTGGTCTGACTGACAGTCGGTAACTTGAATCTGAACCCCCTCGGAGGTTGATCCAGTACCCTGAGATCCAAAATAAGGCCTAACTCCCCCCCCTCATAGGAACTATGAAGTGCCAGCTGTAGAACCCGGGCTCCCGTAACCAAGGAAGAGCCCACTTTGAGGTTTCCTGTGTTAAGAGGGACTAGACTTCCTGTTCCAAAAACCGACCCTGCTCGGGGCTGGCCGACATGTGAACCACCCTTAGTAGATAATATTTGTATATTAGCTCCACCATAAGCAGGACCCCCTAGGCTATATTTTGAAGAACCCTCGGGGTGTCTAAATATGCCATTATGGGGACCAGTCCCTCGAGACTGGCCTCGGCTATAAATTTCCAAATGGCTTTGGTGACCTGAAGCAGCTAACTGGCAGGAACTAACCGAAATATGCTCTCTACAGACCTCCTGAGAGGCGGCGAACTCGACAGTGCCGCAACGTCTTCGGGCAGATACTGCGATTTGTGTTCGCTGGAAGCCGATGTGTCCCGAAGCGCCATCGGCGGCGGGAAGCAAACATCGATTTCCTAAGGGCTGCATAAGGGGGCGAGACTCCTGTACTCGCTCTCCTGGGGGAACGCCCATAAGGGTCTGCGTGTTACGACAAGACCTCTTAGTTGAAGCCCTCTTAGCCCGAGAGACAGTCCTCAGACCTGTCTTCGGTATGGAGAGCTTCGTGCGAGAATGTTTCTTCTGGCCCCAAGCCTTATACGGGGAGGCACGAGAGGAAACCTTCTCAAAATATGAGGAGCTGGCGGCTGTCCCGTGAGGCTGCCCCCTGGCAGCAACCCCATGAGACCTGGACTGACAACTGGGGATAGCTGATTGTCGCTCTGCCTCCTGAAGCCTCTCGACAACGGTTCTTGCCGCGTCGCCAAAGAGGCCAGAAGGTGAAAGGGGAGCATCGAGAAGGAAAGCCCTGTCTTTCTTCCCGCTCCACAAGCGAATAAGCCATAAATGTCTCTCTGAGACGACTAGTGCTGCCATAGAACGGCCAATAGCACGGGCCGTCTCTTTAATAATACGGAGAGATAAGTCAGATACTCTACGATATTCAGTAATATAGAGTGAGACCTCCCAGTTATCATCCACCTGCTTGAGGAGGTCAGCCAGGTATGCCTGTAATAACCCCATCGTGTGTGGGCATGCACCAGCTCGACCACCGCCATATATGCTTTCCCTAACAAATTCGATGTACGAGATTTGGAGGGAAGTGTCTGAGCTATCAGGGGTGACGCAATGTCGGGGAGAAAATATTTCGCAAAATATTCCTCAACCCGAGCCATCACCTAATAACCATTTTCATTAGATTCCCTAATGGATGAGTAAATATATACATGGGGGAAAATAATTGAGATGAAAATGGATTTTTCCACGATCTTGATACCTCAGTATGGAGATCAGTGAAAAAGGGAAGGCTCTGACACGAAGATTGTGACTGGGTCTGCAGGAAGCGCTCATTCATTTTATTTTTCTTAGTCGCTTCCTGCTTATTATATGGCCATTTAACATTTAATTTAACCACTGCCCTGATTACAACCTCCAGCAACTCCTCACTAACGGGAATATGGGGTGGCGAATCCCCCTATCCACGTGATTCAGTGTTAATAGATAATATCTAACTCCTCGGAGCCAGATAAATCAAACGCTGTGTCTTTAACACGGTCGGAAGAAGCCGCAGCGCGGGCTTCCGAACCGTGCGCGAGACCAGTGGAGCTGGTTAATAAACACTGAGAAAGGGTCGCAACCGTCTCAGTATCATATGCCAGCCCCACGTGTGAATCACATGCATACAAGCGCCGCGCTGCCTCAACAGACGCGGGACCTGATGCACTGGAAACGCGAGCCTGATCTAATTGATCGAACAAGCTCAAACGGGAGCGGAGCTTTTTCATTGAAAACAGTTTGCACAGACAGCGCCCTCGAGCACCGCCCGTGCATGCTCCACTCCCAGACAAACTACACAAAGCGTGTGTGTGTCATCCTCGCTTAAATAATGTGGGCAAGGGGACGCACACTGCCTGAATAGCTTATCTTTTTTCGCCATAAATAATACTCCTTTTCACGGGACAAACAACACCAAATAGAACAGACAAGATGACATAGAGCGCTTGCTGAAGACCAGAAGCTAACATTTCCTGGTTCCTGTGACCCTTTTGTAGCTTCCGGATCACCGTCACATGCGACGTCACGGGTGACGTTGCACCAATCAAGATTGGAATAGTTCCATAGTTGACTTCAGACGCTTCATGCCGAAGGCATTCCCCAAAGTATCGAGTATCGATGCAGCGGGAGTTCCCTTTACGAAAGGGAACCGAGGTTACGTTAGTAACCGAGTACGTTCTCTTACGAGAGGTCTTTCGCACTGCGTAATATCTTACGCTAGGGGAACACAGTGTAAAACGCCGTGCGTGCTGAGATCCAACACCAAAGTCCCAAGGGCAAGTGCCCGGGGTTCATATAGTGCATGATCATCAGGGACTCACAGAGAGTCCAGGAAAGAGGGGCTGGAACAGCATCATTCCTGTAATAAGTAGCGTCCTATAAGGAGCAAATTATATCAATAGTGTTCCACACAGTCAGGGCGAAAACTCGGCCTGGTCTGATGAATACTATGGGTCTTACACACTGCCCATAGAGTTATTTAATCGATCAGCGAGTGGCGCTCGAGCAGTTTCAGTATTCTGAGCCGATAGCATCAGAACAGACAATACTGATTTTTTAGACTGAAAGCAGCTTAGCCTGCAAGGCGGGAACCTCTAGGTTATAAAACCTTATAAATGTAGACGGGGAGGCCCAGCCTGCCGCCATACAGATATCTTGCAAGGCAATCCCACTAGACCAAGCCCACGACGAGGCCATGCCTCTTGTGGAGTGCGCTCTGACACCTAACGGGCACTGCACGCCCTTAGAAGTGTAAGCCAGCGCTATAGCATCAACTATCCACCTGGATAGACTCTGTTTCGACACAGCTAGTCCCTTAGAACATCCGTTGAACGAAACAAAGAGCTGCTCCGTCTGTCTGAAGACAGTCGAGCAAGACACATAATCCCTTAATGCCCTGACCGGGCAAAGGAAGCTTGCGTCCTTCTCCTCATTAGAGACCGGCAGGGTCGACAGGGAAATCATCTGAGCCCTAAACGGTGTGTTGAGGATTTAGGAACGTACCCGTGCCTTGGTTTGAGTATGACTTTCGAGTCATTTGGCCCAAATTCCATACATGTCGCGCTCACTGAGAGCGCTTGCAAGTCCCCTATACGCTTTACTGAGGCGAGAGCCAGAAGAAACACTGTCTTGAAAGACAATTGTTTGATATCTATTGATTGGATTGGCTCGAATGGGGCACCTTTCATGGCTTCCAAAACCGTAGAAAGGTCCCACATGGGAACTAAAGGTGATGATACACAGGGCAACTTTTTGGGCAATGTTGCTGGGCAATGTTGCCGTCAACGGGGAACCAGATGAGACACAGGGCCCACAACCGATCTAAATTATCCAGATAGAAATGTATTGCCCATTTTCAATGAGAAAGTGCCCAAGCAACAATCGCTCGGCAAGATTGCCCAGCAACATTGCTCAAAAAGTTGCCCAGTATATTATCACCTTGAGGGAGGTCTGGGAGGATTCAGCCTCTTAGCTCCTCTAAGGAAGCGAATGACCAGATCGTTCCTTCCAAGTGACTGGCCAAGCGTCGGTTTAGTAAACGCTGCTATGGCCGCCATGTAAACCTTGAGCGTGGATGGGGTTCTGCCCTTATCCAGTAGCTCTTGCATGAAGGAGAGAACCTCCGTCACCCCACAGTCTGGGGGTGATATTCCGCGAGCTGTGCACCAGCTAGAGAACACAGACCATTTCGAGGAATAGAGCCGTCTAGTAGACGAGGCCCTAGCCTGCGTGATCGTGTTTAACACTCCCACCGGGAGGTTAGCGGGTACCCGTTGATGGCCCACGCATGTAGGGACCAAAGCTCTGGGCGAGGATGCCAGATCGAGCCCTTGGCCTGAGAGAGGAGGTCCCTCCTCACTGGTATCGGCCATGGGGCAGTGCTTGTCAGCTGCATCAGAACTGGGAACCAAGCCTGGTTCTTCCAGAACGGAGCCACAAGTAGCACTGAGCATCCGTTTTCCCTGATTCGCTCTAATACCTGAGGTTGGAGCGTGGTACTTTTCGCTCGTTCAGTTCCAGAAAATGCGACTGTTCCAGTGTATTTTGCAGAAAACAAGCCGGTACCACAGCCCGTTTGCTGTGGTACCGGCTTGTTTTCTGCAAAATACACTGGAACAGTCGCATTTTCTGGAACTGAACGAGCGAAAAGTTTTGGTGGAAGTCTGGCCGCAGCGAGACTTGAACACCGTTGTTTTCCTAGGCGGGCTAGGAAGACTTTGAGGCCTCAGGCTTTATCACAATCTTAGGCCGGGGCCCACGCGGAGGGGGGTGGTGGCCACCAGAGGGAGAGCGCGGTCTCGGGTCCCGGGCCTGTCGACGCTGAGAAGCAGCTGCGGGCTGAACTGAGTTTGACACCCCTGCCATAAAGGATCCATCACTTATCTTTGTTATTGTATATTTGGAGTATCTATCTGTAAATATGTTTGACACCCCTGCTTTATGGTAATACATATGACAGGGATGGGCAACTTCTGTCCTGGAGGCCCACTGTCCTACAGAGTTTAGCTCCAACCCTAATCAAACACACCTGAACAAGCTAATCAAGGTCCTCAGGATTACTAGAAAATTACAGGCAGGTGATTTTTTCAGGGTTGGAGCTAAACTCTGGGGACTGACAGGACCGAAGTTGCCCATCCCTGACATATGATATGGTACAGTGCAATGCAAATAGTAAATATAAGATAAAGTGAGAAGTAATAGTAAATATTTTAGTGTAAAGTCAATAAAATAAACAAACCGTAAACAGCAAATAAAATAGTAATGAATAGCATAATTATATAATATCAGTACAATAATATAATAATAATAAAATACTGATAGCATATAGTTTATGTATAAACTATAATAATAGCAATAGAGTATGAAATATCAATTACATATGTAGCATATGAGCAGTTCATTCATTCATTCTTTGGTTTTGAATCACATGACTCATGGCTCGTTGAATCTACAACTATGGGCATTCCTTATGAAACCCAAAGCTTTTAGCCTCTGAACTCATGTATGTAAATCAAACTCCCTGCAAGTTAACTGACCAGCCTGGTGCCAGCATGGCTGGGTTAGATGGCTCTCTAACACCTTTTATGAGCCTCTAGACACACTACAGAACAACGTTCTGCATTCCAAACCCCCTTTTCTCTCTGCACTAAAGAGATAACGAAACCTTCTAGACATTCCAAACACACACACACACACACACAAAGAGACCAACCCTTGTGTGTAACTTAGGATAAGAAATATCCTTTTAAATATATGTACAATTCCATTATGCATGTGTGGTTAGTTTGCCTTATAATAGAGGTGTGGTTTTGCTAGGGTATAGTTTTGAATTCTAAATGGTCACTGAAAGAAGGTTCCTCAATAGTGTCTTGTAACCCGACCTCGACCTGGTCATAAACTTTATGACTCCAAAGCTGCAGCTCATCCAGTTCCTCTGCAAGCCAACGTTCCAACACATTAACACACACACACACACACACACACACACACACACCATTCATGGAACTTTTCAGAGAAAAGTACCTCTAAAATGTTTGATATGTATTCCTTTGTTTCTCAGGTGTCTTCACATGCCATAATGGAAATACTGACAATTTTATTGTGTGTTAATCAAACTTTAATTGTGTGTAATCCTGCATATTAATGTAACTTTGTGTTTCTTCTACTTGTACCTGCCATCCTTGGTATCTGTCTGACCGTCCTGTTTTGACTGAACCAGTCCCACATAGGAGATTACAGTAAAATGTATTGTTCTGTGTGTACAATTTTTCTGGGTAGAAATGACTAAATTCTATACCATCATAAACTATGCAAAGAAGTTCTCCTGACAAGACAAAAGAGAATCTTCCCGCTCGGAAATCTCTGAAAGTGATTGGTCCCCGTATGCAAACTAGGCGTGAACCGATCCTTTCCATAAGAGACCCGCACAGAGCTCGCTTCCTCTCTCTCTCCTGCACTTGTCCGAACCCACTTCTTCAGAAGACCCATGGCTCCCTTTTAGGGAGCATTCTCCATTCTCCGTTTCTCTTTTATTTTTCTTTAAGTATTTTCTTTATTTTCGTCTTCGGACTTTTCCTACGTTCAGTGAAATGAACAGCCGGCAACTTTAACTTTAAGGAGACTTGAGCATCCCGAGGCCGCACGCACTCTTAAGAAAGCACGGCCGAGCCTATGGCTCTTCAGGGAGCCCTCATCTCCGTTTTTCTTTCCTTTACTAAGTTTTATTTTCATATTCGCCTCTCCCCCCACAAAGGGAGATGAACTCTGAATCATTTATTTGGTAACTTCACGTTCTGTGAACCTTTAAACCTTCGCGCGAGTCTGCTCGCACCGGAAGACACGAAAGACCGCACAGATCCAAAAGGACGACCCACGCACGCTCGTCTTTCACAAATACAAAGAGAACCATACGCAAGTATTGATTGGATTTGATTGATGTGATTTCTTGTTGTCTCTCTCAAGGTTACATTGCCTGTGATTTTGCCATGCTGAGATCATCTCGGTGATCTCTCTCATCCTGACCTTTAGTTTCACTTTCTCCCTTTCATCCTCTCCCTCTCTCATCTGTTATCCGTTTAGTCTTGTATTGTTTAACTGTATGTTATGTACATAGACATATAATCCGTGTATATTGTGTAGTCCGTATATTCTGTAGTTTTGCATTTATTAAAACCATTATATCCATGACTGCTTCTGTTTAAATGCTCGTAATTACAAAGTCAATGAGATGTCGATCCCAGCTACAAGCTTTTATTATTTACTACGTTGAGTAGTTTAATTTTATAAACACAGAAAAATTTATGTTCACGGCCAGAAAGTTAATATTCCTTGGAGTTTATAAGAAGTGATAACTTTATTGAGAAGTTGATAAGTTAATCTTACGGCCGTTTTGCTGGACAAACAGCTGTTCGATAATTACATTAATTTCCATTAAGGATATCTCATAAACGATCTGAAATAAGATTATTGATATATGAATGAGGAATTATAATTCGTTGTGATTGATTATTCATATATTCATATAATCGATTTATTTTCAACTTCGATAATTCAATTTAACTGTAATATGCAATATATTAATCATATTCATGATTAATTATTAAAATTCCCTATAGATCATTTGAGCTAAGGTTAACGTACTACCCAGAGTTGCTACACATATAGACAATAAAAAATAACAAGTTAAATAGTGACTAGTGAATAGTACAATAATTTAACAGCATAACGTCCCGGTTACGTATGTAACCCTTGTTTCCTGAGTAGCGAATGGGGTTTCGCTTAGAAAGCCTCTCACTTTCGAGAATACAAAACGAGCCAATGACAAGAAAATGAAATGGGTCTGCGGAATTTGCATAGCATAACTCGTGGGTATTTAAGGAAGTACGCTGGCAACATGCAGATTTCTTCGCTGAGGAACCGAGACTGAACTCCGGCGTTCCAGTGGTACAGCGGAAGTGGCAGGGAGACGTAACCTCTCTGTTCCCTACTCAGGGAACAAGGGTTACAAACGTAACCGAGACGTTCCCTTTCGTGGTCACTATGAGTTACGTCGTGACGACGAATGGGGTTCCCAGTCGAATCACGCCACCTCGGCTGTCTTCCAGTGCCCTGCGTAAGTCTGAGCTCCCTGTCGTGATACTGGCACGGACGAAGGACTCCTACTTAACACAGGAATACCAAGGTACACTGGGAAGCATATCTCAGTGGAAATATGCAATTATTGCCTGCCCGAAGGCGGGGGATTTACAAAATACACATATGACCCGAGAGGGGGCTGCATATGGAGAAACACTGGGCTGTCCAGCCCACATGGTGGCACCTAGCCAATTGCGAAAGCTGCCGGTGGCATAACTCTGGCGTTGATGTCAACAGTGCTGGAGGAACTCAGGGCTTCTCGGGGAGGCTCACCTGAGGAGAATATCACACGTATCCAGTCCGTGGAGTGGAATGGCGAGCAAGCAGAGACACCTGAGCAGATCCTAGTACCGGCTGGTTGAAGCGAGTACATGAGAGGACAGTGGCTCCACTCGGAGATTGTAGAATCTCGCGAAAGTGTTGAGTGTCGCCCAGCCTGCAGCTCTGAAGATGTCTGTTAGCGAGGCGCCATGCGCTAGAGCCCAAGAGGAGGCCACACTCTGGGTGGAGTGGTCCTTCACACCAAGGGGGCACGGTCGACCTTGCTGCTAGTATGCCAAAGCAATGGCGTCCACTATCCAGTGAGACAACCTTTGCTTGGAGAGAGTCTTTCCCTTTAGCTTCCCACCATAACAGACAAAGAGCTGGTCTGAGGTCCTGAAACAATGTGTTCTGTCTACATAAGCATGGAGGGCTGTACTGGACAGAGCAGTGCCAAGGCTGGGTCTGCCTCCTCCAAGGGTAGCGCTTACAGGTTCACCACCTGATCTCGAAAGGGAGTGGTGGGAACCTTGGGCACATATCCAGCACTCTGCAGGGCAGTTAAAACCACTGAGTGGTCCCAAGAGAGAACAAGAGGAGGGCGAGGAGGATTCAGTCTCCTCGCTCCTCTCAGGAACCTGATGACCAGGTCGTGCTTTCCCACGGACTTACCCTTGACTGCGTTGTGATGTGCGGCAATAGCGGCAACATACACTTTCAGGGTGGAGGGAGACAGCCTTCGCTCCAACCCTTCTTGCAGGAAGGAAAGCACGACACTGATCGAGCATTTTCTGGGGTCTTCTCGGCAAGAAGAGCACCAGGTGACGAAGAGGTTCCACTTCAACGCGTGGGCATGTCTCATGGACGATGCTCTAGCGGAAGTGATGGTAGCCACCACCGCTAGTGGTAGGGTACTCAAACCTGCCCCATCCCATCCAGGAGCCACACATGGAGGTTCCAAAGATCGGGATGAGGGTGCCATAGGGTGCCCCGTCTCTGAGAAAGGAGGTTCTTCCTCAGAGGAATTGGCCAGGGAGGTGCTGTCGCGAGGAGTACAAGTTCGGAGAACCAGGTCCGGTTGTGCCAATGAGGGGCAACTAAAATGACCTGCTCCTTGTCCTCCCTGGGGGAAACACATACTTGCAGAGGCCAGCTGTGCACCAGTGCATCCATGCTGAGCTTGCCCTCTGTCAGGGAGTAAAACTACCTGCGCGTCCCCGAACTGATCCCAAATCAGCTGAACCGTCTGGGGATGGAGTCTCCATTCTCCAGGGAGAGGCTGAAGCCGTGAGAGCTCGTCGGCTGCACAGTTTAGGTCTCCCGGGATATAAATGGCTCGAAGCGACCTCAGATGCTTCTGACTCCATAGGAGGAGGTGGAGAGCGAGTTGTGACATACAGCGGAAGCGTAGACCACCTTGTCGGTTGATGTACGCTACTGTCGCAGTATTGTCTGATCGGACTAGTACGTGTTGGTTCTTGAGCAACGCATGGAAGCGGTGCAGAGTGAGACGTACTGCCAGCAACTCGAGGCAATTTACATGCCAAAGTCGCTGGGGTCCTGTCCAGGAGCCCGCGGCAGCATGTCCATTGCACATGGCACCCCAGCCCATGGTGGAGGCATCTGTTGAGACAAAAACATGCCTGGAAACTCGTTCTAAGGGTACTCGGAGTGTGCTGTGTTGCCATGCCCACCTCAGGACTCGATCGCGAAGCCAGAGCTGAAGCGGTCTCATATGAAGCAGTCAGAGCAGCGTTACTGCGGCTGCGGATGCCATATGCCCCAGGAGCCTCTGAAATAACTTCAGTGGAACCGCACTCTTGCCCTTGAACTGTCAGGCAGTGGCGTCAGCAGTGACTGCGTGCACTCGCTCGTAAGCTGCACGCACATGACGACCGAGTTGATTTCTATACCGAGAAAAGAGATCCTCTGCACGGGGCAAAGTTTGCTCTTCTCCCGGTTGACCAGAAGGCCCAGACGGGCTAGGTGCCGGAGCACTAGGTCCCTGTGTTCGCAAACCTGGTCTCGAGAGTGAGCTAGGATCAGCCAGTCGTCGAGATAATTCAGGATGCGAACCCCGTTTTGCCGTAGCGGCACAAGGGCTGCCTCGATGACCTTCATGAAGACGCGAGGAGACAGGACTAAACCGAATGGGAGAACTGCGTACTGATATGCCCGCCCTTTGAAAGCAAACCGTAGGAACCGTAGGACGCGCAGGTCCAGGATTGGCCGTAACCCACCGGTTTTCTACGGTACAATGAAGTAGGGGCTGTAGAATCCGGACTTCATTTCGGCTGGAGGGACAATCTCGACTGCACCTTTCACCAGTAAGGTAGCAACCTCCGTACGCATGACAGGGGCATTGCCACCAACAATACTGTAACGGACTCCCCAGAAGCAGGGGGGAGTTTGTGTGAACTGAGTCGCATAGCCGAGCCTGATGGTTCTCTCGACCCAGTGGGACAGGGTGAGAAGCTCTAGCCAGGCTCCCAAGAACTGAACCAGCAGGCTCATGGAAACCACAGATGTACCCTCAGTGGGGCAGCGAAGCGGAATGACCGTCCCGGACATGGGCGGCGTAGCGACACGTTGTGGGGGCATGGTCATTTGCCACGTCCTGACAGAGGAGGCCAGGGAAGGACCAGCGTTCCTGGGGCCTGCTCTAACAGGGGTCTGGCGACAGAGGGGGACGAGAGTGGCAAGTGTAACCAGGTCTTAAAACGAAGTCTTGGCATAATAATCCCTTTCTTAAAGTTAATCTTGAGTCTTGAGATAAATGTTTTAAGTTAATTAATCAAAGTACATTTTCTATGTATTAAAAAAAAAAAAAAAAAAAAAAAGTTAAGTGATGACAATGAATAAATAAGTGTTTGTTAAAAAGGTTGGTTTAAAAAAAAAAAAAACGCCATCTACAATAAGTGATCAAATGCATAAAAAGATAGAAAAAGAGCGATTTTCCCCCTGAAAAACTGTTCGCACTACAATTCCCATGCTCCTTTTGTGAGGAGATGACCAATCACTGAGCTCCAAAGCTTCAGGCAATCGAGCTCCGCCTTCACTTCCTGTTAGCTACTTCCTGACTGAAAGACTGCATGGCTGTTTCGTTGCCTAGCTGAATTCCGAATCAATTACCATCCATAGGGTAAGGAACATAAATATCCCCTCCAACGGGATTCCATTAATTAATGAGGATGTTAAACATATGATGACGGCTATGTTGTCATGTTTACACTTTATAGAGAGCGCGATCGGCAGACGGCTGCCGCTGATCAGACAGCCAATTTAGAAAGACCCACTAATTGACTCAACGGTGAGTGGAAAAAAAAACTCTGAGACCTGTTAGGTTACCTGTAAAGGAACTAATTATGCTGGAAATGGTAACAGTTGATAAGCTGCCGTTTAGAAAGGCTGTTAACGGCTGTAATAGCTACTCAATGCTGTATCACGATGCTAATGTTGCTAATGTGAGCCTAGTTACCCTGCTAGCTTGGGTGTTCAGTGCTACATGTGCTCTTATCCTTGCAAAAATGGATCTATTTCCAGTTGGGTTTGCAAAAGATGCTGTTTTCTATATCAATATGTTTACTATGTGTGTAAAAGGAAAAAAGGTGTTAAAGCATATGTATGTGAATTTCTTGTCAGTGATTTAAGAGGTCAATTTTTTAGTGCATTCCCTCACTGTTACCGGTGCAGGGAGGGATGATAAAGCACGCTTAGCCTTACTAGTACCTCCTAGATCTCTATGAATGTTCTTGCATTATTTGTTTTGCACAAACTGTAGCTCTTATTTGTATTGTATTTGTATTGTGAGATTGTTACTACCTTGAATAGCAATAACCATTAATACTTGAAATTGGTTTTATTTAAAATGAATGAACATGGATGTAAAAGCGCTCTAGGATATATTTATAGTTCACTACTATAAACACTTGGATCTGATACTTGATATATTATTGTCGTACGACTGAACCTTCTTGAGAACATGATTTGAACCAGTTGATATAAAGTGGAATGTTATTGATTGGTGATAATTCATGAGATAGACAGAATATGAATGTAATGAGCTTTTGGATTTCCTCTGGCCAACCCATAGGTCAGGGTTTTTTTTGCCAGATTTATTCCGTTGATGCACATGGATCGGAAGTCACGCCCGACCTGGAGCTGAAGCCTTCCGGTTGGATTGGGATTGGATGTTCACACCCTGAAACCCCGAAAGATTCCCAGCATACGTTGGGTGGCGAGCCACGGACCCACGAGCATAAGTCTATGCGCAGTCTCACTTTCCCTCCTTCGCGGATTGTGTGGTAGGATCCACGAGCACTGGCATACTGATACTGTCACGACACTGATTCAACCAAAAAAAGGGCCCCAACGAGCAATAAGACTATTTTTGGAACTGGGTTTTATTTCTTTTGTTTTAAGGGAAACTTATGCCGGCTTTATTATTTTCTTATTTCTTTACATACATTCTCTGAACTAAATTGTTACACTGTTTGTTATTGTTCCTGTTGTTAAACAAAGAGTGATCACAACAACACAAATTACTGTTTTCTGTCTTTATTGATGTCAAACCACTGGCTCTTAAAGACTTAGCATCTTCTGTTACTGGTCCAAATACTGTTAAAGATAACTAATTACCTGTTACTCTGTTATTATATCGGAAAAAGGGTTACACAAGGCAGAGCGTCGCACACTGCCATCCACGGCCTCTTGGGGCTCGGAGGAAGGGGCATCAGTTCTTAGAAAAAAGATTCTCCCCTTGCCCTCCACCGGGGGAAGGAGTGGTCCTGCTACCAGCTCCTGAGCAGAACTCTGAGCCCTGACTCCAAGCTGCCCGTCTCAGAAGCAGTGTCGCCTTCTTGCGACCTCCTTCTGCTCGGGGCCGGTGAAGGCTTCACCACAGGGAGGTGGCCTCGGCGGGAAGCAGACTAAGGAAACCGCACGTATGGATTACTGTCGGTGCAGAAGTCTGCTTCTGGCAAGGTTGAAGACTGTTGGGCGCTGTCCTCAACCACACCACCAAAGAGCCCAGCCAGGGACATGGGGAAGCTGAGAAAATGAGTTCCCAGACACCCTCACATCAACCTGACTGAGCCCATTCCTGGACCACACTTGTGGACATCACCTGGCCAAGGGATCACGCAGGTACCGATGTCACCCGTAGAGCAAGGTCAGTAGTGTGCGTGGCGGATCGACCAGCCCGGACATGGGAGGCATAGCGTCCCTGCGTGGGGGCGTGGTCTAGTTTCTGCGTTTATCAGTGTTGGCCAGGGAAGGACCAGCGTTCCACGGCGGCCTGGTCTGATAGAACTCCCAGGTCAGCACTGCCTCGAAGGCGAAGACGACACACAACACTGCATGGCGGAGAACATACAGACCATGATTACCGCACCAACGAGGGCAGTGAAGGCGGAGGATGCCCGCGGGCCGTGATAAGTCACGGGAACTCTCGCAACCCGGAGGCGTCCTGATGCACGTCCGGGAAGAAAGGCACTCGGGGCGAGTGCTGGTAGTGCAGCACGCGCCGCGCCCAGGAACCAATCGCCCAGCCTACAGCGCTCGGGGGAGGGTGGCGCCACCGATGCTTTCAGCTGCCCGGGAAAGCATGGCCATCAGCTCTGGATCTGACTCGGCTAACGATGGCACTCCTGAGGGAGGGAACACAACCAAATCCTCATTTCCAGAGGAATCAAGCCCGCTGTGAGTGACATGACATCATCTGCTGGAGCCCCGAATGAAAACACTGGGTCCCCGAGAGGATCCAGGCACACACGGAAGCTCCAGGGTTTGCGATGTGGAGGGGGGCGTGGCCCGAGGAATGACTCGTCGGTTATTGTGCCACACCGTAACCCTCAGATCACCCTGGCCACCAGCCAAAGTATCCCCTCTCGAGGAAGAGATAGATTGAGGTGTAGCAGAGGGGACTCTACCCACACAGAGATCATCGAGTCTCGATCTAAACATCGCGCTGGTCATGTTCCTGCAAAGAAAGCATGACTCATCCACGAGCGCTGCCGAGCGTGATTAAGCCCAACATGCCAAACAGCGCTTGTGACCGTTAGGCAGATGAATCACGCACCCACATCCAGAAAACACACAGGCGAGTTGTCTTGAAAAAGACGTGCCACATGCAGCTCTTTTAGAGAGAGGAAAAAGCTTAGCAGAGTGCTGAAGCGCCCAAGGAGAAGCACACACACTGTCGACAGATCACTGCACAGATCAGATCAGCAGGCAATGTGATCTCGCTGGAACGGGCCATTGCACCAACACGCTGGAGAGCCGCTCGTCTCGTAGAGTGAAGATAATTCAGAATGGCGTGTGGGAGTGAAGAAAACTCCTGGCTCCGAAGCGAAAACATATCTGCATGTTGCCAGCGTACTTCCTTATATATCCACGAGGTGGGGCAGAGTTACGCTATGCAAATTCCGCAGACCCATGGCATTTTCTTGCCATTGGCTCGTTTGGAATTCTCGAAGGTGAGAGGCTTTCTAAGTGAAACCCCATTCGTCGTCACAACATAACTCGTAGTGGCCACAAAAGGAAACTATAATAGATTGATAATCGCAAGTGGTATAATATAATAATAATAATAATAATAATAGCAAATACAATGTAATATCAATTGCAGAATAATATAGACAATAATAAAAATAGTAAGTTAAATAGTGACTAGTAGGCCTACCTACCCGAAACGAGTACTTGTCATAAAAGTCGGTTTTAAGAAAATCTAGATGAATAATTCGATTTCAGGAAATTTACTTAATATAAATTATAATATAAACTAAAACTATAATATAAATCATGTCAATGTCTCATGTCTCAACTTTCACAGCTAAGTCTGACTGACCACGGTGGCCAACTAACGTTACTATTACTAATTATATAATGACCAAATACAACCAGAAACAAATGTTCAGTCTTGCTTGTGAAAGGTAATTCCCCGAGACCTGTTTTCAATTGTGTGGCAATTTGTATAGCCCCAAGCAGCACACAAAGCAGGCATTTTTCTCACTTACCGTTATGAGGGTTATGGGAAAGTTGCCCTCCATATGGCGGCGCTGTTGACGTACGATCCAGCAGCCAATAGGGCGTCTGTATTTATTATATGGTCTATGGTCCAGATACCCTTACGCATGGCCCTGAACCGTGTCAATGACCATGCTGTAACAACCTTCACCACACAACGGAATTATAGCAACCTTTTGGCCATGTCGTTATAATGTTGTTAGAAGGTTTGGTAGGCTACGTTGTGCCAACGTCCTGTGTTTGCTTGGGAAGTATCTTCTAAATGTTTTGCCTCGCGTAACTAACGGTAAAAATAAGTTTCACTTAAATGCGATACTTAATCATGAATAACATAAGTGTTTTTGTATGTAACAGTCAGAAACTGTATTTGAAATTAAATTAATATGTATTATGACTTTATTTTATTTGACATGCAAAACATGACATGTTGGTTCGTGTTGAAGAGCCGCTAACAAAGGAATCTATTCACATATGTTTTCTCTCTTAAAATGTAAGCGAGTGGCAATATAAGCATTATCATATGTCTAAAAGATTGAAATCTGTCTGGTAAAACAAGAGCTTATTGATACAGTTAAGTCTATCTGCTATTTTATTCCAACATTTAGTTTATACGTAGAGTTACGCTTCAGCTAAGTTTAATGGTGCAATGCAAAAATATTTTGTAGTGCGTAAGTTGTAACTTAGTCCCCATTTACGTCAAAACTAGCTGGTGCTGGTGCAACCGACCCCAGGTGCTGCATAGTTCTTTGTTCCGTCAACATCGCATTATTAAAGGGATAGTTCACCCATAAATTCCTACCAGTAAATATGAAATGCATTTGTATTTTATTTTTAAACACCTTAATCTAGAAAGAAAGAAAGAAAATAAGAGTAAATAATCAATGAATAATAATATAATTAATAACCTTTTATAATTTGAGACCATATATTGTGGTCGTTTGATGAATTATGTCACGCTGACATCATTGATCAATGTCAAACTAAGATTATGTACCACAATGCCTTCTAACTATTTCATAGAAATACTAATGCCTTTCTTAAGGATTGCTTATATATGAATTGTATCTCTGGCTTATAGTGTCACAATAGAAGAAGACAATAGAAAAAACTGGAAAAGCAGGGCAGGGAATTTAACTGATTAAGCAATCAAAGTCACATAAGAGAATGTACTTTCATTTACTTCACTTAACATGTAATATTTATAAAATATATATATATATATATTTACCTGTCTGTGAGGCACTTAGTCCAATGTACAGTACTATCCATTGAAGCATCCATATCAATTTTCTGGTACATCTCTCCATGCTTACCCTGTGGATTTGTGGATCCCTCCACAGGTGTTTGAGAATGTTTGAGAAACTGCTCGTGTTTTCCATTTTATACCACCCGCTTTTGTGTGAAGGTCTAGGAGGGGCTGAACATGGTTATGTGTCAAAATGTCAATAATCCTCAGAATAAAGGAATGTATGAAATGTATAACATTTTAAAGAAAACATTACAAGTTCTTGTGCTTTATGGCATTTAAAAAAAGTGAAATCAAACCGTTTCAAACAAAGTAGATTGGTTATGTGGTTTATATAAAAATGAACATAATTGTGACTCTGGATCACAAAACCAGTCACAAGTCGCACGGGTAAATTTGTGGCAATAGCCAACAATACATTGTATGGGTCATTAGGATATTAATAAAGATCATGTTCCATGTAGATATTTTGTAAATTTCCTACCGTAAATATATATAACTTTTTATTTTTGAGAGAGAATGCAGCACAATCGCAAACATAAATGGACAACTTTAAAGGCGAGTTTATCAGTGTTTCGATTTTTTTTGCACCCTCAGATTCCAGATATTTTAAATAGTTGTAACTCAGCCAAATATTGTCCTATCCTAACAAACCATACATCATCTGAAAGCTGAATAAATAAGCGTGCCATTGGTGTATAAATCTCAATTTTAAAAAATTGACCCATGTGATTGGTTTTATGGTCCACGGTCACAATTAGTATACAATGGTAGAACAGTATTTTATTAATCTCCTGAGGGGAATTAGCAGATGTCAAAAGTGTACACTGAAAAAAAAAAAGAGACATGAACGGCCAGTAACGCATTGAAATGTGAAATTTTGTAGAAGAAAAACTGAAATAGTATTTTATAACAATAATAATTTACAACTGTGAAAAAATGATTTTATTGTAGTTACAATGTGATATAACCAAAATGATGACTTTTATGTTAATGGAAGGTTAAATTTGTAGAATTTGAAACTTGAAAGAATTCAGGTGTTCTTAATATTTAAGCTCTTTTAAAATGTTTAGGTGTTTTAACTTGACACGTTTACCTCATTTTGAGGTGACATTCTAGGTGACATTCTATTTTCTATTGTGTTTCTTATCAACAGCAACCCATTTATATCAATGAGAATAGCATTAGAAGTTTGTAAATTACTAAAATTTACATTTACCCCTGTAATGTGCCCTAACATAATGGATGCATAAAGGAATAGTTTGGCCAAAAATTAAAATTCTATATTCATTTATTCACATTCATGTGGTTTCAAACCTATATGGCTTTCTTTCTTGTTTCAGCTGTTTTTTTGTTTTTTTTGTTTTTTTCAATGAAATACAAGCTTTACGAGAGTTCACAAAGCATGAAGGAAGTGTGAAATTAATCCATATGACTTGACTGATATATTTTAGGCCTTTAGAAGAAATAAAATAGATTTGTATTATGACCAGATTGAAATTTAAGCACATAAATTTGAGAGTAACACTGATCAACCCAATCAAACCTGCCTGCCATCATAGTGAAAGTTTGGAAAAACAAACCAGCAAAATAATCATAGCTCACAAGCATGTATATGTTATACATACTGTAGTTTGAATAAAATGATTTGTCTATAAACGGATCTGCTGATCTAAATAGAGTCACGACGGCTATTCTGTTGTTGTCATGTGTTGCACTGTCCAATGATCAGCACAGATAATTGGTCCACATTGTGTGGTCCTGTCTCAGTTTTAGACATTCTGTCACATTAACAATCACATGCAAGATACAAGATATGGATTTTACCATGGGAAGGTGGTAGTTTTGTCAGCTGTGTCTTTTGTTTTTAATTAACGTTAGTCCTTCTTCTTCAAGCTGTGGGAAAAAATATTTTTTTTACAGAACAAAATTATGACCAGGAGATTAGACAAAGTGAGAGACTCCCAAAAATAATTCAATTAAAATTGTAAAATGTCACCTGCATGTCATTACAAAATGCTATGTTTAGACAAAGCTGATCAAGCAGGCAGACACAATGTTGCAGCAAGCGTGTATGGATTTCACAAGCCAGGGAAAAATATTTAGCAATTAATGAAGTAAAATGGCTGCATATACTATGAAAGAATAGGTGGAGGTGTTTTTCAGCGGCAGGGACTGGGGAATGGTCAGGGTAGAAGGAAAGCTGAATGCAGCAAAATACAGAGATAATGAAATCCTGGCCCAGAGAGTCCAGGGGCCTATACCATGAAGCCGGTTTAGGTGGCTAGCCAGGCATGTTTCAGTTTAGTTTGCACCACCAACCCTGGGTTTTAGGCACCATGAAAGTGGTTTGGCTTTTAGCAGTGTTCATCACCATAGTAACTTACGCTCCACAGCTAACCTGGTCTGGGGCAGGTTAGTAATGCTTATTTAGAATAAAATTTTTGTATGATTTAAATATTATTTATGATTTATTATTATACCCTTAATCGATCACACATTTACACTTTATCAATTATTATTATGCAGTTTAAATGCATAATTTTATAAAGGTAATATAAATACGCTTTAGAATTAATAGATTAAGCTATAAAATGACTACATGTGAGCATAAATGTTCAATTCTCTCTATACCTTTATCAACTGTATAAACTAACTTCACAACTTGTTCTTGCACTGATATAGAAAGACTTTATCTTTCATAGACAGCTATTTTCTTCTTGTTGTGTAAATTTGTTTAAATTCTTAATATTTTTCAATCTCTTAATATTCTGCAGAATAGAGAAGTCAATCGCGTTGCTGTAAATAAGCGTTCGTTGCTGTAATTGCTGTCAAACTTGCTTCAGTTTTATTTAGAGGCCCAAACTGAGCAAAAATATGCAATTTAGTGCAGATGCTGATATTTATATGGCCAAAAGTAAGATGAAGTTCTGATAGTTTGTCATGTAAATTAGCCAGACCTTTATAATAGTATATTTAAATGCTTAGTTTTATGATCAAAGCTCTGTAGTTTTAAAACATATAATGCAATGCAATACATTGATTCAACTTCCTCAAAAGCCTGATGGATCTTTGATACTCATATTTTAACATGTTTTTTATAAAAATGAAGTAAACCTCAAGTAAAGTTGTAAAGTGTTCATCTTGAAATATTACTAACAATATAAAAGTTATTCTTATGTGTTAACCCAGTAAATATTTCACAGCAAAAAGATACGTGAATCACAAGCTGAATGTGGACGTTTTTACAATTATACTAAAAGGCCTTTTACTCGCTAAAATGTATAAACTATCAATCAGACGACAGAAGACATGTAGTAGATTGTGTGCAACAGGTTTTTCAAGCAAAGTTTTGATAATGTTGATCATTTAAAGGCCTTAAATTTGTCTATCAAATATAATACAGTAAGCGTTATACAGTTAAAGCATAAACAAGAAAATGGATGCATTGTCAAAGATGCAGAGATCTACCAGAGTAAATGTGTGACTTGTGCACAAAATATACACACACAAAGCCCAGCACACTCTACAAAAGGTCTACCACGCACTGGCCAGCCTCTTCTGGTTTTGAGAGGTGAGATTAATGCACTCAGAAGGCTTCCCCAGCTGAATTTCGGTCTCTCCCTCCCCTCCCTTTTATATTTGGATTTGTTTCAAATTAAATACCAGAGTAATTTTATTAGCATCTTTCTCACACATTGAGGAAGTGCCTAGATAAATGCAAAAATAGATTGGGTTGGCAGTTAATAAATAAACAGAAAAAAAAACATTAATGCATCACATTTATAAGCAATTTGTATAGGCAATAACTTCAATATACATAATAATTATATGTAAATAATACTATAGTGCCACTATCTTGTTGATTTGTGGATGGTGTTTAATTCTGTGTATTGAAAATAACCACCAAATAATAATAAAAAAGTCTATACAGAAAACTGCTTCTGAAATATTTTTTTGGCCCATAAGGGATGATTTTAAGGGAGGATTATTCTTTTATTGAGTTACTAAAATACAGTATCTGTGTGTAAAAAACACAGTTATTAAAATACAGACAGACTTCCCCACTTACACTTACATTTGTAAAGAAACATTGTGTTAAGAGAAACAATGTCATTACCGTTACAGAGATTTTTATTTATTTATTATTTTACTATTTGTATTACCTGATAAGCAAACCAATAAGCCTAAATGTAAAGATAAAAAGATTGACAATATGGTTAAATATCCATACAGATTTTATACATACATTTTTTAAATTGTATTTTTGATTGTGATTAGTGACATTTCAATACATAAACACATAAAGAGTAGCAGAACACAATTTATGTAAATTTGGAATTAAAATGAATTCTCTATATTTTCTTTGGAAAATTCATTGAAAAGGAAGGCATGTTTGATGTGAATGTTCCAGACATGGGTGGACTCATAGTATTGTAAAACTGACAATGAATTTACCAACGCAATTAGACGTCAGTATGTCAATATTTATGCAGCCTTTTCTTTAGCAAATATTTGACACGTTGAAAACTCCTATAAATAAATTGCGTAGAAACAAAACTAAATGTTCTGGTTTTCTCAATAGTATGTTTTCCTGAGTTTTCCTAAGCCAATTCAGATGCTGTGACAAGAATTACTGATAAACTGAAACAGATTTGTGGTGAGGTTTAATGGTCCAAAATTGGTTAAAAGTCTTAAAAGCAGCTACAGAAAACGTTTGGTGGAGGCTTGGTTGTTATTAAATTCATGTTTTCTCATTTTCTCCATCCTGCACTGATTTTTTTTGCAATAAAAATAAAGTGAAAAGTACAATTATTTTTGTTATTAGTCAGATTGTGTCCACATTTGTGCGTTAAACTGATATTAAACCACATTGTCTGCACTCAAAGCAGAAATACAGATATTTTCAAAGGGCTCACAAACTTATTCTTACCACAGTGACTCCAAACGGGACTGATATAAAATAAAAATAAAAATAAAAATCCAATCATTTTCTGTATTCATTCATTCACATTGGTATAGACATGAAAGAAGTGCACATAAATGAAGTAAACAAATGACAGCAGTTTATTCTGACTTTTATTGGCCTCTGTGTTTTGAACTCCAAGTAAAATCTTTACATGCAAAACACTTCCCTGCTGTGCAAGTACATGCACTATATATATATACAATTGCATCATGGATGAAAGACTAAATTTATACAATAATCATTCACAAACTAAACTGGCAAATATGGTTTTAAGTATTAGACTGGTGTGCTCTATTTTGTTTGTTTTTTGAAAATGTCATACAATCATAGATAGCTCTGTATGTGAATAAGATGTCATGAAAAATACAGCAAGATCACATTCATTTTGAAAACCTAATTGACTCATCTGGACTACAAAAGCTTAGAGTTCGTGTTCAACCCGATCTCACAGGAAAACGCAACTATTTTACAAGGTGGCAATTTCATCTGAATTTGAATGATATGTATCATACAAATGAAATCATGTGTAAACATACGAATGAGATCGTACAAATTTGCGACCAATTCGACAAAATGTAAAATAGTTACAAATTGCCATGAGATTGTGTTGGTCATGTCACGTTTTTTTTATTGTTTTTTTAAATATGATATTCATTGAGGTTCACTTATAATACTTGCTCTAAATTTAATAATAAGTGAGCATTTTTCACCAGTCTCTGACCCTACAACCAAATCACTCCACTTTGAGGACGCTTACCCTTTGAGACTTCAATATCAGCTACCACTGTTATACTTAAATATCCTAATTTCACAAAGTGCTGATTTTGCTGAGTAGTAACAATAAATGTTTGTTTTTGGAGGATGTTTTAAATGGTTTTTATAGTACAGTGACCTCTTATATATCAAAATATCAAGGAAAACTTGATTCCACATGACATGACCCTTTCAAATTTTCTGTGATGTCAAACAACAGGCAACCACACTTCTGGGTTCTTCACACAAGCAGCTTATAGTGATTGACATGAGCATTGTTGCGGTTCTAATGATCTGTTTTGGCATTATATAGTCGGAGCTGTGGCACAGACGGTGGTGCGGCCCATATATAAACAACTGGCGTGCTCATGGGGACCCAGGTTTGAGTCTGGCTCAAATCATGTCCCAGTCCCTTTCCAGTATTTTCTCCCCAAAAAATAGCTTTAACTTTATTCATTATTTCATTTGTTGGACGTATAACAGGATGTTCTAAAGCCTAAGGCATGACATAAAAGTAAAATCAGATAAGCAATGCGTCTTTATTGCTTGAATACACATTTGAAAATTTGAAAACATTCTGGAGCTTTAGTTGTGGACATTATGGGTGGGTGACATACTGGTTGACAATTTTTGGACTATCGCGGTATCGGTTATATGTCTGAGAGATGGTTTTTGAGTGCTGTCTTAAGGGCCGTTTACATGACACCATTTTCAACTAAAAATGGCCTTTCATTTACATGACAACAGTGTTTTGGGGAGCTGAAAAAGCTAACTTTTGAAAATGGGTTTCAAAGTGCAGGTTTTTGAAAATGATACTGTAATCGTCTCCGTTAAACTACAAAAACATGAATCTGTGAAAATGGTGACGGCATGCACATGCGTATTACGTGTTCAGTCTATAGATTTACATCGCCAACTACTGGCCTGGCATGCATAATACAGCGTTTTTAGTCATTTTCGCTGATCCGTGTGAGTGGAGATCTTTTTGACAACATTTGTCATCTGTACAAAGAACTTTTTTTCTGTTTTTAATACATCGTTGTTGTGTAAACATGAAGCCGCTGCTTATAGAGCATGCAGGTACTGAGTTCTTTTTGCCGCCTAATTGGGCTTCAACGATTAAATACACACACTTGTCAAAATCCCAGTCTTTGCCAGTGTCCTCATAAACACAATCATTTATGTCTTAAGTGAATGTAAACAGTTGAGAAAAAAAACTCATGTGTAACAGTATATTGGATCAGTGCATTAGGTCTTAAAGTGACAGCAGCCTAATAAACCTGCTGTCATCTGTGTCAATGCAAAAAAAGAGAAAATCTCTCAATGCTCTTGACTAAATCACTTATGTCTCACTTTAACAAAAATAAATGTATATTTTTTTACGAAGGCTAGTGTTTGTTTGTTGTGACTGAAATTGGTGAAAAGAATTCTGAAATTTCTATGGTTTTTTAAAGCAAAAATAATTACATTGTGATATATATCGTTATCATAAAATAACCTTACTCGTGATATAAGATTTTTGTCGTATCACCCACCCCTTTTTTTGTTTAAACACATATTTGATCACATAAATAATAATATTTGATATTGATTAGGATTAATAAACACTGTTTTTGATTGTACAGTTACTTCGAGCATAACAAAAACCAACTACAACATTTTCGCATTTTTCTGCTTTGAAAAGTTTTCATTCTCATATCTTTTCATAAAAAGCCAATACGTGCCACAGTAGTGCCGAGACCGTTAGATCACTGATGGTCCTTTGGTGATTTAGAATGAAACGTATTATACAAAGCATACTATCACCACAATTATGGTTTAAAATGTTAAATCAGCTGTTTGTGTGATGCCTTGGTGAAATGCAAATCTACCAAGAGCAGCAGTGGGGCAATTGGCCATAATAAAGCAGAGGTTTTGTCCAGGACCAGTGAATTCTCATAATTTGTATAAATTCCAGAGTTTGCCTTGATCCAGTAATCTTGATGAAAAGCTCCAAAAAGCTTTTGGAAACATGTTTTAGCTCTTCAATTTAGATTTTTAAGCTCAAATTGAAGTGCAACAGCTCTGTTTCTGGGATCCTGAACAGCCCGGAAGTGTCGCTTTGAAGCGTTTGTTGGTAAACAGTAATTTCATTAACAGGGAGTAAATTATACAAAGAAAACGAATTGCATTCGCAATGATCACAGACACTCTCGTGCATTAGAGCTGGTTATAATAGCAAAGAATGGAAATGCTGAGGTCATTCCATTGTAAATGTGCTTTCCTGATGCAATCCTGTGATTAGACTGCAGTCACAAGACAAACAGGCTACAGGTGACTAATTAAAGTAATATTGGCTTGCTTCACAGCCATTAAACTATTTTAGTCTATTCTTTTATGAAATAATTTAATTTGTCCATGGAAGTCGTTGTCTTCACACAAGGGCATTTGTATTTTCAGCATATTATAGACCACAAATAAGATGCATGTTTGAAATGGTTTTGTGGAATAGTGTGCTTACATAGAAGTGTTGTTATAAACCAGGCATACAGAGCAATGTGTTACAAAATTTGTATTCATTAGAAGATTATCTAACCTAAGTCATATTAAATGTATCCTTGTCAAACAGATCACATAAAATGATTTGTAATGGTTTAAAATTCTTAAACATTCTTTGGATTTAGTCTTATCTGTGCTGTGTAAACATCCCTACATGCTGTTTGCCTATTGGTTTAAAATAATTATTTAAATTTGATGTTGAAGGTGTTTAAATAAGTCAATAAAGTGTTAGTTTTGTTAAAGTGTAAATTTTAAATTTGACCTGACATTCTAAATGGCCTGTAAACATTCATAGACTGGGTAAAACTGGTTAAAATAGGGATTATATATTCTGTATCTGCCTTTTTTTTAAAGAGAAAGACTTTAATAATTATTTTTAATAAGAGGTTGCTAAGAGACATGATATTAACGCATTCCCACAACAAGGTAAATATTTGGAGTTTTTACAACTTAAACTTTAACTTAAAAAAACACAATGCTACTTTGGCCAGATAAGAGAACATGGCATGACATAACAGTGCAGTTCTTTTACTTTTACAATGCTAACCGATGGTCATTTGTATGTAAGTCACAGTGAACAGTAGAGCTCCAGACATCACATTTTGTTCTTTGAAAGCATATTGTGTGTCAGCCGGACAAGAACAATATCGGTACAGCCCAAAATATGCATTAGTGGAGGGGAATGGAGTTGGCAAATGGGCCAAGTACAACTTAAGGAAGTGAAACTGTCAAAGGCATGCACAAAGCTTTAAGAGCCTAATCACTTGAGATGTGATTCTCGTTATGAAGAGTATGCCAACGCTCAATCTTCTTGTCTTTGTTCTTTAGGCATTCATACCAGTGCTTCAAACGCTCACCTTTGGCAGTGATTCCAAGCTGGCAGCCCCCTGATCATGAAATATTAGTAGTATTAAAACATACCAATGCAATGTTTATTTTCAATAGAGGAATGAAATGAAAGTCAGTGGTGAATGGTCAATTTGAAACATAATGACAACTGTTTACACCTAGTATCAACATGTTTTCTGGTTCACAAGTAGACATTGCTAAATATATGTGCAAATGGTATCAAGATGGCGTAGATCAAAACCCAAAAATGGTTTGGTTCCATCACCCTGAATTCAATGTTTGTTTGTTTTTTTGAAAAAGTGTTTTTGGTTAAATGCTTGAAATAAGGTCTGTGGATAACACAAGCTCAAGCTATTTTCATGTTCTATGACATAAAATACATCAATATTACCCTCTTGTGATATTTTTTTTAAAGATTTACTGGTCTTGAAAAAGGCAGTTGCTAACAAGTGTCTAAATGGGACTACAGAGGTTCAGGGAAACTTTCAGAGAAAATGTTTTTTTTTGTTGTTTTTGTTTTTTAAATAAAGATTGTAAAAGTTATCAGAAGCTTAATGGTGGAGACATTGAAGTCATATGACCGTGGTGTAGTTCGTTTATATGTTACACTTTTTACTTCTTCCGAATGTATTATTCTGAATTTCAGAATTCATAAGTTGTGTTAGTTTGTGAAGATAACCATGATGAACAAAATGTGCAAGAATCTTTTGTTAGTCACAAAGCTTATTTTCTCTAATAATCCAAAAGCCAATTGAAAAATCCTATTGGTTAAAAAGTGGAATTTGGAATTTGTGGAATTTGCATGCCGAGCTACTCCCCCAAGCAAACGGGTATATAAGATGCCGGCCCACATCCACTCATTCAGATTTTGCTTCGGAGCTGAGTGGTTGCAGACAGTGGTCACTCTTTCCAGTAACAAAGCAATGATAAGAGTGTGCAATGGAGGAGATCTCTCTTGGTGGTGGAGAGGGCACATTCAGTGGGTTTTGCCATTCACAAATAGAGCAGTGCACAGTAAAGTGCAGCGAAATCCCCTTGTGCACTTTAGCACAAAAGAGCAGATTTTCCTAAAAGAGCAAGCAGGCGAGCATCTTTTTAAAGATGCCTTTCCGTCCATGTGTTTCTGGATGCGGTCGTTTCCTGTCTTCATCTGATGGCCACGATCGCTGTCTCACATGCCTGGGGCGAGAGCATGCTGAGACAGGCACTACAAGGGCATGACCATGTCGACATTGCGGTCGCGACTCTCCTTCCTTATGAAGGCTACAGTCCCCTCTGATGTTACCCAGCTTGCTGCCTCTGCTCAAAGCAGAGCCACGAGTATGGTTAACATTCTGGGAGACCTGAGGGTTACAGTGGGAGCGTTTTACCCATGCCAGTCCCCACGGACCTCCCGCTCCTCTGCAGTGCTGTGTGCCATTGAGCTGCCGAGTGATGGCACGGGGGACCCAGCATGTCATTCGGCACTCCAGGTGAGAATTAGATGTCGATAGTTGCATCGGAGTGCGGGATAATTGTCCTCTGCAGAGGAAGATAAGGCTGAGCTTCCCTCTTTGGCCGTGGTCGCTCATGCCGAGTCGGATGCAGAGTTGATGGCCATGCTTGGACACAATTGTCCTGAGCACTCAAGGTTGGATGATTGGTTCCTTGGTGCAGTGTGCGGTTCACAGCCGCGTTCTGCCTCAGTACCTTTGTTCCCGGAAGTGCATGAGGAGGTTCTGAAGTCCTGGAAGGCACCTTTTACTGCACGAAGCCACTTCGCAGCCTCCTCCACTCACACTACCTTTGAAGGTGGGGCTGCCAGGAGATTCCCCAGGTGGAGCGTGCAATTGGCAAAGTGCGCTTTCTTTCATCTCACAAGGTGGCCTCTTCGGGGAGACTGTCGAGGACTACGCCCAGCAACCAGGGGCTGCCCCCCAGTCTGCTCGTCGCTGAGGGCATCCCCCCCGGGGCGTCTACATCTGCTCTGGCGCGACCAGAAACTACATTCCAGCTGCCCCGATGAGCCTCCCAGGCCCTTCACAAGCTCCCGTTCAAGATGCTAACGCTGAAGTGCATTGTCACATGCGATCGTCCCCAAGATTGCTTCGCAGCAATCAACCGGAAGGACATGTATTTCCACATCTCGATTCTGCTTCGACACAGAACGTTTCATTGGTTTGCCTTCGAGGGTCGGTCATACCAGTACAAGGTCCTCCCCTTTGGGCTGTCCCTGTCTCCCCACATCTTTACCAATGTCGCAGAGGCTGCCTTTGCCCCACTAAGGGAAGTGGGCATTCGCATTCTAAATTATCTCGACAAATAATTAAGTTCACTCTCAGGATCTTTTGTGCAAACACAGGGACCTGGTGCTCAGGCGTCTCAGCCATCTGGGGCTTCAGGTCAACAGTAACTGCCTAGAGTTGTTCGCAGTGCTGCTCACCCTGTTCCAGTTTCGGCCAAGGCATTGTATGCTTACGTTGCATGTCACAACTCGTCCGCCATCTCCTCCCCTTGAGTTAGCAGCGGCTTAGGTCACTCTGCACCATTTACATTCCGAGCGAGCTCAATCGTGCGGCCAACGTGCTCTCATGACAGCTCACATTCCTGGGAGAATGGAGACTCCATCCCCTGGAAGTCCAACTGATCTGGGGTCAATTCAGGAATGCACAGGTAGACCTGTTTGCCTTCCAGGAGTCCTCCCACTGGTAGCAATTTTACTCCCTGATCGAGGCCCCCCTCAGCACGGACACATTGGCACACAGCTGCCCCAGGGTCCTACACAAATACGCATTTCCCCCAGAGAGCATGCTCGCACAGACACTGTGCAAGGTCAGGGAGGACGAGGAGCAGATATTGATGGTTGTGCCTTACTGGCCCACCTAGTTCCTGGTTCCTGGTCTCTGGACCTGAGGCATCCCGGCCTAGGCAGGACCTACCGCAGAGATCTTTCCATATGTAACACTGCCCCACGGGTCAGTCCATATGTGTATTTCCACATGCTCCTCCCTACGGGTAGGATGTGGCCTCCCTTTCCATTGGAATAGGTGCACTTCCCCAGCGTTAACACAATGATAATGGATGAAAAAAAGGGGGAATAAAGATCCGAAGCACTCTTTCCGTGAAACAAAACCACAAGGACAGCAGCTACGACCGTCTCCATGGTAAGCCCCATTGGCATGGATAGCTATCACTTGGGCTTACGTGGGGAGCTGGGGGAATCGGAGATGTTATGTCCCCCCTGCCAGAACCCTGAACCACCCACTGAATGGCCGGGACACAGTCTTGGCTCCACAGCATAAACCTGGATGTATGCCGCCATCTTATATACCTGTATGTACGAAGGGTGTGGCTCGGCATGCAAATTCCACTCGCCAATTCCATTGGCCATTGGCAGAGGTGATTGGGGCTTCCAAGTGAGACCCCATTTGTCAGTCAACATAATGTCTCCGTTCTCTCCATCAGGGAACGAGGGTTACGTCAGTAACCAAGAGGTTTTCAGGCATAGTTGTGCTTGGAGTTAATTGTTTTATTTGTGATAATGCAATAAAACATGCCAAATTGTGCAGAAAAATGTTTTGGCCAGGCTGTCATATAAAGTAATTATGAACACATGCAAATCAATTTATGCAAATAAATGAATATGTTGTAGTCCATGTATGCTTTTTCCTGCAAGCTTTTTTGCTTTTCTATGCCTTTTTTTGCATAGTAAAATAAAACCTGTAGTTGTAGATTGACTTTTTGCCAAATCATTTTGTCAGATAAATATCTTAAACAGGTTAAGTGTTTTGATCTTCCCTCATATGTAAAATATTTAGGAAATATAAAATATTTTCATCATATTTTGACAGTTTAATCAAACTATTAGGGTCATTTAAAACAAATATCCCTTCCTAATGTTATCTCCATATCTCCAAACCTGACCAGATCAGCCAAGACAGATGTTAATACCAGGTGTAAACATAGCTTAAGAAAAAGTGAATACAATGACATATAATAATATACAGGGCCTGAAATTAACACCCGACCACACGCCAAATGCGGGTGAATTCTGCCATTGGCGGGTAACACTGTCAATCTACCTGCCACATTGGCAGGTAGCCAATGAGAATCGACCCTTCGCGGGGAGTTTGATTGACGGCGATCTGGCCAATCATAATCCGCCGAATCCGCCTTTTTTTTTTGTCGACAAAGCAGTCAGGAGAGTTCAACGTTGGATGATTTGAACTTGAAAAAACGGAGTGTACTGAGTAGACCTACTGACATCTTTCCGCAGTTAAAACTTCATTCCTTCTTATGTTCATTCATGTTTATTTTATGCTATAAATTAACTAGAAAGAAGAGATGATCGGTTCACAAGCAGGCACCACAGCGATCTGTAAAGACACATTACAGAGCCACAAAAACGGTATTGTCTAAATTTCTTTAAAAATGACCAAATTTTAACGTTGATACTTTGTTTAAAATCAAAAGTAACCAGGACTGTCTTGTCTGTCAGCGTGTTGTCAGTGTCCTCCTCTCTGCTGCGCGATGTGTTTTTCATTGCGTGAGATCATGGTTTGGCGTGAGCGCGGTGTAGCTTGTCGGACATAGCAACAGTAACTAAAGCGGCTGGGTCTTTGCGTTTTTTTTTTTTTTTTTTTGTTTTTTTTTTGCAACTGTTGTTATTTGACATTTAAACGAAGTCAGCCATACGCACCAAACGCGAATATGCGTCTAAATTCGCGCCTGACGCGCTATTCGCGTCCGGTGCGAACGCAACATAACGGTTCCTGAACGCTGTAACTAACAGCTGCCCAGCGATCAACACAGCCGCGTGTGATTTGTTTACATAGCCTACGAGCTGCACTCGGTCTATATCTGTATTCTAAGAGTTATTATTACTTGTATGGATCTCGTTAATAACTTGACAGCACTTAAATGTGTATTCTTACAAGTTAAAGAACAAATGTTTGTGCAGTTCCTTTTTTTTCACCTTTTATGAGGCAAAAAAAAAAAAAAAAGCTGGCTGGTGGTCAAAAAAGTTAACTTCAGGCCCTGATAATATATATTACAAAATAAAAATAAATACCTATATAATCATTGGATTTGCCAATGTCGTAGTCCCATACTGAGATGTCAAGAGTCTTTTTAGCCAGCTCTGCATGCTTAATTTCATAGCTGAATTCCTGCAAAAGAACAGTTCACATGTCAAACGAGGGGAATCTTAGAAAAAATATCAAAGCAGCAGGAAAATAGCAAGCACAAAGAAGAACTCTCGGAATTGCAAAAGAACACTAACAAGGCTTCACATTGTTAAAATGTTGGACCAGATTATTCAAACACAACTACAGGAAAGAGATTACAAATGGAAATTATTGTCAGCATTGCAGTTGTGTTGCTGGCTTATTTACTCAATTAGGGTCATAAACTTAAACTAATGTTTACCTAAAATTACCAGTAGATTGAAAATATTTAATCATGATTAATCGCACAATTTTTTAGACTTAAATCACAGATTTCACACGGGCAGAAATTCGACTATACATACTTAATTTCCTATAAAAATGTAATATGTAATTAACATTTTGCACATAATTATAGACAAGCATTAAAATACCCCAAGTTTAAAATAAAATCAAGGGGAAAAAATTCCTAAGTCAGGGATTCCCAAAAATGTTTTGTCAGAGTTGATTTTATGCTCTTTGGCATAAAATATTAACTTTAAGTAAGTACCCCTGATTTTAAGTTAATATTTCAATAATTAAGTTAATATTAATCCTCTCTTTAATATGATCACCATGTTTAACTTGAACATTTATAATTACTAGTTCAGTCAGTAGATTAAAATATTTAATCAATTATTTACACGATTTTTCAAAGTGAATCACAATTAATCACAGATTTTGTTATGAAATGCAGAAATTTGTCTATATATACTTTAAAAAAAACCATCTAAGGTTACTTGACTGTAACCCTGTTCCCTGACAAAGCGGGAACGAGATGCTGCGCTGATTTAAGTGCTATGGGAAAATATCTTTGTTTGACCGGTTGTGAACACGTGTGGCAAACACACCAAGAATTTGCCTTAAATAACCTTTGATGATGATGTATATCAGAATGCACACGTCAGAGGCTATAAAAAGATGTGAAATAGGTGCGCTTTTCAGGTCACTTTGTCTGAAGAACGTCCTGAACACACCCTAAGTGTGGCAGTGCATCTCGTTTCCACTTTTTCAGGGAGCAGGTTTACGGTCAAGTAACCTGAGACATTCCCTTTCAAAAGCTACTCTAAATGCTGCACTGATTTAAGCGTTATGGGAACGAGAATACTAATCCCGCCACACTGGAAGTGTCTGGACCCCTCAAGGTGGTGTAGTGTGTGCACACAAACAAGAGAAAGGCCTCAGACATGAGTTTGGGATGTTGACTCAAGGACGTGTGAGCCCGGAGTAACATGAACATCCAAACTATAGAATCTAATAAATGTGTGCAGAGAGGACCAGCCTGGCGTATCACATACTTGCGGCAAGTCTCTCAAGCCTCTTGCTAAAGCCCTGGAGGAAGCATCACCCCTGGTAGAATGAGCCGTAACACCCAGAGTCAAAGCTTGACCATGTGCCTCATAGGCTAGGATGATGGCATCCCTAACCCAATGGTTACGGCTACTCTAGCACTGAAACAATCTGGCAGTGGACTGGGTCTGCATGAGAGAATACATACATTCTCCTAGTGGAGGGAGCCCTGGCACTCACAATTGTCTCTATTACATCCGCTGGAAGTCCAGTGTCTCTTAGCCGGTCTTTTAAAAATGTGACGCTTTGAGAAGCCCCCGCTTTCTTTTTGCCTCCCGGAACATACTGACAACGGCGTTGCCGAATAGGCAACTCCTTATCCAAAATTCCTTCTCCTTGATGCCAGTGAGGTTGATCCACAGATGTCTTTCCATGGCGACCATAGCACCCATGGAACGGCCGATGGTACGGGCCATTTGCTTGGTTGTGCGCAGAGACAGGTCTGTGGCTAGGTGCAGCTCAGTGAACACATTCTCACTAACATTTCTCCCGCTCGTGCTCAGTTCTTTGAGCAGGTCAGCCTGGTACGCCTGCAATACTGCCATGGTGTCCAGGGCAGCACCTGCCTGACCTGCCACCTGGAAAGCTTTCCACACCAACGTGGATGTAACTCTGCATGGTCTGGAGGGAAGTGCAGGCTTTTTAAGTGATGATGTGCTGCCAGGGGAGAGATATCCCGAGAGCATCTCTTCAAACTGGGGCATCATCGTATAACCCCGTGCCTTCACACCAACGATAGTCGAATAAATCGATGTCGGGGGCACAAAGACACAGAAAGAATATGGTTTACTCCATGACTTTGATAGTTCGTCATGGAGATCTTGAAGGGGAGGGACCGTCTCTCTGGTGCCTTCCCTTGGCCACCCGACAGAAATCTGTTGTCTAACTTCGATCATCTGGGGGTCTTTTGTTCCTGTGGCCAATCTAACTGAAGACTGTCCACAGCGCAAGTGACTAGCTCTAGTAGCTCATCGTATGATCTGTCATCACAACAGGAGCGCTCAGAGGCAGCGCACTCGAAATCCATTTCCCCAAGAGAACAAACGTCCTCAGCCCGGTCTGAAGAAGTGCCAGAGTGTGCTCCAGAAGTGTGCTCAAGGACCTCACGATCTGGTTAAAGAGCAAGAGAAAGGGGAGGACCAGTCTCCTGCTCTTCAGTCAGATCGACACGCGAGCCCCATGATCTTCTCATCAAGGACACGCAGGCTCGCTCTTCCCTATAGAAGGCAAGTCTGGAGCGGAGCACTTTGATGGGAAATGACTCGCAGTCCTGACACTCTGATATAGCGTGCTTCTCCCCTAGACAATCAATACAAAAGATCATCCTCCGATATGGGCTGTGAACAGGGTGGCACACATCTCTTTGTGGATTCTCGCAACATGATTCTCTTTTTTTTCCAACTCTTTTCTTTCTGTTGCAGAGAAAGAGAACGAGAGTGAGAAAGACTTTATTCCTGCCTGACAAAACTAACTCCTAGCAAAAGGGATAGTTTAAGGAGTAGCACACACGGCACACAATGCGGTTCTGAAGACAAAGGAACCTGAAAGCGCACCTGTCTCACGTCTATTTGTAGCCTCTGACATGCGCATTCCGATAACGTCATCATCAGAGGTTATTTAAGCCAAATTCTTGGCATGTTTCCCACAAGTGTTTACCACCGGTCAAACAAAGATGTTTTCCCAAAGCGCTTAAATCAGCACAGCATTGAGAGTAGGTTTTGAAAGGGAACAAAACAATTAAATGTAATTAACATTTTGCACACATAGCCATCATTTAAAGATAGAAAAGCATTAAAATAGCCAAAATTAGAAGAAAAATAAATAAATAATAAATTATTGACATAAAATATTTACTTTAAGTATGGCTGTGTTACAGGAGATCTGTGTTCTTTGTATGTTGGGGTGGGTTTTCACTAGGTTAGTTCAGTTTCTAGTGTTTTCAGTTGGTTAATCATTGTTTTTACATTCATTTTGCTGAGCAAGTTTTGCCAATCAGGTTTGTTCTGTGTATTTAAGCCTTGTGATTATTTTTGTTCTTTCTCAGTTCTCATTGTGAAATTACAGTTGTTCTTCTCCTGTTTTTGAGTTTTGTTTAATAAACATATTGACACACTGCTGCAAACAGATCCTTTCCCTCACGTTTGTACAACCGTTTGTGACACCCTGAGATTTTATGTTAATATTTCAATAATTAAGTTAATATTGATCCTGCCTTTATTTAATGAATGAGCAATGTTCCAATGTTAAACATGAACATATAATTACTAGTGCTGTCAGTAGATTAAAATATTTAATCAATCGGTTGATTGCACTTGATCACATATTTTTAAAGTGCTAAAATTTGACAGTGTATATACACTTTTATGTTTTTCCTGTCAGATTGCATTTAGTTCATTCTGAAAGAAAGAAAACAAAATAATATAATTAGCATTTTCCAAACAAAGCCTTCCACATAAAGATAGAAAAGCATTAAAATAGCCCAAATAACATTTCCCTAAGTCAGGGATTCCCAATTTTAAAGAATGTCTTTAACATAAAATATTTAATTTAAGCATCCCTGATTTTAAGTTAATATTTCAATAATTTAACAACAAATTTTCATGTTCACAGTTCTCTGATGTCGGTTAATGTCACATGACGGTAAATACAATTTTTTATTTTTTATTTTGAAATTGTTGAATTTATTGAACATATGGAATTTTAACATAAGAACGCACAGTATATCAGACAACGCAATCCAGAGATTTAATTAAATCCACCAATGCATTTGAATAGGCCTACCCAAATAAGCAACAGATGAATTATCACAATTAGAAAATCTTGGCATATGTCATAATCTCAGATGTATTAAGCAAGGCACAGTGAACAGGCTCCTGCTCCTGAACTTAAAGGGTTTGTTCACCCCCAGAAATGAAAATTCTGTCAGTAATTACTCACCCTCGTAGTGTAACAGCGCAGCGCTACGTCAGAATGTAGGCTCACTATTGGCCGACGCTGGTCATGTGTGTGATGCTGGCCAATAGTGACCCTACGTTCTGACGTGAACTCATGTCAGAGGCCCACACAGAAGAAAATGAATAGTTGAATAAAGTGGTTATTTTTGGGGGGGGTTTGCGCACAAAAAGTATTCTCGTCACTTGATAAACTTATGGTTGAGCCACTGTAGTCACTTGGACTATTTTAAACATTGTCTTTACTTTCTGGGCCGGCTATACAATAACATAGAAGCCTATGGAGGAGTGAGACAGCTCTCAGATTTCATCAGACATATCTTAATTTGTGTTCCGAAGATGAACGAAAGTCTTACGGGGTTGGAACAACATGATGGTGAGTAATTACTGACAGAATTTTCATTTTTGGGTGAACTTACCCTTTAAATAATTAGTAGTTGGGTATGAATAACCTGGTCAAACTTTTGTATTTGTGTCTGCATTTCTCTGGATCACTGTAACCTGATCCAGAGTATAGACACCTAGAAATAAACAACTATTTGATTAATTAATAAAGAAATATGTGAATAAATGCATTACAAGTGGACAACATACCTCATTAAACTCTGGGTTGAGTGTCTTCTTCTTGATCTGCGTCTTGTTCTTCGCTTTCTTCCCCATATCAGGTTTCAGACATCTATTCATAGAAATATGCACATAATTCAAAAGGTATTGGTTTAATTTTTTAGAACAGATTTAATATGAATGCTATATTTTAATGTTGTTTAATGCCTTAACTTATATAAGTGTTTCCTAAGCATATAATAAATACTGTATCATGTATATAAACATTGAGCAGAGAGAGACTTACATTTTGACAAAGGGATCAGAGTAGCCATTTGCATCCATTGCTGCTAAGTGAACACAGCGTACAACACCTACAATGAGACGACTCAGCTGGGTGTTGTACATTAGGGTAATCAGGATACGTCCTCTCTCTTCCAGCTCAGTGCCATCCTTCCCAGTCTACACAGGTACAAAAATAGAATGATAGCACAGGAGTGTTCATTGTAAATGTAGTTATTGTAGAAACACCTCATGCTACAAATAGCATGGATGTTAATTCATTCTGCTTCTGCTGGTATTTGCAGTTGACATACAAATACACAGGATGCACAAAATAATGGAATCAGTAAATGAAAATCAGTGTAAAAAGACTAGGGTTGGGCTTCTGTGTCATCTGGTCAAATCTGCAAACCTCTGTTAATGATATCCTTGAGAAAAAGAACTGCACTTAATTGTAGTGAATGTGTACATAGTGTAAATTTCAAAAGCATGTTTTTAATTGGGTCAAAAAAGCACTCTAAATTTCAGCGAATTGCATTTATATATAATTTTAAACTATAATATATTTTGATTTAATTGCACCAAAGTGCAATTGAGTGTCCAAAAAACATTACATTCAGTTTGCACTCAAGTATATTGTTTTAAAGTATATTATTTGTGTGATAAGTTATTTTAAAAGTATGCTAGCCTGTATAATAATAGTATAACTGCAAGCTGAATGTGACCTTAACCCTCAGGTGCTCCTCATTTGGCTGTAGCTCTTGTTATCGTCCCGGTCAGAAGTGACCGGACACCTAAAAATTAAACTTCCTCCACCCCAGTAAAACCAATGCAATTTATTTTTGTTCAATAATATTTTTTATTTTTTAATTAGTATTTAGTATTTTATGGTACTTATTAATATTTGTGCAATATTTATGGATAATTTTTGCCATTGAAAATAATACCAATTTTTTTTTTCTAATTTTTTAAAATATTTTTTCAATTAATTTAATTATTTATATTTCAGATTAATATAGAGACTAGGCCTTTTAAATCCAATTTTTGAAGTCAGATTAGCGCCATCTGTTGATAGAAAATAAAATAAAACATGTCGTTCCATGGTGTTACCACTAGATGCCTGTATAGCTCTCTGTGGAGAGGCATTTTGTTTTTTGTTTTTGGACAAAATTACGTACTTTTAGATGTGGATTTGAATGGTTTTTTTTTTTTAGAAATTCTCAAATAATACTTTTTGTTGTTAAGGTTTATAAAAAAAAATGTAATGTGAAGTGTACACGTTTTCTTTGCATTATCACTAGTACAGTCAAAACTGAATACAGAGAAAAACAGGTAACATTACAATTCAATAAAAAAATTACAAAAATAAACAGTATTGTTTTATCCCAGCTTATTATTATTTATCTTATTATTATTAATAATGATTATATTGATTATTATTATTTTTAATAATTATATATATATATATATATATATATATAATTATTCTATATGTAAGGGATAATGCCCGACGAGGTGTCCATAGAGCTGGTAAGTCCCGCCCATCCGTAAAACCCCAAGTGGACCTCTAGGTTGAAAAATCGTCAATGCAAGTGAATGGGAGAAAATAATTATTTTCTGGTCCCGTTTGAATTGTGCCATGAATGTGAACATATGTTGTCTGTGAATTTTTTATATAATCTTTCATGTTACGAGTTTGACAGTATATGGTATGATTCTTAGGCTAGCAGTTGTGGAAAAGACATAACGAGAAAGACTACATGTCGCCTATGTGACGTCACCCCATAAAGTTGACTTACCCGTGGTTTTCACCAACCTCAACGATTTTGTCCTCTCCCTGAAAGAAGGCGGTGAAGTGCACCAAAGACACAGCCATGTTTAGCGGGATCCGTGAGCTAGTGTCCGTGTGCTAGTGGTGTTGACGTTTCAAACGCGTCGAAAGCAGCGAAGAGTTGTAGTCCACAAAGTGCTCTCACACAAAGTCTAACCGTATCAAACTTCTACACGCTAAATTGTAGCATTCTTCACACGAAAAGTTATATAAAAAATTCACAGACAACATATGTTCACATTCATGGCAAAATTCAAACGGGACCAGAAAATAATTATTTTCTCCCATTGACTTGCATTGACGATTTTTCAACCTAGAGGTCCAGGGGGATTAGCGGAAGGGGCGGGACTTACCAGCTCTATAGTCAACACCACTAACATACATACATACATACATTATATATATATATATATATATATATATATATATATATATATACATAATTAATAATTACAATATATATATATATATATATATATATATATATATACATACATATATATATATATATATATATATATATATATATATATAAATTATAATTATTAATTATGTTATGTTTTTCACTATTGATGTTTTAGAGTTTCACCCCTCAATTGCTGAGCACTTTTCTTTCTGCATCGTGGCCGATTTGTAGAGAATTTTTGTGTTTTTGTCAATTTCCCATTCATTTCATATGGTCGGTCATTTTTGACCGAAGAGCACAAAAGGGACTATTTTTTTTTAAGACCACTTAGCCTGCTCGAAACATTCCCTCACTTTTTTTGTGTGTTCACATTCCTAATGCCATAAATGTCACCAAGTTTCGTACCATTCCAATTAAGCTGTGATTTTTAAAAATTCAAAACAGAAAATTTTCCGGTCAGAAGTGACCGAAGAGAACCTGAGGGTTCTTAATGTAAATACATTGTTAGGTGTTTTCAATAATTTAATATACCTCTATAAATATGAGTATAAATATTTACCTCATCCTCATAGAGGGCGATTCCTCGTGCACCACCTGCAGTTGATGTTCTTTTTGTCTATGCAAAGAGAGGCAAAAAAAAAAAATCATTACGTATTTGAAAGTAATATATCAATGGTTGTCAGTAATAAGCATGTCTGTTACGGGTATATGAGTATGAAGTATGAAGCACTCACTTGGACAACCCTCTCTAGACACACATTAAAGTTTTTCTTCTGATTGAACTTGAGTTTTTTCAGTGCAACTCTGGTTTCTCCGATAAACTCATTGTGGCCAAACTTGTCTTCATCACAGACAGATATTCTGCATAGACATAAGTAAAATCCCTTAAATAGTTAAACATGTATCCATGATTACTGAATGTCCAATACATAAAAATAAAACATCACTTTCAAAACACAAGAACAAAATACTTTTATAGTCTATGATTAGCTAATTAACTGGCAGTGTTGTTATTGTTAACTAAAACTAAAACTATTAAAAATAGTTTTTAGCCATTTAAATAAAGTTGCAATAAAATAAAATATAAATATAAGATGAAAAACTTAAACAACAAATTTGTAATGTTGCACTGGCAACTGGTGAAGAACTAAAATTACTAAAACGAAAACTGAAATCAAAATAAATTAAAGCTAGATTGAAATATTAAAAAAAAAATACAAAAGCAAAAAACAAATAATAAATAAATAAAAGCGAATTCAAAATATCTATAACTGGTATACATATTTAGTAATGAGATTTGATGTTGTCTTAGAGTAAAAAGAAGAAAAAACTGTTACATCATCAAATTAATTTACTATATGACCAAGTGATGAGCATTGCATTTAAGTTTCACATTTTATCAGTTCTTGCTTTCCCTGGGAATCAAACCCATGACCTTGGTGTTGCTAGCGCTATATGCTCTACTATTTGAGCTAAATCTTTCCACATCTTCCACGCAATTAGAAAATATGTCAATTTATTTTGAATGTGGCCAACATGGCAGAACTATGGCAACTGTAGAAGAGCACTGTGTGTGACTGTAACAAAGTAGACTTAAACCTGAGGGTCTTGCGCTGCATATCGTCATCTGTCAGCCCGTGGTACACCAGCGTCTCATTCCAGTTTGGGTTGCGAGTGTTGCGTAGGGTCTTGGTACGTAATTTAGTTGACTGCATTGACAACAAAGATGCTCTGTTTAACCATCATTGCTTGACCAGTATTAAGTATAACTTGCATAATTGAGGCCTTTCTCATGAAGCTATAGTGGTTCTGAGTTGACAAAACCGAACGGGATCAGTGATCTCAAAACGCCACTGTACATGCAATAAAGTTACCCTGTACATGAATGTAGTGTTAACAGCGAACAGTCAAACACATGAAACATGAAGAGTCCTTTCTCTGCTGAAGATAAAGAGATTTATGCTAGAATCAATGGAAGTGAGTTTATTTAGTTTATAATTAGTATAACGTGCAGTACATCGAGTTTAAGAGAAAACATAAGCTCAGTCATTTGAAATGCTTAAAAAACACTATGTAGATTAATTCTATAGCCATGGCCAAAAGTATTGACAGTGACAAAAATGTTTCGCAATGTTTGCAGCTTCAGTAGATTATTATTTGGTATACTTGAAAACAATAGTTTTAATGGCTTTTTTGTTAAAAACATTCAATATTTGCAAAGAGTCAATAGAGTGTTGACCCTTCTTCTACATAACCTCTACAATTCGCTCTGGCATCCTGGATATCAGCTTCTGGGCCAAATCCTGACTGATGCCGATCCATTCTTTCCTTAGTGCTCAGAGCAGATCACAATTTGTGGACTTATGCTTGTCCACATGCCTTTTGAGAATTGACCACAGGTTCTCTATGAGGTCATGATTGGGGGAATTGCCTGGCCACAGATCCAAGATTTCAATGTAATGATCTCTAAGCCACTTCATTATCACACTTTCCTTGCTCCATCATGTTGGAAAATGCAGGGATCATCACCAAATTGCTCCTGGATCAATGGGGGAAGTTGCACTTGTAGGATGTTTTGATACCATTCTTTATTCCTTTCAGAGTTTTTGGGAAGAATTGTGAGAGCCCACCCCCTTGGATAAAAAGCAACCCCACACATGGGTGGTCTCAGGATGCTTCACTGTTGGGATGACACGTAGCGTTCTCCTTTACTTCTCTGGACAATTGATTTTGAAGATGTACCAAACAGTTAGAAGGTAGCTTCATCAGAGAAAAGAACTTTGCAGCAGTCTTCTGTTGTCCAGTCTTTGTACTCCCTGCAGGATTTCAGTCCATCCTTGATGTTTTTCCTGGAGAAAAGTGGCTTCTTTGCTGCCCTTCTTGAATCTGCATGCAGAAGCACTCGAAACCATCTGCTGCCAATACTGAGAATACTGAGCAAGCTCTGCACTGGTAGTGACAATTCTGAAGCTGAATCCTAAGGAGGGGATAGTCCTGGTCCTTTCTGGCCACTCTGGGACATCCTGAACCTTATTCACGGCAGTTGAAATTCTCTCATTGAAGCTCTTATTGATCCGGTAAATGGTTCTTTTACAGGTGCAATATTCTTTGCAGCAATTTCCTTGCATGTGAGGCCATTTTGATGCAAAGTGCTTTCTTAGGAGGTAACCATTGCTAACAGAAGAACATAACTGGAAGCACTTCATTCTTCCTTTTATGGCAATCAGTCTGCTCTTATAATTCAATCAGAATTATCGAGTGATTTCACCTGACTAGCACTTGTTCACACTTTCATATATGCTGATATGATTAATAAAATTATGTTAGCTGGTCATTTTGTGTCAGGGTCAAAAAACAGTGAAATTTGGTTTGTGTTGGCCAATGAAGCTTTTTGCAATTATTTCAAATGAATCTCATCACTCTGCACATTAATCTAGAAATGTGAATCAGCACCACAACATCTGAAACCGCAAAACAAAACTTATATCACTGCCAATAATTTAGATGGACAAAAGCCATAAAGCCTTATTTAGGTTACACTTTCTTTCAATAGTCCACTTATGACATTGTCACAGAACAGAAGATTGCAAACACAGGTAAAATATGAACAGAGTTTATTGAATGACACAAAGGAATTTTGCAGGTGAGTCTCTGGATTTCAGATCATGATGGTGATACTGGTATATAAATGATAAGTCTTATCTTTTGCAGGTAGTGAAGAGAATTGGCTGGATGACTGAAAACTGGCAGACAATGACACACAGAGGACAAATGATGGGACATTTTGATGCGCAGGTAGGTATTCAGATAGAAGTTCCATGTTGAACTACGAGACCAGACACTGCTGAGTGTGTGAAGCAGGTTTAATGGAGTGGAGCTGATGAGGGTGAATGATAGCAGGTGTGGATGATGTGAAGTGTCTGCAGGTGTGAGCCAGAAGGGGTTATGGGATATGTAGTGTGAAGTGACTGGTCTGGTGACTGAGTTTGTGACAATTATACAAACTATAGGAATTTTGCAACCACATGTCAAATAACTCATTAATTTGCAACTACATGTCAAATAACTCTCATTAGAGTATTAGTAGACTGTTAGATTAGGGTTAGTAGAAGTTAACATGTTTAGTACTTTTATAGTTACTTATAGTCAGTAGAATGTCTGTTGAGCATCAAAATAAATCTTTAGCAGATATATTACACAGCCAGTCTACTAATACTCTAATGACTGGTGGTTGCAAAGATACTTATAGTTAATAGAATGTCGAAAGTGGACTTGGAATAATGTGTTACCCTTATTTGTATTATTCTTTATATTTATATTAATTTAAATATTAAGTTTAATATTATTGTTCAAATATAATTGCTCATGGTTAATGCATTATAGGTTTGTAGACTAGCATGTTGTTCTCAACATTTAACTTGAAAATGAACACAATAATAGACCAGCAATAATAATAAAAAAATACCAAAAAACGACTGGTCCAACTACAATCAAACTTAACCAGGTAGCTTCTTAAACCTGCTTGGTGAGACTGGCCTCTATAGTATTATAATGTTTTAAATATAATTTGAATAATGAACACCAGACAAATTCTGTAACTTTAGTAATATAAGTACTCTTCTATTACTTTAATAAACAATACAGACATGGTTCAAAATTATTAAGATTTGAGAATACCAATTGCAAAGGTAAAGGGCTACAAGCAGCACATTAAAAAGCCCACTATCTCACCTTACTTGCACCTGGCAGTAGATGAAGCTTAATATATGGATCTGCCAGTCCATTTGAATCCATTGGCTTTAAACCCTACAAAAAATATTAAAACAAATAAAAAAAAGCAAGCACAGTGCAATATTACTGATATAACATTTCAAATTCTGATCAAGATTGTCATTCTGGTCTATGAAGTTTAGACTCGTAAATACATAAGAAGCAAACAGTGAAAAGCCCCAGTACAAGACTATATATCAACACAATACTGCTCAGGCAATCAGATTCAAGGTCCGGAATTACTGCTGCATGATGATAACATAGTCACAATAATATTACAACATAATTAACCCACATGAATTTTATAGTTCTTTTTGTTTGTGTGCAATAATTTGACTTTTAATATTAATATGTGAAAATACTGAAGATACCTTTGCTTTAATAATGTTGCAATGGAGGCTGCTGTTCCCTTGGTCATATAGTAAAGTGAACTCCAGAGCTCCCAGAGTTGCTGAAACAAACAAAATATATTGCATTAGACATAAGCATTTCATTAGGTTTGAATGCATGAGGAAAATCTCACAGGTCAACATTTAAGTGTATGCCATAAATAATTGTGTTGCCTTTTTCCTGTTGCATTTCATTTGATTGAAATGTGCGCGCACGCACACACACACGCGCGTTTGTTTCACCATATTAGTAAGGACATTGCATAGACCCCCACTGATTTTATATCAGGTTAATGATATGAGGTAATCTCCAAGTCCAACCCCTACCCCTAAACCTATACCAATCACAGAAACATGTGCACAACACTAGATTTAAATAAAACATGTTTTGGCTGATTTATGAGCATTTTTAACTAGTGAGGATCAGTAACATGTCCTCACTAGTCGGTTGTCATAATATTATACATGTGAGGAAATTTGGCCCTCACAAGTATAGCCAAACCTATACATACACACACACACACACACACACACACACACACGTCTGGTTTGCTATCTTTGTGGGGACCCTCCATAGACGTAATGGTTTTTATACTGTACAAACTGTATATTCTATCCCCTTACACTAACCCTACCCATCACACAAAACTTTCTGCACTTTTACATTTTCAAAAAATCTCATTCTGTATGATTTATAAGCTTGTTTCCTTATGGAGACATGGTGGCATGAGTCCCTGTGAGTCTGTGTGTATTCAGGTTATGGAGACATGGTGACACAAGTCCCTGTGAGTGTGTGTGTAATCAGGTTGAAGTCCCCACCGGGATAGAAAAACATGAACACACACATGCGCACATAATATTAAAATTTTAATGCAACAGCGACATCTAATGGTGTAAAGACAAGCTGTTTTGGCAAATCCAACAGATCCAACAGAATTCTTGGTAAAAAATCATTTCAAGCACATAAAAGTGCAGCAACATTTTCTCAATTGACTTCCACTGAATTTTATACCAATGACACAACTTAAAGTTAGACATAGATCGACACATTCTGCATTAGTTATAAACTCTGCTTAATTATATTTGGTGCTACACACACTTAGTGATTAATGTGAGGATATAATAAATCCAACAGGTAACAAAATCCCACAAAGGCCTCTTTCCACCAAAAATGAGAAAATGGACAGCAACAGTCTCACAATGATTTGATGCCAGTCATTTTAAAATATGTTTCTTCCAGACAGAGACCAGGAAGAACAAGAAGTCAGTGAAAATCTGCTTACTTGCTTCATCTGAGTCATAGCTGTTGGCCTCTTCATCGTCGTCCATTGAGGGAGCCGCCTGATGCTGGCCGGGTCGAGGGATGACAGCAGACTTTTGCTCCTCCCTCTCTGCAGGATGAGCTCTTTCCTGAACATTAGATGCATTGCTAACGGTTTGGTAGGCTCCTCTCTCTGCCTCCTGAGCAACTGGTAGGGATAAAATTCTCTTTAGATTCTTTCAAGCATATTAATAAATACTCCTTGAGTAGTTGTTTAAATGGGTGGTAAAATGCCCTTTTCACAAGATGTAAAATAAGTCTCTGATGTCCCCAGAGTGTGTGTGTGTGTAAAGTTTTAGCACAAAATACCCCACATATATTTTTATATAGCATGTTAAAGTTGTCACTTTTTGAGGGTTTGCAATAAACGCACCGTTTTGTGCCTGGCCCTTTAAATGCAAATGAGCTGCTGCAGAGGGCGGGGTTTCAAGTGTGTTAGCAGCTGCGATTACCTCACGCAGACACACTAAAATGACAGAAACTGTTCTGCCTTTAATGTTAAAACGGAGTCAGACAAAGATGGAGAGACTCAAGAAGAAGTGACAACATGTAGAATGCAACAGGACGTCTCTGAATGGTTAATTGATGAATTTATGTTGCTGATGTGGAGTTAACTATCTTCAATTAGCATATTCTGTCATGGTAATCTATAAATCACTCGTATAGGAACTGTTGTGAGATGCACACAGAGACATGTGAAAAGACTGATGCTAAGTTTGAGCTGACTCACAAATGTACTCTTATACAACTTTTCCTCTTCTCAACATGGACTGCGTGTTTATGTAAATTTTAGGGTTAGTGATGTCACTAACCCTGGAGGAGGTTTGTTGTAGTCCTTTTCTTTAAGAAACTTTACTTTGAGAGTTGTAACTTTGCAGATGTTGTTTATGCTCAAACAGCAACATTACACACTAACTAAAGTTAGAAAAGTGAAATCATAATCAACCACCCCTTTAAAGACTATTTATTGTTTAACATGTTGCTACCCTTGTGAAAAAGACGTGTTTAAATGTATTGAATGTGCATTGTATTGTACTTCAAATCCCAAAAGTATATTTTTTTGTAATGAAAATGTAATGAAATAAAAGGCCATTTAATTAACACTTTAATTAAGAGAGAACACTTTCGTGACTGTTTCTTAACACACACTGTCCTTGATTATGATTGTTTGAGCCGCATTCGAAGGCGTTGTAAATTTCTCTACAAACATACACCTGTGACCGACTGCATTACATCAGTATTACTGTGCCCCTGCATCTGTGTGTTGCTTGGCAACCATTCCGCATCAGAAGAACTACATTGCTTGGCGGAAGAATAATATTTTTTTATCAATAGCATTACATTTTTGTGTCTGTGTATTTATTTTATGAAACCTTGCCAGGTAAGCACAGTGAAGCCATGATTTGCAGTGAATTTAGAACAGCTAAGGGGGTTAAAGTCAATGTTTGTTCTTACCTGGCTGGAATGTGCTGGATGAGTTTGGTCTGGCAGCATGGACATTCACAGTCTTTTTCATCATCACTGGAGTATTCTGGGGGCTTGCAGCCTCTCCATCTGCTTCTGAGTAACTCTGACTTTTAAGATAAGCAGGTTTTGGAGCCACGGGTGGTTTTGGGGTGATTGGTGGATCCGTTGTTGGTTCTGGAGCATTTACAACAAACATACACATTCAGCAGTATACATTTGAGAAACACTGATGTAGCTGCATTTATTTCACACAGTAACATTTCAAAGTCAAGTCACATTTCAGGGCTCTACATTGCGACCATTTCAGTCGCATTTGAGACTGAAAATTACTGTGTGCGACACATTTAGGTGCACCGATGCAAGTGACCTGATTGAACCTCATGAATATGAGTACAATACAGTTGGCTGGTTTTCATGACTTCAACATGAAAAGTCAACAGAGCAAGCGTGGAAAAAGTTCAGAGATTGTTTTTTTGTAATTATGTTTGTGAAACAGGTTAACATGAGCTGCTGTTGTCGGTAAATTAACTGAAAATATTACATTTGGATTATCAGAAACGGGATCGGAAATTAACGAGGACTTGGTGCAAAAATGCAACTGAAATTTTAGATACTGGGGCAAAAATTCCCCTAATAAATATATATAGTTAAGCAACATCGCATGAGCAAGACTGCTATTTTTCCAAATATCATTACACAAGGTAAGTGATAAACATTTTTTTTGACATTTCGATCTTTTTTGCTTTATTTCGCCAATGCAAATACACTATACAGACAAAAGTATTGGGACACACCTTCTAATTCTTGAATTTAGGTGTTTCAATCAGACCCATTGACACAGGTGTATAAAATCAAGCACCTGGCCATGCAGTCTGCATTTACAAACATTAGTGAAAAAAAGGTTTGTTCTGAAGAGCTCAGTGGATTCAAGTGTGGTACTGTGATAGGATGCCACCTTAGCAATAAGTCAGTTTATGAAATTTCATCCCTGATATTCATCGGTCAACTGTAAGTGTTATTTTTGGAAAGTGAAAGCATTTGGGAACAGCAGCAACTCAGCCAAGAAGTGAAAGACCAAAAGTAGTGACGGTGAAATGTAGTGACGGCTTTGTGAAGCACCGGGGCTTTCCCCCTCGACTGTATCATAAAATGGTTCATTACTCGAAGCTTTTCAACACGTTGCACACTAACGACATCTTGTGGTCAAAAAGTGGAAAAGTTGCCTTTCTGTCCCAGAAGACCGATCCAACCACAAAGCAATAAAATTAATCCTCATAATTCATGTGTTAGTGTTGATGTAGTTCTTACACAATGTATGAACAAACAACTCTATGAAGAAAAAAAATTAATAAATGGGACAAATGAACAATTCTTATGAATCTGCTTTGATCAACAAATGCAGCCTTATTCACATAAACTTTAGCCTCAGTCCTAATCGTATGAGTTAATAGGCAAGGCTGATGTAGGCATATATAATCAAAATAAAAGAAAATTAAAGTGGAATGGTGAAGTGCTTGTAAACTGGGGAGCTGACATTTTATTTTGTGGGTAATTTAAGAAATTAAAGATTTTTATTAAGGAACAGGACTTGTTCAACTGTGTGAGGGCTAAGTCTATTTCTTTGTTTATTTACTACTACCGAAGGGTATGAAACCTGCTCAAGGTGTTCGCGCTATTTTTGAATCCGAATACGAAGCAGTCACATGACTGTGTGTGGAAACGAAGCTTCGGACGTCACAGATCACGTGGTTATGGCAAAACTAATCAAGCTCCCATACACTGCTTCAATGTGAGATGTTTCGTTTTTTTGATACAAGCTATGAAGCCTCGGTGCCGAACGTCACATCACTAACCAAAAGTTAGCGAGCAGGGTCAACGAGTGCTGCAGCACATGGTGTGTAAAAGTTGCCAACTCTCTGCTGATTCCATATCTGAGCCACTGGCATTATTATCAGCACAAAAACTGTGCGGCGGGAGCTTTATGGAATGGGTTTCCATGGCCAAGCAGCTGCATGCAAGCCTCATGTCCCCAATTACAATGCCAAGCTTGGATGGAATGGTGTAAAGGACGCCGCCACTGGACTCTGAAGCAGTGGAAACATTTTTTGCACTCTGATGGGCGAGTCTGGGTTTGGAGGATGCCAGGAGAATGTTACCTACCTGACTGCATTGTGCCAACTGTAATGTTTGGTGGTGGAGGGACAATGGTGCAGTACTGTTTTTCAGGGGTTGGGCTAGGTCCCTTACTTCCAGTGAAAGGAAAGCGTCGTAATACCAAGACATTTTGGACAACACTATGCTTCCAAATTTGTTGGAACAGTTTGGGAAAGGCATTTTTCTATTCCAGCATGACTGTGCCCCAGTGTACAAGGCAAGGTCCATAAAGACATGGCTGGATGAGTTAGGTGTGGAAGAAATTGACTGGCCCACACAGACCCCTGGAAGGGACTGAAATGGAGATTGCCAGGCTTTCTCATCCAACATCAGTTCCTGACCTCACAAATGCACTACTGGATGAATGGGTAACAATTCCCACAGAAACACTATCAAATCTTGTGGAAAGCCTTCCAAGAAGAGTGGAAGCTATAGCTGTAAAGGGGGGACCAACTCCATATTAATGTCTATGTATTTAGAATGCAATGTCATTACTGTCCATTTTCAAGGTCAAGGTACTGTTTATTGTCTCCCGTAGGAGAAATTTGTCTTGGAAGAGAGAACTGCTGCAACTTAACCCACCAAAAACATACATCATTCAAACATTAATATCCATTCCACATAAAACACTCTTCCCTAAAAAAAAATAAAAAAAAATAATACCTAAAAATCATGCAACTCCTATCTTTATATTACCTCTAATCCGCCAACAATACATGCAGTTGTATCACTGGAGTTGTTTAATCAATTTTGTCAACAATGGAACAAACGAATGTTTATAGTGATTATGCTTGCATAAAGGGACCCTGTATCTCCTACCAGAGTTCATCAACACATACTCTGGATACAACACATGTGAAGGGTCCAATAAAATCTTATTGGCCTGCTGTATTATAGACATCTCAAAAATATCTTGTAACATGTTGAGTGTCTGTATTCCCAAAATGTTTTGGTGTAATGGTCAGGTGTCCCAATACTTTTGTCCATACAGTGTAATTCTAAACAAAGTCTCTGTTGCGCATCTCTGAGCAACAGCTGTGTTTTATTACTGAATGAATCAGCATTTTTGAACGAATTGAGTCAATGATTAAGTGACCCACTCATAAACACAGTCACTTGCTTCACTCCTGAATTAATCAGTTGTTTTAATTAATCGACTGAATCAATGACTCACTCATTGAGACAGTGACTTGCCGCCTGGTGATTTTAGTTTCATATTTAAAAGTATTTATTCATTTTTCATATAAAAAAAAACTATTTATTTCTATATCCAAAATATTGAAATTAAAATATTAACCTTATAACATTAGTTATGCAATTGTAACAGCAGTGTAAATTTATTCATATCACCTCTCAGCTGTATTAAAAGTCTGTGTAGATAAATCTAAAGGCCACTGCAAAGATGGATTTTATTGATACAGAAATCTCAGCTTGTCCACCTCACCTGTGACCGGTGCTTGAGATTTCTTAGTAACTGGAGGTGTTGCAGGGGTCTGCCGAGGACTGGGATCTTTAGGTCTGGAAACGGGCATAGGTGAGGGTAAGAACTGCTTAGGGAGACCTTTGAAGAACCAGGCTCCAGATCTTTTCCATACCTTTAATGGAAAAATATGCAAGCAACATTTACAGACAGTTGTACTTTAGATTACTTCCTTATGATATTGTTATTTCCCTCACCTCTCTTTGTTCACCGCAGATCTTGCAGAGCCATACAGACCGTGGCCGAGTGTTAGTCTGCACTCCACACTTGGTGCACATGTTCTGATGTAATAACAGAACATACTTTTAGAAAAACAGACTAGACGTAACATGCATTTCATTAAAACAGTTAACAACTGTAGAACAAACAGAATACTAACAATTCAAAATGTTATTTAATGTTTTAGAATCCTCCTGTATGTAGACAAATTGCATTAAAGTTGGCATGAAAAAGACATTTCGAAAGACTAATTCTTCCCTATTGTGACAAAGTCCGAGTGAAACGGCTTCTCGAATAAGAAAGAGTGAATGGCGGGACTTGATTTTGTACATCAAAAATGGGAATTGACTGGATAGTTGGATAGTTGTGATTTGCTATTGGTCGATCTCATGTGAGTGACAGGTTGTCCCGCCCTTACGTTAGTAAACGTCATCAGAGAAGAGAAGAGAAGAGAAGAGAAGAGAAGAGAAGAGAAGAGAAGAGAAGAGAAGAGAAGAGAAGAGAAGAGAAGAGAAGAGAAGAGAAGAGAAGAGAAGTTATTTTAATTAAAGAGGGATGGATCATTTAAAATAAATACTGCAATTTAATTAATCAAATTTGATTTAATTGGTGACTTTAACAAAAATGTATTGCTGTACTTGCTGTAAGTTATTTAGGAGTTTGCATGTATAAAAACAGTATATATACAATCCCATTAGAATTCAAATGATTTAAATATGAGGTTTCATTTAAATAATTATTATTTTGATTAGTTTCTCACCTTTTTACAGTCCTCACAGACCACTGATCTATCACCTCCTGCACCCAGCTGCTCGCCACATAAAAGACAGCGTGACACTCCATCCCCACAAACTGCTTTTTTCATGGTGTCCAGACGATTCACCAGACGTCTATCATAAATAACGGTATTTACATGTCAACTGCATACATACAGTATGTATTGGTCAGTATGTTAACATTAGGGCTGTCAAACGAATTAATCGCGATTAATCGCATCCAAAATAAAAGTTTGTGTTTGCATAATATATGTGTGTGTATGGAGTATAATTATTTTCTATATATAAATACACACACATGCATATATATTTAAGAAAAATGTGTTATTTATATATAAAATATTTATATATAATATAAATTATATATAATATAAATATATATACACAGTATATACATGCAAATATTTCTTAAATATATACATGCATGTGTGTGTATTTATATATAGAAAATAATGATACACCGTACACACACATATATTATGTAAAAACAAACTTTTATTTTGGATGCGATTAATCGCGATTAATCGTTTGACAGCCCTAGTTAACATATAAATATAACATACTGTATCTGTACTGTAACATGCTGTATCTGTCATTTTGAGTATGTACAATAATCAAACCTTTATTTAAAGCTATATGCCACACTTATTGGTACTGCCTCCCTTTGTCTTTACTTCATATACTGTAGTACTTCCTATAGAAAACATTGGAAGTCCTCCAAATTTAATCTCTTCAAGTGTATAAAAATGAAAGTTTAGATGTTTTGTGAATGAAAGACCAACAGAATAAACTGCTAAGACATGTTCACAGTCTGTGTTGATGCCAATATTAGTGGAGGGTGCAGCATGTAATCTCACATCATATATTAAATCTATCACACTTTAGATTTTCCTCAGGCTTTCCACACATGATAAACACTAAACTGTTCACACTGAAAATATTCAACCGAAAGCCTTGTTGAACCTTAATGTATAATTCACAAGGTGGCAGTGACAACAATGATTTGCTGTTCATCAATGAACTCTTTCTTACCCAATCCTCTCTTGCTCCATTGCCTCCATCTTTTCTGCCCGGACAATTACGCTGTTGATGATCTCCTTCTCTTCATCAGTCAGCTCAGCGCCAAGAGGCCCAGACTTCACGTGGACACCCTTTGTGCCCATCACAGCATCTGTCATTGTGAAATCACTGGAAACTGTGACACAAAAATGAATAACAGTGATGAAGATAATGAAATAATCAAAAAGTACTGTAAAAAAATAAATGGCCAACTCAGCAGTTTTAATTGGGAATTGTTTGCAATTTAAATGAGTGCAAAAATCCATCTTCACTTTACCCAAGCACACCTTAATAAACCTATAATAAAGATTTATATTTTAAAGCTGTTGGGATGTTTTTTTTTTTTTTTTTTTTTTTTGTGGAAAATTGCATACAGTACATACGTCATTCACCATGCCTGTCACATTTATTTATAATTCAATTTATAATAAATATTTAAATAAGGCACATGGATGTATATATGTGTGTGTGTGTGTGTGTGTGTGTGTGTGTGTGTGTGTGTGTGTGTGTGTGTGTGTGTGTGTGTGTGTGTGTGTGTGTGTGTGTGTGTGTGTGTGTGTGTGTGTGTGTGTGTGTGTGAGTGTGTAAGAATGGTCATTTATTTGCATTTATTTATTTATTTATTTAACCAGGAAGGTTCTGTTGAGATACTGTATCTTTTCAACCAGGGAGTCCTGGTCAAAACCACAAGCAAAAAACAAAAAAATTACAAAGAAGCACATAAAACCACCGAATAAACAAACACACCAAAATCTAATTACCAATGCAAAACGCACACAGCTAATTAAAACATTGCAATTGTTCTTTAAAAACAGATTTAAAAATATTTTTAAACATTTTATTTACAGAAGAATTATGTTTACTTTATATTTATGTAATCTTAACTCAAACTCTAATACTGTAGGCAGACTCAAATTTCATCTGTGTGATGACATTGCAGGGTTTTTGAATGAACACATTTTGTCAAGTGAAGAGAATTTCAGCAGATATCGCCTGCGCAGTGAGTAGGGAGCAGTGAACACTGCGCAGGGACCCTGTGAATCGGAATGCAGCTCAGGTCTTGAAGTGTCTGCTTGATGAGTTGAATCAGAAGTGCTAGATGTGGGAGAATTACGAAATGTGCAGAGGTGCGGAGCCTCACTGACAATTTTAAGAAGAGCTAGAGGCTTGAAACTTGGTGGGATGATGGTGCTACTGGATACTCAGGTGCAAAGACTCATTCCACACGACCAATAGAGGGCACTAAAACAAAGGCGAATGCGTTTTGGGCTGTAACTCATATGTGTACCAAAATAATTCACTAATTTATAAGATAGATAGATAGATAGATAGATAGATAGATAGATAGATAGATAGATAGATAGATAGATAGATAGATAGATAGATAGATAGATAGATAGATAGATAGATAGATAGATAGATAGATAGATAGATAGATAGATAGGAATGCCATATAGTGTTTACATGTAGCCTACCTAATAAGCCCAGTCCAGACTTTTCATATTTTCAATGTAAAAAAAAAAATATATATATATTATTTTGACAAAACATAAGGAGTTATAAGAAAGTGTTATAAGGAGAAATTTGTCTTTGATTTATTACCCAGTTTATCAGAGAGCTATTCAGATATGAGTAAGAAAACGTGCGGCTTAATAAGGTAATCTGCACTAATGTAGATTAGTAAGTCTAGACTTAGATCTCATTAAAACTCTACAAACACAGTTTTTGTTCTTAAAAAATAATTATTTTCAAACTGAGAACAGTTATAACAGTAACACTATATTTCACCTCTCACAAATGTTTTTTAACATATTCACATTAGCATGCTCTCCCTATATTTGGAACATTTCAAGAGCATAGTCCACTTTCCTGCAAATATATTGAACATTGTATATTGTACATGTTGGTTTAATATCTAATTTAGCTCATTTTATTTTATTATTCTTATTATTATATGGACTTATATGGACAGCATAGCAGGACACCATTATGCATTCCAGCAAAAAGCAAAAAATGTTACAACGTTACTCGGTCTACCCTCTACGCAATGAATCAATCTAAAAAGCCAACAATGTAACAACTTTACTTGGTCTGAACGCAATGAATCAATGAATCAATCCATGTCTAAATATAGCCTACATATTTATACCCTTCCCTCATGTCTTTCCACATCACTGCTCTATGCCACATTAATGCATCTTATAAATCATTTACCATGCTATTTCCTGATAATTTTCCTGGAAATGTACAACATAAAGTTTATTTTGAGAATAGGTAAGTGCATTACTAAAGATAACTCGCATTTATAATTAATAGCAGTCAAATTATCTCATCAAACTACAGCAGTATTTTTGTATAGTCATTTGACTGCAATAATCCACGCCTTCTGTGCACATTGAGTGTTACTGTAAAGAAAATACTTCAATTATCATTCTCAAACATAAAATAGAAGCAGATTGATTCAGAGAAAATTATTTTAAAACTCGCAACCCGCAAACAAGCAGAATGACTAAATATATGTATGCGATAAGTCTAGGTCATATCAGCAAAAATCATACAGAAAACACTTATTTGGAGACGCCTGAAAGCAAGTGCCTGGTCATATAGCCTACTCCCATTGAGGGGGAGGAGGGGGGAACGATGGTATAGTAGTATTAATTTAATTCTCTAAAATGCACGAGGGAAAATTGACTGCTGCCTTGCTGCGCAATAGGAGTCGAAGCGCTCGCGGATCATGTCTTTATTACCATTAGAGCTGCTTCGAGTGAAAGCACCTGCATCTCACAACGTAAAACAGAAGCAAACCCGCATCGAGATGACACACCTTACGCTTATCTTATAGAATACAAAAGCATGTAGGTTCTTACAGTCATACAGGATACGCATCCATCGATAGAAAGCTAATTTCTTACATAAATTCACATTTTTACAGCAAACCATTGTTCAGCCATCATGTCGATATAATTTTATATAGCCTATGGTTACGGATGACTGTGGGCAGAATACATTCAGACTTTACCGGCGGTAATATAGCTCAATTGCCATCTCATCCATGTAAAATCAAAAGATACCATTGCATTTTTGTCATGCAGGATTTTTCTGTATTAAATAAATCGCCAAAAAAGTCATCAGGATTTAGGTGAGACCCAAATGCACATAACGTGCATGTGTGTCGATTAGAAAATGCTGTCATTGTTTTAACATGTCTGAAATAGAGCTAAGTGAGAAAAATATAATTTCGAAAATTTCTTGATATCCTTACCTGATAATAACCGCCCACTCTTGAAGGAAGGCGACTGCAAACAATGCGGACTATAGTGCGGTCAGTAGTGAGAGGAATCAGCGGCTGCGCATAGAGAAGAGAGCGGGTCTAAACCAGAGGCATTAAAAACGCTTGTGCACATCAAAATCCTCATACTCTTTTCCTGATTTTCTTTTCAGCAGACGCTTCTAAGCTTTGCATAGAGCTCTCTTTAATTATTTTAACGCCCGTGATACCTTGCGGCGGAAACCCCAGTACTATCAAATGTGTTGAGAAGAGAAAGATCTGTCCCAGCTAACAGAAATAGGCTATGCCACAGGCTGTAGAACGTTTGCCTAACGTTCCCATTAAGTTATGAAAACATTATTTCTGAATGTTCTCTGGAAAGTTTTAAAACACGTTTTAAAAAGTTTTTTTTTCATGGTTATGCGAACGTTAAAGTTCACCTAAAAATAAAAATTCTGTCATAATTTACTCATCCTCAAGTTGTTCCAACCCTGTATGAATTTCTTTCATCTGCTGAACATTAACAAATATATTTGGAGGGGGGGGGGGGGGGGGGGGGACTACTGTGGAAGTTTGGTTACCGACCGACATTCTTCAAAATATCTTCTTTCGTGTTCAACAGAAGAAAGAAACACGCATAGGTTTGGAACAACTTGAGGGTGAGTAAATTATAACAGAATTTTATGGGGGGGTCTTTTTTTTGTTTGTTTGTTTGTTTGTCAATTTTGCAAACATTATGGAGTGTTTCTTTTGAATGTTCTCTGAACATTTTTAAAAAGGTAGTAGGCTAATATTTAAAAAATGTTAGTTGAACACCCAATTAAAATTTTTAGAAAAAATAATTTTCATTCCATGAACGATGTATTATGTGCTAACGTTTTGAGGTCATTATTAAAGACCAGATAACTTTGAACAAATGTTACTGGAAGAATGTTTGTCCATAACTTTAAGACAACCTTGCCAGAACATTAGGGAGCTTCTGGAGAACGTCCCCTGTTAGCTGGGATTTGTCTTCAGAACAGTTTCACTCAGCTAACCCTCCTTAATGTCTACAATAAAATAATGCACAAAAAAATCAGTAAGTCTGCTGAGTTAACAGCTAAAGAGAGCAGAATTAGTCACTTCTTGCAGCACCTTGCACAATGATGGGGAGAATCTTCAGCCAGATCTTTTGAGTATAGCTTGAAGGCCTGTGGGAAAAGCTGTCTTGAGTATTTTATCCTTGCACGGATGCTTCTGAGAGCTCCGTGCAAAACAAGGAATGGATGTTGTCCTTTACAATGTTTTTTTTTTTTTTTTTTTTTTTTTTTTTTTGTGATGGGGAAACCTGATGACATGGAACCATTTTTTCTGGCTTTCTGCACAGGAGAAGATTAACATCATGCAAGATATAATGGCATTTTTAGTTTAAGTGTGCTATGAAATGAAAAGCAGTTTTTAAGCATTCTGTTCAAATCATGCTTTGGCCGACATGCTTACACCAATGAAAGAGTGTGTATGCATGATCCAACACAGAAAAAAGAAAGATCAGAAATGAGATCTCTTTAACACCTCAAAAGTTTGTCCTTGATGGAAATTAGCATAAATTTCAAATGTAGATGTTTGCTTAAGTCTCCTCTTCTCAGAGTTTCCTCCTGAAAAAAATACTCTACCCTCTCACATTTGTCTCCTCTAAGGTTTTAGAAGAGAACTCAACATTTTTCTAACTCTGATGCTCCCATGTTTTTTGTTGTTTTTTTTTCTCTTAAAGAATTTTCAAAAAATAAAAATTCTATCATCATTTACTCAACCCCATGTCGTTCAAAACCGGTATGACTTTCCTTTTTTTTGTGTGTGGAACATAAAAGTGTGGAATATTTTGAAGAATGTTGATAACCAACAATAACAATAAAATTCAATAATAATTATTACAAACACAACTAATTGCAATTTCAGCTGAAATCCTTCCCAGATGTCCTATTTTTAGTCTATATTTACAGTAATATTTTATTTTATTTATTTATATATATATATATATATATATATATATTTTTTTTTTTTTTTTTTTTTTGGTAAATCGGGATGGCTTCAGAATGATTTTGTTTGAAAACCTGGATCAAGGAAGACACACTAGTGGGGAAAGAAGAGTGGCAGAGAGAGGGAGGACTAGAACCCTCACAGTACTTTATAGCCATCCATCCATCCCATCTATTCCATCCATCCATTTTCCAAAGCATTTGTCCTATATAGGGCCTATGGGGCCTACGTCTCGGGTCGTAGACAGGAAAACACCCTGAACAGATGGCCGGCCCGGTCCATCACAGGGATGACACACTCGCACACATTCATATTCACACTCACACCTATAGGCAAACTTACAGTCTCCATTTCACCTGTTCTTTATGTCTTTGGATTGTGGGGAAACCCAGAGGAAACCAGCGTCAACACGGAAAGAACATACAAACTCTACACAGTAAAGGCCTCCTACATAGCTGGGACTCCAATATTGCACATATGTGATTATACTATACATGTTTTTTGATATTTTATTATTATTATTTATGTATTTATTTATTTTTATTTGTAATTATTATTGCTTCAGGATTTTGTTGTTGTTTCAACTTTTCATTTTTTGCTTGTAAATTACTATATGAAAAGATATAGAAAAAAAACAAATTGCTGCATTTTTCATTCATTCTTGCTGTAATACAGTCAGTAAAAATGAAAAGATCTTATAAATGAATGTTTATTTTAAAAAAATCATTCAAACTTCAAAGATAATAGTTCATCATTAATGTAATGCTCCCTGTTGTTAGTTTTTTTTTTTTTTTTGTCAGTGTGTAATGAATGACATGTATTTTTTTCTGAATGAGAATTGTTGCCAGTGTGCTTATTTTGAGACATATGAAGTGTTTTGTTGGTCTGAGTGAGTTTTGGGGGTGAGGTTAACTGTTTGGCAACGAATGTGATGAAAATCTTGTGATGAAGAATTATGAAGAGTTTTGAAAATGTGTCTTCAAGACTGAACAATGCTTGTTAGCAAATGAAAAAACTAAAAACTAAATGTAAGCCAAATGAGATTTAAAAGAGAAAAACTTTTGCACGTAAACAAAGACAGAAAAAGTCTATGCAACTGCCATGGTACACACTGGTACACTAGTGTAACATTTATTAATGAGAAAGTATTCTCATAGACTTATTTAATCCCTTTGTAGTGCGTATAGAAAATGTGCTGTATATACAGTGCAGAGCTGCTTTATAGATTAAACAAACCAATTTAATAATTGATGATCTTTATGAACCTGAATCAACAATGAACTGACTTCAGCTGAACAATGACACTACACTTTTTAGAGCTGCTGTACAGCCGAAATTAACTGGATCATTGAATAATTTATCACAGTAAAGCTATTTTGAAACAATCTGTATTGTATAAAGCACGATATAAATAAGGTGACTTGACATGGAATTGAAGATAAATTGAACCCTTGATATTCAGATATGAAAATGCAATTTAAAGGATAGTTTCAGTATTTACAGTATTTCTCCTAAAGCACAGAGAACCTCTGTGACCCCATGACTTGCAACCACCACAGAGATGCCAGCTGCTCACAACGACATCAGCGGTGTGTCAGCCAAACTGGAAGTCAGTCCAAACACTTAGGGACCGCCTTGGTAGCTTCAGATGCAGCGTTCAGGACAGGCGGAAACACTGACGTGGCAGCCATGTTGTGAACAGGCTCTAGTGTGTGGCGGCCATGTTGTGAACAGGCTCTGATGTTGGGAGCACCATCAAAACCGGACATTTTGGAAAACATGGCGGGCTATGCTCCGTGGCCGCCGTGGTATTGGTTGAGTCCATGGCAGTAAAAGTTAATGCGTGCGAAGTCTGTGAGATACTCAATGTCCAAAAAGTCTCTGGTGTGGTACTCAAGGGAACAGTTGCCCTGACAGAGCTGGATTAAACAGACTGCTAGATCCATTGTGGTGAGGTCTTCTGTCACGAAACTGCTCTGAAACAGAGGGTTGAAGATCCAAACGCAGCTTTATTGAGGGTAATCAGGCATAAGGTCAAAACCACGGGCAAACAGTCCAAGGTCCAAGACACAGGCAAATAGGGAAATTCAAGGAGACAAGCAGAAGATCAAAACCAAGACACAAGGAATCAGGATAACACGCAGAAAAACATTGTGACACTATACAAGACTTCACAGAGAATGACTGAATAAACAGCACTGTAATTGATTTCTGTTGTTTTTACAGTAATATTACTATATTCTCAACAATTCCCTACTGTAGAATCTGAATACAGTATATTACTGTAGATTTTGTCATTTTCACTGCATTATTACTGTATTCTTAACATTTTCTTACAGTATAAGCTGTTTACAGCATGTTATTGTATATTTTAAATGCATTCTGGGAAAATTTGCCAACTGTAAATCTAAATACAGTACTGACCGCAAAAAACAACAACCACACACCTCCTCACACAATGGCTCTGTGACAGACCGTCTGACGCATCATGAAGATGAACAAGAGGTAGCCTATGGTAGGTTAACTATAATTTTTTAGACTTTTTAAATTTAATCTGATGTTATTTGCAATATATAAAGCTACGTTTTAGTTAATACGTTAATACGCTAATTTTCTGGCCTTTTCCTCATGCAGCTTTCGTAAAGATTATAAAGTCCTCCAAGGACTGGAGTAGATGTTAAATTGGTAGGTATACTTCAAAACACATGTAATCACTTTATTTGTTTTATCCAAATGTTATTTGCATGGTATAAATACGTTTGAGTTAATATATATCTGTAAGAATATTGAAGCGGGCGCTCATTTCCTATTTAAGCCGTGCTGACTATATTTTCCTCCCTCAACGGCGCTGGTAGCCTGGTTAAAACCAGACCATTCTCAGTAGTAACTGAGTTATGGTCTGGCAAAGCTCCAAAGACAAATCATTTCCAAAGGGGCGTCACCAACGGACGTCGCTCAAATGCCTCTGGGCGCAGTTGGATAGACCTAAAACTAGGGCTGGACGATTTTGGAAAATAATCTAATTGCGATTTTTTTTACCAATATTGCGATTGCGATTTAATATGCGATTATTTTTTAAGCTCTTTATCTTTTCTATTATTCAACAAAAACAAGCAATAAATCATTGTAAAATAGGGAAAGGGAATCTTTAGGCACCTCATGAGCCGATACAATTTTTTTTCTTTTATTGATCTTATTAATAAAACTTAAAATATTTAATTACATAATTATAAGTAGGCCTACTTATAATAATTACACATTAAAAAACTAAATTAATACAATTACATGTTAATAATTTTAACAAATATAGCTTCAAAACAAATAACAAAGAGGGAAAAAAATATTACAAGCAATAAACAAAGAGTGCTTTCAGTATTTAAGAGTAGGCTGTCTGAACGTGTTCATCTCTTTTGAAATGATAAGATGTGGTTTGTCCTGTTTGTTTAACTAGTGCAAAATGCCCGTGCAAAATTAGTTTTTGTGTGTGTTTTTAGTAATTGTTGGTTTGGTGCCCGTGAAAGAGACTGTGAACGCATTGAATTCAGGGAGCAGGCTAGGTTACTACAAATGATGGCTGTGAATAAACTATAATATTCAGAAGTAAACAGTGTAGCTCACTGAGTGTTTATGTATACCACCATCTTCTAAGTGCTAGTGCAAAATGCCCGTGCAAAATTAGTTTTTGATTGTGTTTTTAGTAATTGTTGGTTTGGTGTGTTTGAGTGCTCATAGTTACAATTACACAGCAAAAGTTCAGTGACATTTTTATTTGTGCATGGTAGAAAGCACACAGTGAACTCCGAGAAAACGCTGCGCTTGAGGAAACAGTTTGTGAATAGGCAACTACAAATGATGCCCGTGTAAGAGACTGTGAACGCACTGAATAGGATATGTTTAGTAGTTGGTGAATAGCATAGGCTACTATTACACAGTAGCGACAACGTTAAGCGCACCAGAATGAAATATAATATTCAGAAGTAAACAGCATAGCTGACTTACAGATTCAGTTAACATCCACAAATGAATAAGCGCCTCGATTCAGGGAGCAGTGCAAAGTGCCCGTGCAAAATCAGTTTTTGTGTGTGTTTTTAGTAATTGTTGGTTTCTTGGTAAAGAAAACACATTTTTACTCAAATTAATCAAAATGGATTTATCACGTTTTGGAACCAAACTATAATATTCAGAAGTAAACAGTGTAGCTGACAGATTGTCAGAATGTTTATTTTTAAACCACAACCTTCTTGGGGCTTCTTTGACCGATACAACTCTCTAGTGTCAGAATGTTTATTTTTAAACCACAACCTTATAAAAATGATATATTTAACGATATATTTAGCATTTCTCATCCAAACAACGTCAAACTTGGCACTGCACTTACTCGTGCCCGTAGCGAGACACCTGTCAAGTTTGAAATCCATCGGACCAACGGTTCGAGAGATATGTGGTTAACACACACACAGACAGACAGACAGACAGACAGACGGACATACAGACAGACAGACGTTTCTGTAATTTATAGATAGATAACTGACTGTGTCACATTACCGGTAAATTCGCGTCATAAAAGTATTTTGAGATGCAAACGTACATTTAACCACGTACTAGACTCGCTCACAGCCGCATGCTCAAATGCTCTTCGCAAAACGCACGTGAGTATTTGAAATTGAAAGCAGCTTCTGTCGGTGATTTTCATATTTTTAATATATAAGCCAACTGCATTCCAAGACATATGATGCCTTCGTAGAACATTTGTAAGTAAAATACCGGCGGGCGAGACCGCGCACTACTGAAGTAACATCACGCAAACCGCGCGTATCTCATATCTTGCGCAATGAAGCCCGCGAATGTCCTTGTAACTCGCTTAAACTTTTCCGAATTTTATTAAAGATTATTTCTCGTAAGGTTCGAGTGGTGTCGTGTGTGTGTGTGTGTGTGAGAGAGAGACAGAGGAATTAGAAGCAAGCAGAATACGGTTGTTTATAAAGCACGCGCGTCGTGCACGTCTGTGTTTAAAACTAAGCTCAGACATATACAATACAGAATCGTTGGAGAGAATCTATAACACAATATCACATAAATTAAACATAAACTGTTATTTCCTGTAGCCAGGTCTATATGTGTCGCGTGCCAAGTTGATGCTTCATCTGCAATACAGACTGGTTTACTCTCGCGTGTCACGTGACCAGACTATAATCGCAGCTTTGCGGTTTAAAAAATCGCATTTCATCATATCGCGATATTATCGCAAATGCAATTAATCGTTCAGCCCTACCTAAAACCAATCAGAGCGATCGTCATCATGTAAAGCCATATGCTGCGTCCCAATTCGCCTAAGTTACACTACGCCATAAAAGTATGTACTCTTTTTGTGAAGAAAAGGTATTTACTTTTGAATGTGTAGCAAAAAAGTAGGTAAGCTTTGGGACATACTACTTCGTCATCTTTATCGGACGGATCTGTCGCGTGCATCCTGTCACTTAAACTGCCCTGTCAATCATTGTGTCACAGTTAAAATCCTCTATTAAATCTAATTTCATTTTCTACCGTTTCGGAGAGAAATGTAGTAGCACGTTCATCTGCCAGTGGATCTTTCATGGAGACTGTCCTCATGTGTTTGCAATTTGAATATAATAATGCATTTAAAAGTTGAACGGACGTCGCTCAAATGCCTCTGGGCGCAATTGAATAGACCTAAAACCAATCAGAGCGATCGTGATTGTGTAAAGCCCGCCTCAACGTTTCTGATTGGTGGCGCGATTTCTAGGCCATGGAAATGGGCTTGAATGAGCTCTTTGCCAGACTACTTCTCGAGCAAATCTGAATTTGCCAGAAGTTGTCTGGGTTTTCCCAGGCTACGGCGCTGGCAGACCGACGGGGAGACTCGTTGTGAAGATGAAAAGCCTACGAGAACATTAAATTGGTACAGTAGGTCAACTTTAATACACATGTAATCGCCTTATTTGTTTTGTACCAATATTATTTGCATGGTATAAATACGTTTGAGTTGTCCGTAAGAACATCGGAGCCGGTGCTCACTCATTTCCCATTTCAGCCATGAGAGAGGCAGGAAGAGTCGTTGTGGACCTTTATCTTTAAGGCATGTGGTTTTAAACGTTTTAAGATGATATCACTGATTATTGTTGTATACTACTACTAATTAAGTAGACAACTTTAACTCTTCAGACATTTATTTTAATATTTCCCATTCCAACATTTATTTTCCACTGGACCAAAGTGTTAGACTACTGAGATTTGACTGGTAGGCCTATGGCTATAATTTTATTTTGTTCATTGATGAAATATGGCTAATATGCTGGTAAATCTATATATTCTATTCAGCAATGAAATGTAAAATATGAAACCTGAATAAAGCTGTTGATGTGAAGCACTAACATAACCTTGGTTCCCTGAGAGTAACGGGAGCGAGTATTGCGTCTGCTAGACGCTATGGGAAAACTCCTTTTCTCAAGAATATTGAAGCCTTTATTTTAAAATGCAGTGCAGCTGCACAGCCAGCACAGTGCAGAGCTGTATAGAGTGCTGATTGGTTGGGCTGCGGGAACTGCACGAAGCTATGGCGAAGCGGCGAGGACACGCAAACATATCAGGGCGCTTCCTGCCTCACGCATGCCGAAACACGCCAAAATGGGCATGGCTGCTGACTATATAAGCGGCCCAATTCGCCATAGGAATCGGGCTAAATCGAATGAAACGACAGTACCTGAACGTGAAGCTTAATAGTACAGCCGTCTACGCAATACTCGTTCCCGTTACTCTCAAGGAACCGAGGTTACGTTAGTAACCAAGTACGTTCCTTTTCGAGAACGGTTCACTCGTATTGCGTCTGCTAGATGCTATGGGTACCCATTTCAAAACGCTGTGCTATTAGCTGACGACTTCGCTCTGAACTACCGTCTGGGTCTGTGAAGCCCAAGGCTTATAGTAGAACTAAAAGTCAAAATCCAACGGGGACTGGACCAGTGTCGGAGCCTGCGAAGGGATACCTAGAGGTTTGGGTCCTTCAGGGGCCTAAATGTCTTTAATTGGTTCACCACTGGACCATGCCCATGAAGAGGCCATGCCCCTTGTGGAATGGGCCCTGACGCCTATGAGGCATTGAAGGCCCATTGAGGCGTAGGCTAAAGAGATAGCATCCACTATCCATCGTGACATTCTCTGCTTCGTGACCGGGAGCCCTTTGGTGCGACCGCTGAAGCATACAAAGAGCTGTTCCGACTGTCTGAACGGGGGGGAAATAAACTCTGAGAGCCCTAACAGGACAGAGTAGACTCGATTCTCTATCGTCTTTCGATAGGGCAAGGGCCTATAGCGAAATGACCTGGGCTCTGAACGGAGTTGAGAGCACCTTGGGTACATAGCTATGTCTTGGTTTGAGGATGACTTTGGAGTTGTTGGGCCCAAACTCAAGGCAAGAAGCATTCATGGAGAGCGCTTGTAAATCACATGTAAAGCGCTTGTAAAGAAATGTAAGTATCAGTGGTACTTCACACGAGTAGGGGTCTAGGTTCCGAGCTACACACCAGCCGGTGAACACTGACCACTTAAGGGCATAGAGGCGTCTCGTTGACGGAGCCCAAGCCTCTGTGATAGTGCTTAGGACTGTTTCCTGGAGGTCCCCGGGTACCGGTTGAGGGGCCATACATGGAGGGCTCTCAAGTTTGGACAGGGGTGCCAGACTGTCCTGTTCGCCTGTGTGAGGATGTCCTTCCTCAGTGGTATTGGCCAGGGAGCTGTCTCTAGCAGCTGCATCAACTCGGGGAACCAACTCGAAGAGAGCACGGTCTGGCATGAGCCAAGCTCTTATTTGAACAGAGTCGATAATTGTTCCCAGGAAGGTTATATGCTGACTGTGGGACAGTACACTCTTGGAGAAGTTGATCCTGAGCCCAAGGCATTCTAGATGGCTGAGGAGCCAGGATCTGTGGGTTTGTAACTCGGCCTCCGATTGGGCCAGAACGAGCCAATCATCGAGGTAGTTCAGAATGCGCATTTCCCGCTGTCTCAGGGGGGAGAGAGCTGCGTGACAGTCCGAATGATAGGACTGTGTACTGATAAGCCCGCCCCTCGAAGGCGAATCTCAAGAATGGCCTGTGATGGGAGGCTATCTGGATGTGAACATAAGCATCTTTCAGATCCACTGGCAAAAACCAGTCTCCTGGGCGAATCTGCGCGAGGATTTGTTTGGCTCTTAGCATTCTGAATGGCCGTTTCATTAGGGCCTTGTTCAGGTGCCTGAGATCTAGAATAGGCCTGAGGTCGCCATTTTTATTCGGGACGAGGAATAATGGCTGTAAAAGCCTGACTCGCTTTGTGACAGGGGAACCGTCTCGACAGCTTCTTTTGCTATTAGATTTGACACTTCAGTGCGGAGAACGTGAGCCACGTTGCTCCTTACCGATGTTTCGACCATGGCATGAAAGCGCGGAGGTCTGCGAGCGAATTGGAGCGAGTAACCTCGTTTTACCGTGTTCAGAACCCATTTTGCCACATCGGGGATGGCTTCCCAGGCCTTGGCCCAAGTGACTAGGGGCTGAATGAAGTCTAGGGGTGGGCCGCCGTGTGTCGGGGACCCGGCCAACCAGGTGTTTTGAAGAGGAAAAGAACATTTTTGTGCTTTATATTTGTTGTTGTCGAAACAGCGTTTGTTTGCAAGGGTGCGTGAACTGAAACGGGCCCGTAGGTTGCAATTGAAACATTTCCAGCCGCCTGAACTAAAGAGGGGGCTGGGGGATGCACATGAGCTCTCTTCGGGGGTGGTGCGGCCACAGCGAGACTTAACCCCTTTCTCTTCCTTCCTGTCCTTGGACCAGGAAGGCTTCCGAGGCTCAGGGTCCAGCATAACTTTAGGCCGAGGGCCCTGGCGTTGCGGGAACGGGAAGTGCTTAGCTGGCCGTGGGCGTCGATTGGTTTCACCTGCTGGATGGGGCTGAGAAACCGGCGGCGTTGGTTTGGCTGTCTGTGGGGTCGGTGTGAACTTCAGGCGACCTGAAGCCAAACTGGAGCGTTTGGGCAAGAAGTGTCGCATGGCCTGCGAAGAAAATAAATATTAAATGTATAAAAAAACAAGAATTGTCCAAGTATTGTTAATTTGGTATCTTTCACATCCACCAGCTAGAGTGCCATTGATCTCAATCATAAGGCACTCCTCACTAGTTCCTTACCATTCCATCACAAACTACATCCTCTTGGGGGTTGTCAGCTATGCCTTGGTGGTCTCCAGCCACATGGTGGTCCACAGTCTTGCTAAAGTGGTCTTTTACTCCGCCGTGGGGGTCTTTAGTCCTGTCTGATCTGCTGTGGTGGTCTTCAATCTAGCCTGTTCCACCCTGGCCTCCTGCTCAGCCTGCTCCACCCTGGCCACTTGTACTGCATGCTCCACCATGGCCACTTACTCAGCCTGCTCCTGCACTACCTCAGTCTCCAGTTGTGCTTCCACTCCATGGACCTGGCCCTCCATCCTGACCCTGGATCCGCCTCCACCCCACCTCACCTCCCTCTTGGATTTATGTTATTGTTTGAGGAGTGTCTGGAATCTACTCCTTAGGTGGGGGGCTATGTCACACATCCACCAGCTGGAGTGCCCTTGATCTCCTCCAGAGGGTACTCCTCATAAGTTATTTAGTCTCTTGGGGAAGAATAATAATTTAAGTGCATTTTCTCATTTTGCAAATTATCTGCCAATGCGGTAAGAAAAATCATCTTTGTTTCCTTTGAATTAAGATTATTTTTCTTACCCCACTGGCAGATAATTTTACTTGTTTTAAGTTAAATGCACTTATTTTAGATTATTTATCTAAATTAATAATCAAATTTTCTAATAATCCAGGTTAGTGGCATCACCAACCCTAAAATTTACATAAACCCAGCCCCCTGAACACGATTCATGGATTATCAAGACAGAATATGCTAATCAATGTATAGAAGATAACTCCACATCAGCTACATAAATTCATCAACTAACCATTCAGAAATGTCCTGTTGCTTCTACATGTTGTCACTTCTTCTTGAGTCTCTCCATCTTTGTCTGACTCCGGTTTGAATATAAAAGGCAAAATAAATGTAAATGTTCAATGTGTGTCTGTATGAGGTAAAAGGACACAAGCTCTTGAAGCTCCGCCCGCTGTGCCAGGAGCAGTAGCTCATTTGCATTTAAAGGATTCACTTTCAAAAACTTTTTTGCTGATAATTTACTCACCCCGATGTCATCCAAGATATCCATGTCTTTCTTTCTTCAGTCGAAAATAAATTAAGGTTTTTGAGGAAGACATTCCAGGATTTTTCTCCATATAATGGACTTCAATGGCTTGCTCAGTTGGGGATATTTTCGGAATATTCATTTATTTTTATCAATCAATAAATTCCACTAGAAACAAACCTTGTTGTATTATTTTAATTGAATAAAGCTGCTTTGATACAATTTGTATTGTGAAAAGCGCTACTTGACTTGACTTCAATGACAATGGTTTGAAGGTTCAAATGTCCGTCTCAATACAGCTTCAAAGTCTCTACACAATCCCAGTCGAGAAATAAGGGTCTTATCTAGTGAAACGATTGGTCATTTAAAAAATAAATGTACATATATATTTTTTTTTTTACTTTTTAACCACAAATGCTTGCCACAAATGCATGTCGTGTACCATCTCTGAGATGTGCCACGCATTGCGTCATCACGTTGGAAAGGTCACGCGTCACGTCATCTATCCAAGTTATTTGTCTGTGTACTCCGGTCCAAAAATGTAGGGAAGGGCGAAAAATTTAATCTCATTTTCTCCTCCAACTTCAAAATTGTCCGACTTCTGTTTTCAATTATTTATTTATTTATTTTCGTGACCTTTCCAACGTGATGAAGTAATACGTGGCTCATCTCAGAGATGGTACAAGACGGGCATTTGTGGTTAAAAAGTATATATATATAATTTTTTTTTTTTTTTTTTTTTGACAGAAAATGACAGATTGTTTCGCTAGATAAGACCCTTATTTCTCGACTGGGATTGTGTAGAGACTTTGAAGCTGCATTGAGACAGGCATTTGAACCTTCTTTGAACATTGGAATAGTTGGTTGCCATTGAAGTCCATTCTGTGTAGAAAAATCATGGAATGTTTTCCTCAAAAACCTTAATTTCTTTTCGACTGAAGAAAGAACGACATGGATATCTTGGACGACAACGGGGTGAGTAAATTATAAGCAAAACATTTTTTTTGAAAGTGAGCTAATCCTTTAAAGGAACACACAAAACGGTGCATTTTTGCTCACCCTCAAAAACTGACAAGTTGAACATGCTATATAAAAATATCTGTGGGGTATTTTGAGCTAAAACTTCACATACTCACTCTGGGGACATCAGAGACTTATTTTACATCTTGTGAAAAGGGCATTATACCACGTTAAAGTTTTAGTATTAGGTAGGCCTATTTTAGTTCCTCATGTTAAATTAAATGAAAATTTGAAATGTTGCTTAGTCAACTAGATTAATAAAACAAGAGCTGACGGAGAGCAAGGCAAGACATGAGCAACAACGATCCGATAACACACACACACAGAACGCCAGCCAGATAAAGACAGTGCAGAAGAGTTACACCTGTGCCCACTCTGATTAACTCATCAGGTGCGCAGTGATTAATTAACCCTGACAAGCCCAACGTGTGGACCTACACACAGACATACATGGGTGTTTCTGCAACTACGGGCACTTTTGACTATCCCAATTTTTAAAAAATCAACCTCTATGAATTTCAATTTTAACCATCACAGTCTATAATACATATAAAAATGTACACAAAATAGAATGTAGTTGTTAAGATTTTAATCTGGAACAAGTTTTTTTTATGTTTTTTATGTTTTTCGGGTCATCTTCTTAAAAAGTGTCCTTACCGCAACGTTACAATAGCGTTCATTTTATACATTTTTCTTTAGTAATTTCTATTAAAATTTAATATATTTAAATAGCTTTTTCAAATTTGATGCAGTTTTGTAAATACTGATATAAAAAAAATATATACAAATTATACGAATTTCATGTTTTTTTCTATGCCATGTAAAAAATTTACAGTAACCTTAGATGTCAATTGTTTCCATACACACAAAAGATAACATAATTAACTTTTATGACAGATGTTGCAATTTCAATGTGTTAATCATCTCAACTTACACTGTAAAAAATTTCTAACCCTCCCAAATCAAAAATTTCAAGTGACCGATAACATCTAAATTTTTCAATTGGCCCAAGTGAAATTCTGTAAATGAAAAAATTAAATGTACAGATTTTCACTTGGGCCAATTGAAATTTACAGAATTTCACTTAGGCCAATTGAAAAATTTAGATGTTATCGGTCACTTGAAATTTTTGATTTGGGAGGGTTAGAAATTTTTTACAGTGTAAGTGTAAAAATATTTTTTTGCAAATGAAAATGTGAAAAAAGAGCAGTGCTGCGGTAATGACATCTTGTGTCGGTAAGGACAAAATTACATTTTTTAATGTAAAAAAGGTCATGTTTATATATATACTAATATATATATACTAATATATACTTAACTACAAATAATATACTGAATATTTGTAATTTAATATACAGTAAACCTTGAATTTGTCTCTACCGCAACACCTAAATTTGCTGCGGAAATGACATTTTTGCTAATATTTTAGCTAATTGGCAGCTAGCAAGGCCTACCACATTAGTTTTGACTCTTAGCATCTTAATATACATGAATTCAACAGTAATATACATTTATTTTTAAAATGTAGTTAAAAAATACACAATTATTAAGCTGAAAGGTAAGGACGCACAATAAATACTAGAGCAGAAAAGGTGATGTTTACCTTATTTTTTTGGTATCTTGTGAGTGAGGTAGTGTGGTGGCCCAGTCTGTCAGCAATGTGCTCAAGTGATCATTTCTGTTTCCATAGAAACTAGACTTGTTTATGTTCGATAACATTTCATAATAAAAGGTTTTTTTCATTGTTGCGGTAAGGACTCAAAAGTGTGGGACAGGCACATTTAGTTAAAAAAAATCATAAAAATGATCAGTAAATAATACAAAGAATTTTAAGATGCTGTAAATGAATCTGTATATTAAACAATTCCATTTGAAATAATGTCATATTGTAAAAGAATGAGCTAATTTTAAGTATCTCAACATTGAAACCATGGGTGTGGGACATGAGCAAAAATGGTGTTTGGAACTATAAATGCTTCATAATTTTACATTAAATCATATTATTTATTCATTATTTTTTATGTCAAGGTGTGTATTGACACTACGTTTATATTTATGAAACATCAAATGACAAATTTTAACATAAATCAAAAATTTCACTCCTGGGACTTAAAAGTGCCAGTAGTTGCAGAAACACCCACATACACACACACACACACAGAGAGAGAGAAATGAGCATACGGATCCATGAACCGTGACAATTTGTATCAAAAGATCAGATTTATGCTGCATCGCAATGTAACAGCCAATGTCTCAAATTAGGAATCTTGCAATTGTTCTATTGCTTGGATAAGTTGGATTCAACTCGGGTCATTGGACAGCAAATCCTCGGTAAACGGAGTTCTGTTGATTTTCGAGTCATGTGACTAGTGTCATTTCAGCTCCACATTGGTTACAAGTTGTAACCTGGCTGTAGATAACTCAAATTTCAGTTCGACATCTGTTAACAGACATTCAAGAACCGGCAAATTCATTTTCATTCGACTGATCATTCACAGATCAAATTCTTCTTCATGCGGCGTCCTCATTGTGGACTAAAACAGACAGATGGTGATTATCTGCGTTTAACTGATTTTCATTTTGCATATTTTTCCTGGTATCAACGTCAATTAAACAGATTGAAAAATTAGCTACGTGCTATTTGATACTGTTTCTAACCCTAAACAAAGCGTAGAGCTAAAGGCTAAATCTAGGCAATTATGTCATTACATCTGCAAGATGCGCGTATCGTAAGTCTATTTCTTGCTGTTAAGCTTTTAGTAGTGGTTTGCTGTTGCGGTGCTGTAACGCCACAGAAACGTGCACCATTTTGCCTCCTCGTCAAATCTGAACACGGGAGTTATCAGGTTAGTTTTCTCACTCATTCACTGGACGCTTTAGCACCTCCGCTCTTTTACTGGAGCAAGTGGACATCAGAGAAACGCGTTGAAGATTGTATCATGAGTAGCGACAGGACCCTAGTTACGCGTTATTTGTCACTCTGCCGTGGAGAGCGCGCTTATGACAATGCCGAAATGTTACCTTTCCGCTTCAACATAAGTGCGCTATTGGAAGATGCCAGGCTGTGTGAAATGAACTCAAATTTCAATTTCACTTTGCTCAAAGAAGACGTCAACCAAGGTCAGTCCATGGATTCAAGAGCAAAAAGTCGCTATAAACGCGCATGGGTTTTACCGGGAACACTTTGGTGTGGACGAGGCACAAGCGCCAATGACTATGAACAGTTGGGTAGGTCTGCATCCATAAATTCCTATGCCTTCACTCTTAAAAATAATGGTTATTTATTGGCATTGATGGTTCCATAAATAACCTTTAACGTCCATGTAACCTTTCCATTGCACAAAAGGTTATAGTGAATTATTAAAATATTCGTCACACTAAGAAAAAATGGTTATTTTTGTTAAAAGTGTTGTTCAGTTCACTTATAAAAAGTTTGTCTCTCAAACTTTAATAGGCAGTAGTCACCTACAACAAATAAAACTCACTTAGACATGTACACAATCACAGATTATGTGAGTATCAAATACAGAGAGTTCTGTTGTCACAACCTACCCAACTACTGGGTTGAGTTGTAACACTAGCTTGGGATAGATGTAACAAAAACTGGTAATTTGCTGAAATAAGATCCATACTATCCAATTTATGCAATACATTTATTGAAGAACAAAGAATACTTATTAGTTTTTAATAAAGTGAACAATTGAAATGAAAAACAAAACAAAAAACATTGTATTTCTTTTAGGACTTAATTTAGCACAAAAACTATTGCTGTGTGTGTGTGTGTGTGTGTGTGTGTGTGTGTGTGTGTGTGTATTCCTGTCACATAAGGGTTCAGTAACTAGCTTGCCATCCATCTATTTTTATGTCAACTTTGAAATATCACACAAAAAAACCCTGGACGGAAACGCCAAGATGCGCATACATTCTAAAAATGTGCGCAAAAAACCTTTGAGCTCACCTGAGGCAGATCATTTTTATCCTACAATTTTTAGATAATTTTTATCCTAAACGAAAACACATTTACCACACAAATCCCTTGATGCGCAACAAAAAACTCATGTGACTGCCTCAACAGAGGATTTGATTGATAACAGTAATTTTTCATGAACTTGATCTATCCCTAGCCCAAACAGCCATAAAATGTGATTTTAATTGTTTTAACATGTGGGTTTGAAGTTAGCATGAATGCAAAGCATCAAATTAAACTAGATAAATGGATACTTTAGGTTATGAAAATAATTGTATCAATGTCTTGATAAAAAAAGTTACTTTCTTTCCTGAATGTTTTTTTTAATTTTTATTTTTATTTTTTGGGTCATAAAATCTACAATGTTTCTCACAGTCACATACCACTTCTCCTGTGAACTCAAAAAGGAGATGGGAGTGTATGATTTTTATGCCAACACCACAGCTGTTTTCTGACCTGTCAAACTGACAGTGTTAAATTGACACCGTGTTACAACACTCCCCGGTCTCCCCCTTACTAGTGAACTAATTTTGTTGTTCATACCAGTACAAAATTAAGCATTTTGCATAAAATGCTGCTGGAGCTGTTGAGTGTATCAAATATTCTGTAACACAATGCAAAGATGTATTCATGTTACAAAGGCCTTAGAGCATGGGTGTCAAACTCAGTTCCTGGAGGGACACTGTTCTTCAGAGTTCAGATCCAACCCTAATTAATCATACCTGGACCAACTAATCAAGGTCTTCAGGTTACTAGAAACCAGCGATACGGTGTGTTCTTCAATTCTTATACTATCCATCCTAAATAGTATTCGAAAATAGAATTAGTGCATCCCAAATCATATGTTGAAATGAGTATGTCCCAAAGCTTGCATACTCTTCTGCTACACACTCAAAAGTATTTACTTTTTATTCACTAAAAGTGTACATACTTTTAGGGTGCAGTATAAGTAGGCGAATTGGGACCCAGCAATAGTCTTATTATTGGGAGATACAAGGGTCCGTGGCTCTACCATTGGGGAAAAAGCAACGGCCTACTTGGATAATGTGTGCCTTGATAACCAATCACATTACAGCCTTGACGTCATTGCTTCCGTTTGAGAAACACCCAATCACTGTTTGCTGATTCCACAGAAATGAATGAGAAATGCTGTAAACTAAATCATACCTGTCGCAGCATTTTTATTTTTTTTCGGTGTAAAAATAGATCCAAAATGAATGTTTAAGAACAAGCATGTTGAAGATTAGCCGATGGGCTGTCGAGTCTTTTCTTCTTCTTTTTTTTTTTTTTTTTTTACAATTATGAATGTTATTGGTGTGAAAAAAAACTCTATTTTTGTTATTTGCTACATATTAAGCGGTTTTCCTGAGAGCGATAAATCAAAGTGCAGTTTTCATGCCAGGTTCATGGGTGGTTGTGTGGGGTCACCGTGATTTTGCCAAGTAAGACATGATCCTGGATCAACATATTTTGTTGATCCTGGAATACCATTCCTGTCCCAAAATTTTGTCCTTACCCTATCCTTACCCCTAAACCTAACCCTACCCATAACTTTTCCCTACAATCAGAGGGAAATGATAGGTGAATAACACTGATGTTGAAGGCACCTCACCCTGGTTCTAAGCCTAAACTTGTCATAAACTGTAAACTTGTCCCTCAAATCTGATTGGTTGATTGGAAAGTTGTTCCAGGATCAACAAAGATGTTGATTCAGGAACATGTGGTACTTGGTGAAATCACGTTCACCAGTTGGGTGGCTGACTGTCTGTAAATGTATGGCATGTCCTCGAAAAGACATGGGAGGTCCCTGCAACATAACCTGGTTATTACAGTTAATACTAGATATGTTGTGCATCAGTAAATCAATATAATTACAGAGGGTGTCATAGAGTTATACATGACAGTCAAGAACGGAAGAGTTACTGTGCAAAACAACGCAAAACAGAAATGTGCCCTGCGCATTACATTTTATTGAGATGTTACAAGTTGTATTCTATTACAGATAATCTACATAATAATGAGGACAGTATTATTTTACAATATTGTAAATAATCTATATTTGTTATTTGATTATTTAGACTACATTTTTCTTCTTTTATCAGGTATGTTTGTGCATGCGGATAGATGCTGCCGAGAACATGATCACTGTGAGCACATCATACGCTCCTTCTCTGTGAACTTTGGTGTCTTCAATCCCACCCTCTTCACGGTCTCCCACTGTGACTGTGACCACAGGTGAGCACAGAAGCTCTGGGGTCTTTCACATTCCACAGATGAGAGGCATTTTCAGATCCTCAGGGGAGACTCTTTAGAGTCATAACTCATCCTTTCTGTTTGTTCACCTTATGTATGTTATCCTTATATGGCTCGTATACGTTTTTTTAGGACACTGCATGTTTTAATAGAAAAAGAATATATATCTTCAGCAGGACAGCCTGTAATTCATGTAGAAAGGACTTTCTTTTGATGTGCAACACTCTAAAAATGTTGTCTCAAAAAATTAACACAGCAATCTATTTGAGGTATGACAACTTCTAACCAACAAACTACAATACACATATTAAGTTAAATAAAAGTTTTTCAACATAATTGAGTGGTGGTACGGGAATTATTAATAATTTAATGTGGTTTATTTTAACTGCTAGTATACTTAACCTAACAGATCACAACACAAAATAACACTAAATTTCAATATTGATTCTACTTATCATATGCAAAGCATGCTGGGAACTTAAAATCCACAGAAAATTCCTTTAAGTTTAAGTTCCTTTAAGTGAATTAGTTTACCGGTTTAGTCGTTGGTTCAATTCCCAGGGAACACAAATACTGATAAACTGTATGCACTGAAAGTTGCTTTAAATAAAAAAAGCAAAAACAAAATCCTAAATGCTTAAATGTAAATACATTAAGCATGTGTTTAATGGAAGGGTTAGCTGACATTGAGACACAAAAGATTTCATGCTAATCATATTTATTTCTGTCTTGTATCTTCCTATCTCTGTTAGATTTAAACAATGCCTTCTCAATGGTAATGACACCATCTCCAACATGGTGGGCTACAGTTTTTTCAACGTCCTGAAACTCCGCTGCTTTGAGCTGATTCAAAAGAGGCAATGCACACAGTACAACTGGCTTGGAATGTGAGTGCAAGAAATTAAATAATGCATTCCAAAAATGTTGCTTCATGCTTCTGTTTGCAAGCAAAAATGCAGAATGGATAAAAACACTGTAATTGTATATATAATTATATAATTCACACAGCTGTCTTCATTGACATAACCAAATTACTTCCATTGAATAATTTGTATGGCATCATTATAGTATGTTCATTCATAGTCTTTCATAGATTTTCAGCCTGTTATTCCAGTTTCTGTGTTAAATGTGAATCCTGTAACAATTAACAAAGTTTACTGGACTCATTGTCCTTGATTGTCTCCGATATATACTTATATTTGTTTGGACATTCCTTTATAATCTTGGTTTTACATTCTAGGATGAGTTTCTCTGTAATAACATTGTGCCAGAGGTGGGAGTAAGTTACCCACATTGAAGTCATAAGAAAAGAAGTCGTCGAGTCAAGTCTCAAGTTGCAGTGCACAAAATAAAACAAGTCAAGGCTATGGCTTACCTCAAGCAAGTCATGTTGAGTCCTGTGAAGAAAGTCACTCTCAAAGTACCATGCAGAGGTTACTTTTCCCAAACAGTTATGCACTCAGTTATGAACCTGAATAATACAGATCTGAGAATGATCTGATCTGAGATCAGAATAATACCTCTCTTAAAATTTTTTAGAGTAATTTACCAAGTTTAATGTGTGAAAGCAGTTATTTTGTCTATTATGCTTGCACTAATTGACAGGGCTGCTTGAAACCCTAGTTGAAAGTATAGGTCTTGTTTCCTCAGCCATTTTCCATTTACTAACTTTTTGTAGTGAATCACTTTTGAGAAAAATGTTGACAGCAGTATGTTTAGTATTGTCCTTTAGCCCAGAGTAACATTATGCTGGTGTAACTGATTTTTTTAATCTCTAACTGCAGGTGCACAATGGTTCAGCTCGCTCCTGTGGCAGTATTGAAAGATTCAACACCATACAATTCCACCAATCTAAGTAATGAGAAAAGTGGCACCGTTGACCTTCCATGCAATGAAGTGCCAATCAAATTGTCACATAGTGGCAAACAAAGAACCTCTAAATCTAAACGAATTAGACTGGCAAAGGACCAAAGAAACTGTGCTCCAGTTGACTATACAAAAGGGGGAACATCTCAGCTTAGTCAAAAGTTGGTGAACCCATTTGAAAAACGGAAGAATCTACAAACATCTAGACATCGAAAAGGAAGAACAACTGTGCAGCCAAACTCATTATTGACATTTACACTCGCTCCCCAAAGGAAGCCATCTAAAGAGAAGCAAAGAATACCTCAAAAGTTCAAAATGGGAACTATTCTTCAAAGCATCCACAGGACATCAAAAGCAAGTGTCACTCACTCACCTTCAACCTCATCTGAAACAAAATTACTCTTGGTTCAAAAGACGATAGTCAATCAGTCCAAACAAATATCTGCAAATAAATCAGGAGCAAGGACACTTCAAAATAAGAGAAAAAGAGGTAAAAACAAAACCCAGAAATCCAGAAAGAGCCAGAAGAAAAAACGAATTAAAACCCAAAAGCATTGATGCTCACTTTCAATCATCAGAAATGCAAAGGTTCTCTTAATCGGGTATCTCTTAAAGAGATCTTTAATCAGGTATTAGATTAAATTATGTGTGACATGAGAAGGGCTTTTCACACTGTGTTTTACCCTGGGTTATTGTCATTCTAAACCCCGCTTTTAACCCTGGGTTAAGGAACGTTTCACACTTGTAATTTAGAATCGGGGTTAGCACCGCTTTTTACCTGGGGTTATGAAACCCTGATCCACATTTGGCCACTCCACACACGTTGACACGTTCGCCATCTTGGAAAGGTTAACATGACGCTGTCATCACTCGCACTATACAAATCAATGAAATTTCATTGAAAATTTCACAGCATTGTGGAGCCTATGGCTGTAAAACCACAGAGCTATAAATTCCAGATGAAATGGGATAACCTTACAGAGGTGAGAATGTGCAGGTTTGTGTTTTTTATGTATAACTCAATATGCAATATCCATATGCAGAATTATCACATTAATGATAAATTAAATGCTGTGAAAATCAATATATATCTATAGATATACATGTGAATAACTAGGTTGTAGATGCACAGTCAACTTGCTTTTGAGTGGTCATGGACCGGATTTGACCGTTCCAATATGGCAGATGGCTTACGTATAACAGCCCATAGAAACAGACACTAATGAGGAATCTAAACATCAGGCTGTGTTTCCCTGTTTGAAGTAAAAAATGTCAAATAGTGACAGAAAACACGAAAATTGGAGAAGTTTCATTCTTACCTTTATAGTCTGAAGACTCCATTCAGTATAAACTTGATAGTACAGTCGGCAAAATATAATATGAGGATGCACGGTGCTAAAGTCTTTATGTAAACAGGAAATGTGAACGAGACACTGTGTCATTGCGTTGGCACTATGGGAAGGTCCGGTGTCTGAATCATGTGTACACATGCACCATTACCATTGGCCACGGACAAACACTACAAAGAACGTGACTACGTCTATAAAATGATGCCTGAACACGGCGTCGCCAGATTTATTCGTCCGAAGAAGCCAAAAGAACTTGAGATCCTGGGGTTGAATTCACATCAAGAGTGAAAAATCTTATGTGTGCAGAGAGGACCAGCCTGTCTCAGCACAAACATCTTGCAAAGGCGTGCCTTTTGCCTACGCCTTTGAGGCAGCCACACTCCGAGTAAAATGACACCTAGAGGCGAAGCGATACAGTGCATCTCGTAGGTGAGAGAAACCGCATCTGAAAAACCCAATGTCTTATAGTCTGTTTGGTAGAACCAAAACAGACATTGAGTTGATTGGCTTTAGGCCACTGGCCTGAGCGATGGACGTACTGTAAAAAGTGCCCGGACTGGACATAATCTACTCAACCTCTCCTGCTCCAAAGAGTCAAACGGTGGAGGGGAGAAGGCTTGAAGAACAACAGGATGAAATGGTGATGAAGGCACCTTTGAAACATAGTCTGACCAAGGTGCAATATCACCTTGACCAGTCCAGGGGTCAAGACAGGAGGCAACTGACAGGGCCTGCAAATCTCCTACCCTTTTAAGAGAAGTTATAGCTATTGGCAGAGCTACCTTAAGAGTCAGAAGCTTTTCTGTGGCAGACTCCAAAGGTTCAAAGTGAGCATCCGACAACCCTTCTAATACAATAGAGAGATCCCATGAAGGAACCCGCAGTCTGCAGATAGGCCTGTGCCATCTGACACCACACAGAAATTGGAACACCATGACATGCTTCCCCACAGATGCCCCATTAATGTGAATGTGGCAAGCCGAAATAGCGGCCACATACACCTTCATGGTAGCAGGGGTCAGTCCTGCTGAGAGATGTTCTTGCAGAAACTGCAGTACTGAACTAACCAGGCAGTAAACTGGTTTAAGATGACGCTGTTCACAACATTATAAAAAAGAGATGCCATTTAATAAAGTCTCCTAGTAGAGGGAGCCCTAGCATTAAGAATGGCATAAACAACTTCAGTTGAGAGACCAGAATCTATGAGCTGGTACCCCTCAGGGGCCATACCAAGATCCAAATCTCTGGTCGGGTGTGAAACATTGTCCCCCTAACCTGGGACAGAAGGTCCCTCCTGGTCGGAATCTCCAGAGAGCCTTCCAGGAGAGCCTTCCAGGAGAGCCTTCCAGAAGACACTTCCAGGAGAGACGCTAAGTTCAAGAACCATACTCGGGCCGGCCAGAACGGGGCTACTAATAGCAGGCATACCCCATTATGATGGACCCTCGCCAGAAGTGTCTGGCATTGACAGATGGAAATCTCCTGACCTAGCCTCAAGCTGCCCACCATGGTGAGAATAGACTCTACCCGAGCAGAAGACATCTGTGTCCGCATCATAGTCAAATCCCAAACTATGCAGAGACGTGGTCCTCTACTTGGACAACACACTTTTCTTGTGGTTTAATATTAAACCCAAGCACCTTAGATAAGCAAGGACGACATCTCGATGCTGAACCACCAACTCCTCCGACTGAGTCTATAGTATCCAGTCGTCTATTTAATTGAGTATATGAATGCCCTGAAGTCACAACAGAGCCAGAGCTGCATTCATGTACTTTGTGAAGGTGCGAGGAGACAAGGCTAGGCCAAAGGGAAGAACCAAATATTTGTAAACTTCACTCTTGAATGCAGACCTCAGGAGACTCCTGTGCATTCCAGGCAATATCTCTATATGAAAATATGCGCCCTTCATGTTGTAAGGGTGGATTTCCTGCAGGGGTTCAGTGTGCAAGACTGCCGAATGACTAAAGAAACATTGTCAGCAAGATGGTAGAGAACTGTACATTTCTTGTCTATTACCACCCACTGCTACTTATACCAACAACGCAAATAAGCACAGTTACAATAGCTTAATATGTGGGAGAGCATTGCTATAGAGAGTGACAATATTGTATTGCAATAAGTAGCACTTCAAAGTCAATACCAAATCAAAACTAGTTAGCACATCCTTTGTAACTGAAAAGGTTTAATGACAAAATATGTTTATGGTTACACTTAAAATAGTTACAAAATAGATGTATGAGATGATGATAACTTATACCATTAATTGTACCCAGCATATGTAAAATGTTATGAGAGAGAGAGAGAGAGCGAGAGAGAAAGAAGAGGCAGAGCATAAAAGAGACAGAGCCACAGTTACAATCTTCCTTTATCCTTTCTCTGACCATGTAACTAAAACCCAAATGTGAGACATTCAAGCTGACCAATCAGATAATTACAACTTCCCCCATTGTACTAAAGGTGTGACAATTCATAGACCCCCAAAGTACACACATCTTGGTCTACAGGCCTTGATCGCTATCAGCCCCTCTGTGCCTTTAGAAACCCCAAATGGTTCTTGTGGTAGAAAGAGGGGGTGGAAAACAGTAAAGCAAATGTCTTTGTTCATTTCAAATATCTTGGATTATTTTCAATCCTACAAAGTCTATTGGGGAGGATGGGGGTGCAGGCTGTGGGGAGCCTGAAACTTGGTGCCCTGAAACGGCTTGCTGGCAGGAGACAACTGAACTGACAACTGAAAGAGATATATGAATGGAGAGTGGCAGAGTTGGCAGAACAGTTCCAGGAATGCATAGAGACAGAGAGGAGGCATGATCTTGTTTCACCAAACCCTCTCCCCCAAAGGGGCTCGCTTTGATGGCCCTAGCATCAGGACTTCTTTTTAGCCACACGTGCAGCAATGACAGTCCTGAAATTTGCTGTTGTCCCAGATGGCTGGGACTGTGTGCTGCATCCGGGCCCCCAGTCCTTGCAAGGGGGGACACAAGTCACCACACTGGCCTTCTGTTCCTCCTCCTAGAGCTTGCCTCGGGATGGGAGGTTGAGGCTGTAGGCTGCTGGACCCGACGAGGGATGCTGGAATGCTTCAGTTTGCTTCTTCGCGTGACGGGTATCCTCCAGAAATGTTTTCTCTCTCTCCTTGATCCCTGACAAATTTAGCAACAGGTGCCTCTCCATAGCTACCGTTGCTTTCATAGAAAGGCTGATATCGTGGGTTTGTTGGCCCAAGGCCCTTGGTATCCAGCTCTTTCAGCAGGTCACCCTGTTAGGCCTGTAACACCGCCATGGTGTGCAGGGAACCACTAGCCTGATCCACTGCTTCATAGGCCTTGGCAACCAAAGCAGATTTGGTGCCACATGGCCTAGAAGGCAAGACCAGCTTTTTTATTGAAAATGCTAAGGCGGGAGAGAGATAGCCCACAAGCATATCCTTAACACGCGGGATCGACTTGTACCTATGCTCACTCAACCCCAATATAGCCGCGTAATCTGATGTTGCGGGGTTGTGAACACAGGTGAAATACGGGGATTTCCATGATCTTGTGACTTAATTATGGAGGTTGGGAAAGAAGAGGAGGTTTCGTTTTGGTGGCTGGGCCTGACCACTCTTAAGAAATCTCATCCAGTTTACTATGAAGCACTTCCCTCCTCTGACCGGGTCATTTGATGTTTAGTTTGGCCACCGCTCCAGTAAAAACCTCGACCAGCTCCTCATTCGATTTAGAATACGAGGGCTGCCCGCCAGCTGTACCCAAATCAAAGCCTCCCTCAACATTTAACTCCTCAAAGCTAGACCCCACGGAAGGCACGTCCTTGTCCAGACCAGAAGAAATCCCATCTCAGGCTCATCCAGAGTTCCATCTGTGAACCCCACGATTTAACCCTTTCGTACATATGATCACACTAGTGTGATCATTCTTGGCTGGTCCCTGGAGCATACAATCATACCGGTGTGATTAGAATTGTCAGTGCATCACGTGATTAACTGCTAAATTCAAATGTGCTTTCGCACGTTGGCTGGCGCTGAACCAGAGACGGACGCGCTCAGTGCTTGTCACAACTATTCAGTATTTTCAACCACATAATGTTTATTTTAGGTTTCAGACATAAAAAATTCACATAAGTACTAAAAAAAAACAATAGATTTACCCCTGGTTTCACAGACAGGGCTTAAGACTAGTCCTAGACTAAAATGTAAGTCTGAGCTGTTTCCACTGAAATAAACTTGCACTGACTGATCTTAAAAATATATCAGTGCCTTTTTAGTTTTAAGATGCACATCGGTAATGTTTTTTTCTAAGCATGTTTATAAAAATTACTTAAATGTCCTAATTGATCTATGGTCTAATCCTGGCTTAGTCTAAGCCCTGTCTGTGAAACCGGGCCTTAGAGTTTGTAAAATACACACTGATGTCTATGGAAGCGGCAATAATAATCCTTTCCATTATAATTAGACAACACGTTTTATTCATATCAGATTTACATTGTGAAAGTAACTTTAAGGTTTACTCTATTCTTTTCCCAGTTCACCAGCCACTTACTTTTGCAGTGAGGATAGTCCACTCCCTCGAGAGCTGACTTTGCGTGCTCCATTCCCATACATACAATACAGAATTTGTGCTCGTCATCCCCTGAAACATAGCGGTGCATGACAGAACACATCTGAACTTGTTTATTTTTTAATCAAAACTCCTGCTCTACAACACACTGAGACAGACACTTTTGACAAACAATACAGACAAGCAGCTTCTGAAGACAAAGAAGCTAGTGACGCTGTGTTCAGGTGCCATTTTATAGACGTAGTCACATACTACATAGCGTCACCTGACTTCGCCCATGGCCAATGGTATTGGCGCATGTGTACACGTGATTCAGACACTGGCGCACGCTGAAGATGTTCCCATAACACAGTGGCTCTCAAACTCAAACGCAGTGGTCCGCCCCTCCCCGCTTCAACAAATCTTGCCCCAACCACACACACACACACACCTCTGACTGCCAAATAATTTCACAAAAAAATTATAAAAACGGAAATTTCCAGAATTTTTACATTCCGGAAAAACGTTTTTTTTACAAAGTTTTTACATTGAAAAACATGCAATGAAAACACCTGCAATAGTTTCACTTTGTAATGTCATTGAATCATATAACAGTAAGACAGAAGAATAGATCAGAACTTAACTTTTAAATAATATTTTAATAAACAAAAAGCATTTCAGTGATGATTTGAATGAACAATATATAAAAGCACCAATATATAACAGCTTTTGACATCTCCTCACGAGCTCAGCTTCTTGTTCGTCTTCTCACCGGAACACGCACAGCAGCGGAGTGGAGCGTTCAAAATAGCAGCTTGTGATTCAGTCCGCTGAAGAGGTTCTTTTCTATGGCAAGCAAATTCTGTGTTGGGCTTGTTCAAACAGTGAACGGTCTGAAGAAGGCCGCTTTATAAAGGCACAGTGCCAACCGCTATTTACTCATTTGAACGGCATTGCAATGGCTGTTTTTTCTTTTTTTCTGCTGATCTCCCACACCCCCCCTGCAGTATCCATGCAACCCCCCACCCCCCGGGGGGCGCTCCACACACTTTGAGAACCACTGCCATAACGTCAATGACTCAGCGTCGAAGTTCCCTTGAAAGAGAACCCAGGAATCCGTAACTATTTCAAGTGTGAAAAGCTCTATTGTGAGGTGAAAAAATAAAATTAAATAAGGCATGAAAAGATTGAAAAAATCTTTTGAAAATTGCACAAAGTTATTTTTTTTATTACTTCAGGGGCCAATTTTAGACAATGTAGAAAAAATATATATACTGTGCAATGATAGTAAACATTTCATTTGTTTTTAAATATAACAATCCCAAAAACTTCAGTATATGCACATACTGTACACCTGTTTGCATGTTCTGTGATTAATAAAAAGCAAATATGACTCAATAAATTGTGGTACAGCTGTATTTTTACCAATTAAATATAATGTTATAGTTAAATGTAAGTTTTATTGTATCTGGACAATTTAAACATTCCTAAAACAAGAAGTCCAGAATGCGGTGGGATAGATTTGAACCACAGACCAGATTTGGGTGTCACTGACATACATTATTTTTATATTAGGTGTTTAAGTTATGCCCAGAATATATATTGGCATAGTAATATGACCAATATTCCAATAATCTATCAGTTGCTACAATAAAAGGCTTTCAGGTAAATGGTGCAATTACAGAATACTTTAGAAAATATGAATGTAATGTACTGTAGCTCTGTAATTGTGTTGAAAATTCAATGAATACACAAACTTGGCATGTGATGTACTGTCACCACTGTTAAAATGACTTACAATTAACATGAATAGAAGGAGGAATGTGATAGTTTTCCTGAAAGAAGATGTTTTTTAATTTGCATATTGAAACTCACTATGCATTGTTTGTAGGTGGTAATAATGAGAAAAACTGTAAAACAAATGTGGCAATATATTGCATATAATGTGTGGGCAGATGCATTTAGACCGTGCATGTTTATTAACAGATCCTTGTAAATAACACAAAACCTAATTTTGCTATGTTTAAATTATTTATTTTTTACATTTAATTTATTTATAATTTTTTTATGAGAAAAAGAGTTCATTGTGCATCACGGAACCACATCTATTGTTGCCACAAAGTCAATAAAAAGTCTTTGCATTGGCAGTTTGGGGATTCAACCAGCAGGTGCCAACAAAATACATGTAATTAATCTAGAGTTAAAATGATGTGCATTACAATTGCAGTTAATACTGTCCATAATGATGTGTTAGATCACTATAATTCATTTATTAAATTCTCTATAAAGTAATTCTGTGAGGTTTTGCAGCATTTTTTTGTGCATTAAAAGGTAGGAGTTACATAATTGTGTTGTGTATATAGTCCAACTTTTTTTAAAGAACAAAAAGGATTTGTCTGAATTCCAATTTCATAAATGCTTGTTTTCTCTAGCAGTGGTTTTGTTTGTCGGTTTCAAACATAGAGGCACATAATCCTAAATGAAATCCTAAACTCTTACTTTTTCAATATTATATCTTTTTGTTATGAGTCTTGGGTAAATAAGGGAACATAATAAAAGAGTCAAGTATATAATGAAGGAAATCTGTTCAAAATCTGTAAAAAAAAAAACAACTCTTAAAGGGGACACCACTATGAAACATCCAAGACACTCATTTTGCTGTTACTTCTCCAACTGTCAAGGTAACATTTAACACCCGTGAAGCAATTTTCTTCTGCTATAGAATTTGATACTTTTGATATGCTGTCTGACAGAAACTTGGCCTAAACTGGAATACTATAAGCATAATCCTCGCCTGAAGTGTCAAGAAATAAGTGTTGCTGCAATTCACTGTGGTATGCATGGCATTACTCATATAGAGCAGGCTAAACATTTTGTTCATTTGAAGTATTTTCCAGGTGGATATTCTCATTGACAGCAGATGATAACACCACAGTATTGGATTCAGTGATAAGCTTCATTTATTTACTGCTATTGTTGTGGAAATTCACCAATAAAATTATAGTCAAGTATAGTTGAAAAAATAAATCAAATATTTGTCTGAAATCGCGATCCAGGGTGTCTCTCTTACATCCGAAACATATCTTAGAGAGCAACAAAATGAGCTCTAATCAAAATCATACATATTAATTTATCATTGAACAAAGACTTTCAAAGTTAATTGGATAAGCAAATGAACAGATTATCATGAGGCATCCAACTTCCTTTTATTATATATGTACACTTGCCGGTTAATCTTCATCCACATCCCATTATATGCTCACCTGACGTACTGTACGTAAATATTTTTTAATTTGAAATATTTTACTTTGCTCCCTAGACGAACAAAGCATTATAAAAGCAGCTTACAAAATGTATTATAGCTTTAAAATTCCAAAATATGATTAATTTAAACGGTAAAGATTGCAAATCAGACTCAACACGTTTCACAGTCAAGTGAATTAAGAGAATCGTCACTTTAAAGAAATATTAGAAATGTAAGTGACATTAATTTAACTTGATTTTACCTTACAGATGTTATACATCTACTCCATATTGGAAATGAGGGGTGACATTTTAATTTAATCCACTGAACATTCTATTGCTATTTAGGTACTCGTGCACCATCTAGGTACTAATATGTACCCTTTAGGCAAGTAACATGAGTGTAATGTCTCAGTGACAGCTGTTAAACTTTTCTGACTGTCTATCTTGATAATTTTCAATAAACCGAGTTTAAAACGATCACAGATCCTCCAGCTTGTCTGAGAAAGATGATATTAGTTCCTATAAGGTAGTAGCCTGGCTATAACGTCAGACCTCGTCAGACGTGGTCTGGGAACCACGTTCATTTTCTCGTATTTGAGGCGTGGTTTACGAATGCCCAGAGCCGTTTATTGGGTGCTACGAATGTCTATCAAATGCGCCTGTACGTAGCTCATAGCCAATCGTTTCAATTATACCAGATGACGTATGTAGAGCGACAGAAATTCGACGAGGAAGAAGACGAAATAAACTTGCGTTCTAAACTACTTAGAACACTATCTAAGGCTGCATCGAAAGGTAACTTCGCGTCTGATGCCATGTTGGATCCATAGATATAAACAAACTGCTTCGGTGTGTCGCATAGACGTCGTCATCGTCTTGCTGCTCCCTCCCCGTTCTGTGATTGGTTCCCTTTTTGAGGGGAAAATCTGGTCCATGGTGTCCAGGCTGCCTAGCAGCGTGAATAAAATCGCGCTGCGCGCAAGGCAGCATAGGGAAACCCAGGCTAATAAGGTAGAACTGGTCAGTAAAACTTTTTTAAGCTGGGCAACACTATGGACCCTTACATATGTACTATCATAATTTTTTTTTTTTTTTTTTTATAGTGTGATATAGTATAGTATCCATAAATTGTTTTTTTAAAGTACCAGGATGTCCATCAAATCATGATGAACAGATTGAGCAGCATAAATAATTCTTGAGAGGCCTTATAGACCTTATTCAGAGCAGCGCCATGACAAAAGTGAGGCTGTGAGGGATGGACTTACCATGTTTTCAATGGCAACCGCTTTAAAAAAGCTCCTAGATCACTTATAATTTTCCATAGCTCATGTTGTCTGAAGTTTTTTGGAAAGATATTTTTGCAGTCTTTCATCAGCAGATCAATCCAAAAACACATTAAATAACAGTACAATCCACTGAAGAGATGTATGTTTATCCCTCACAGCCTCGCTTTCATTAGAAAAAGGTCTATAGGTGAGGAATATTCTACCTCTCAAAGACAGAGCTTTCTGTAAACAGATTTTTGTATTATTTTTTTTATATACAATCATAATCAGGGATTTGAGACCTAATGGGGAAGGCCTAATAATGGATCCTGAGGTTGTGTTGTGTTGTTTCTGCTCCATACTTGAGTAACATTGGTTTTGCTGTGTTTCACAAAAGAACCAACATGCTACAGTAATAGGACAGTTTTGAGTCACTGTTTGTCTGGAGCTGATGTGCTGCTGGCGACTAATAATGAACTCTTGCTTGTATATACTCTTGTACTGTATGTTAATTTTTTCTTCCTCTTTGTTTGTTTGTCATCTCTTAATTTTCCGTGAAGCATTATTTTGCTTTGCTTCAGCTATGATAAAGAGATATCCACTCTCGCAATGCATGTTCGTGAATTTTGGGGGTGGAGCAATGAAGGGAGGAGTGTGTTTGTTTGTGTCAACTGATTTCAAACATCAACAGTGTTTCTAAGAAATTGCTTACTGCACCTTTAAGAAAGATGCACTTTGCAGTCATGGTGTAGTTACAACCATAGGTATATATATACATAGATGCCTCATTAGTGGCTGTTTCCATGGGCCGCCCGCTATACATAAGTTGTACACCATTTTGGAACGGTCAAAGCCGGTCCGTGAACATTTAATAGCATGTTGACTGAGCATCTGCAACCGTAGTTAGACATATCTATGAATATCTATATCTGTAATAGACTTCATCAGGTGATTTTGGTAAACTAACACAATACACCTAGACAAAGGTATCAGCAACGGCAACATAACATTAAAATGTACCATAGTTAAACCGTAATATTGAGTTATATAAACACAAACCAACACACACTTACTTGTGAAAGGTTATAACATTTCTTTGGGAATTGAAATCTCGGCGGTTTCACAACCAGAATCTGCGCAATGTCGTGACTCGTGGCATTATTAATTCTTACTGTGAGTGACAACACACTGACTGTTCCAAGATGGCGGGCGCACCGACATGTCTGGAGCCATCGAATGTGGATTCTACTTATATCTATGGTTCATAGCATCTATCAGCAGGCCATGCTAACCTGTTAATTATCTTGGCATCATGTGCACTCTATGCATACTCTTTTGTGCATGTAAAAAATATAGAGTATTATTTGTTCTTCGATAACTTTACGCATACCCTAGTGTATGCGTAAATACCTAAATGTACTTTAGGCGTGATGCAAACTGTACACATGCCTAGTGTATTTGTAAAATTCGAAGAAGGACTTCACGCACATACCTAGTGTATGCAAAAAATCTATGTAGTAGAGGCTATACTCTGGGCTTAATGCGCACTGTATGCAAAAAATAATTATGTGCATGGATAAATAATTTATAATAAATAAAAAGCGACACCAGTTGTGAAACACTTGCATTGTGTAGCTTTTTTCGGCCCTGTCCCAAATGATACACTTCATATGCACTTTTGGTCTTGTGGACTTACAATGCGTGCGCATGTCCGTTAAGTCCGTGAGACCGTAGAGTGTCCCATTTGTCATTTTAGGCCTCAGAAGGGTGCTCGCAAGGGCCCCCTTTGCGGTCGATATGCGCCCTCGATGCACACTTTTGCCGAGCCCGCACTGATGCGGACTCCGCAGCAGACTTCTTCCCGACAGTCAAAGCGGCATTACGTCACAAAAGTGCGGACTCGTAGGAAGACCACGAGTGCTTAGGGTGCCATTTGGGACAGGGCTGTACAGCAAGCAGATCGCGGTTTCGCTGGATCTTTTTTCCCTGACACAAAACACAAATAAGAAGCCTCTTTAGAGTGAATCACCCCTTGTTTTCTTCTCTTCCATGCAGAAAAGGAGGAAAAAAAGGAGCATGAAACAAATTAAGTGATGGAAAATCACATTAAACAAGAAAATAGTATAAAACAGAAAACATACCTGATGTAAAATACAAATAAGCAGCCTCTCTGAGTGAATTGCACTTAATGTTTTCTATTAAATAAAGTACACTTGTCACCATGTGCTCTCATTTCCACATAATTAGGCAGAAATCTAAGGATAAAATGACAAAAAAATAATCACACAGGTTAAGTAAAATAACATTACACACATAAATTGGAGTGAAAATACAGATATAAAAGCAATAATTACAATAAAGATTAAATAGGATTATCAGGAAGTCAAAAGAAACCTCCCTCTCCCATTCAGTTACAATGCAAAAGGGAAGAGGAGGGGAAATTAAGTTGGCTTGTGACATCACAACAATTAAAGGGAAAGACCCCATTTCCATGTATGCAGTGTGCATCTCTGCAGGACAGTTATAGCAGTTACCAGATCAGTGGGCGAGGCCATGAACAGAGGGGCGTTTTCGACCATGTTACCTGATTTGGCCAATATTCAGTGAGGGTAAGGTTTAGGGGTGGGATCTGGTGAAGGCCAACATTTTCACTGGCTGCGTCCCAATGTGCTTACTATCCATCCTAAATAGTATGTGACATTAGTAATTGTCAAAACTATTTAGGGCAGATAGGGTGGATAGTATGCACATTGGGACGCAGGGTGAATGATTTATAAACACCAACCAGTTTGAAAACACCCACAAATTTAGAAACGCCCACTTTTGTTTTGCAGAGACCACATACCCCTAAGTTCAATCAGGCAGCCACATCAGGCATATCTATCTATCTATCTATCTATACACACACACACACACACACACACACACACACACACACACACACACACACATATACATACATATATATATATATTTATTTTTATTTTTATTTTTTTTACAAGTTTGTGTATATTTTGAATAAAAAAGGAAAACATATACCTGTCATGTGGCTGCATGACGCGTCGCCAAGGAAATATAGTTCTTATAATTCTAAAATACGTTCTAAATTAAAAGTCGCCTTAAAAAACTATAAGAGCCCTATAGAATATAAACAATTTTAACAATTCCATGTTACACAATATTCCATAAAAAAAGAATGCTCATTTTGATTCCATGGTGAATTTAAAAGAGGGGAGAACCCATCCAAACATTTAGATCCATCGTTGGATTTTATAAAAATAATATAAATTCAATAATACATAATTGAAGGCACTTCATGAAATCCAATGTCTATAGGCTACTCAAACCGAACTGGTTTAGTGTGGCGTCTGACTGACAGCTGGAGAAGGTTTATAAATGCGACTGAAGCGCCGTTAATTCCTTTAGAGTCAGCGCTCAGTCTCGAGTTAGTTATACGCGAATATCAATTCAGGAACTGCGCAATTGTCTCAAGTTTGGAAACCCAGCGAAATTTGTGCCTGTGTCACGCCCACCTTTCCGATAACACTGTCCTATTGAGCTGGCGAATCGATCTGCAGCGTTCAAGCGAGGCCTCGCATGGGCGTCGTACACCGTGATCGCGCCGCGCGCTCAGTGATGATGCAGGATATCTGTCGCCGGCTCAAGCTCAATCTGATCCCGTCGTACGTTCAATTTGATGTTTGACCACTTTGCATTTTGCCTCGGAGGAGAAAGAGATGGGATCAGGTGCTGTGGATTCTTCCCAGTGGCTGTCAGTGAAGGAAGAGACTATTTTCCTTCACGATGGACTAATTCGGGTCACGGACCTGGCAGAGCTGCCCAGTGAAATCGGAGTGTCTGAACAAGGGGAATCCGAGCAGGAGGTGTGCATTTATCATATTTGTTTCATTCAGAGGAACCTCTATATCGTTAGATGTGAACTTGATTAGCTTAACACTAAAGTTAACTAACTCGGTTGGGTAACGTTAATGTTCGGCCAAAACAGGCTTGTCAGGTAGCAGCATGCTAATAATAAGAGGTTGTTGTTGTATTTCTTCCAGTAAACGAAGCACGTAATTGTTTTAACACGTGCTAAATTATTTATCGTGTCATTCTGTTGATGTTAGTTCGTGTAAACATGCGCGGGCTGTTGTCAAGCCCGTTATGAGTGAAGTATCATATATTATTGCTAAACATAGATGTTAGCGGCCAAACGATTTACGTTGATGTTAATGAAGCTTATTAACCCTGCCTTGAGGTTGTTATTGCACATTTCTGTGCCGTATATAATGACAGTTACACAGTTCTTGCTTGTCTCTGATGTTTGACGCGTTAGCATAGCTTCGACAGGCTAGTAGGAGGAGTTGAATCTCTCACTGGCGTGTGGCAGGCAGCTATTGACCTGTCCGAAGGATTCATGTTACAATCGGTTACAATTCTAACACAGGACGTCAAAAATACTTACCTAATGTTAAATACAACCTATAGTTATAATAGTAACATCTAGGCTACCTCTACGTTAGGGGTTTCCTCCAAACATGTAATGTTGCTCTTGCTCACTGTTATAGTAACACAAATGTTGTCCTAACCAATGTCATTTCATCCATAAGTAATTTATTAAAGTAATAACTTAAAAATACGAATAGCCGTGTTAAATTGCGATTATTGTCGTATAGTCACGGCTAAAAGGCGTTGTTTGCAATTCACATACTATCCACCCTAAGTAGTATCCGAGATTAGAATTAGTGTGTCCCAAATAGTAGGCTGAAACGAAGGATGCCAGAATGGTTTGCTATTTATTGTGGATTTGTGTGGGCAAAGATTATTATATTAAAGGAAACCTCAGCTTCTGTATCATATTTTGTGTATCATATATAGCCTATATCATATATCGGAGGTGCAATTGTAATTTGAGTCACTAGTAGTGTCTCAAATGACGCACTGTACACTATGCACTTACACTCTGCACTTAGCCTACACTATGCACTGTACCACTGGGGTTTTAAATCTTTTAGATGCCTCGGACCCCCAAATATGATCATCCACATGTAAGGAACCCATAATAATAATTTAAAAGGCAGCTATACAGTTTACCGTAAAAAAGACCCAATTTATACTTTGAAAAATTAAAATTGTAAAAATATATTTAAAATATAATTCGGAAAGTTACATTATTACTTTTTTCTGTAATATACTGTACTGTTAGATGTATTGTTTATTCTTTTTATTTACAAGCCTAATTTATTAACCTTTTATTGTAATGAAATTGTCATTTATTTATCTTAATTTTATTATTTATTTATACATTTTTACACATTTTTTCTCAACTCAGAGAAAATGGTTGTAAAAATAAGTTACAGAATTTGACATTATGGCCGTTTTACGACTGGTCTTTAAAGGGTTAGTTCACTCAAAAATGAAATTTGTGTCATTAATTACTTGTCGTTCCAAACCCGTAAGACCTTCGTTCATCTTCGGAACACAAATTAAGATATGTTTGATGAAATTCGAGAGCTTTCTGACCCCCCATAGACTGCAATGTTATTACCACTTTCAAGGCCCAGAAAGGTAGTAAAGACATCGTTAAAATTAGGGATGCACCAATATGAAAATTTTGGCCGATACCAATAATTCATTAGCCTATATTTGAAAGCCGATAACCAATATGTTGGTCGATAAAATATTTCCAAAATAATAAATCCAATTTTTTTTTAATATATAATTTGAGAGCTTGATTACAAAAACAAAAGCCATGTCCCAAGCACACAATTATAATGTTCTCATTATAATTGTATGTAACCAATATGACAGACTTTGCATGTTGCATTTAACTGTATTTTCCTTTTTTGAAGTGATTACAATCATATTTCAAGCAATTCAAAACCATCATGGCAAACAGCGCACATCTGAAGTGTCTCAATTGAAGGAAATAATTCATTTATCTGCTTTAATATATCGGTCAAATTTTCTTATCGGTCTGATAACGATAACATTAAAAATGAAAATATATCGGCTGATACTGATATGGTGGCCAATAATGGATATTTTGTGCATCCCTAGTTAAAATAGTCTATGTAACTACAGTGGTTCAACCTTAATGTTACGAAGGGACGAAATGTATCTCTTCCGTGTCAGTCTTCGATTTTATGGCGGGTAGCACCAACGTAGAATAACTGGGATGCAAACTTGGATGCACCTACTGTCAGGGTCCGTCCCAATACCACACTTGCGGTCATTGCACTTGACAACTTGTCTACTAAAAACATATTTGCTGTATTTGGCCCAAGTGTTGTCCCAAGTTGTCCTTTTGATTACCTAATGCAACACACTTAGGGGTTGTTCACAGAGCACGTTTTTTCATTCCACTGCGCTACTTTTGTAAATGTGCTTTAGTCGGGTATGTTTTGACCATTGTGTCTTGCATCCTTTGCAGCATCTCTAAAAATGTGGCGCTCAAGTGAAAAGACGTTCAACCTTTAAAAACCGCATCTGTGGACCAATTGCTTTTTTTCGTTCTGCTAACCTGCGTCATTACGTTTTTTTTAACAGCAAAAAGCAACATGAAAGTAAAGTAGAAGTTTATTGATTTTCACAATTGAATTGATTTTCAATACTTTGCACTTTAAAATTATAAAACTTTTTCAGTAGATTGCTGTTCAGTAGTCCCCATGTAACAGACAGCGTAATTTAATTGTTGTGCTTCTAATTGAGTGATATAAACCAATAAACCCACATCTGAATTCAAAATAATGAAAAATGTACAACATTTTTAACTTATTTATGGTATCACAATGTGAAACAAACTGTGTCTTTCTGCTCACTATTTATAGATGATATATTAGGCCTATATTACATTATACAGATCAGTGTTTCTGCAATTGGTCAAATGCCCTTCCACCGTTACAACTCGGCAACTTATGTATCAACATTTGTAATTTAGAAGGGGGATTTTTCTTGTTTTTTACCCAGCTTAATTTTTGTGTTTGTTTGCTTTTTGTGGCACTGAATAGCAAAACTACAAAGCACTCCAAATACAGGCCGTGCCCATCTGAGAAACATCTCCAGAACCCCATTTCTTTTCCTTTTAGATCCATCTGCTTGTTTTGCCTCTTGTTTGTTGCCATCTTGCTGTTTCAGTGTTTGCCATACAATTGCCATTGTGCACTTACAATCTGTTGTATGCCTTTATTTTGATCACATCCAGCTTGCTGTATGCCAATTTCAAACATTTTCAAAATGTCTGTCTATTTGTTGATTCTACAAGTGAAATTCTACAGGTCGGACAGCACACAGGTAGCAATAGCGAATCTAATCAGCTTACGGCCAAAAGTGGCATTGATGAGTTTGAAGTTTGATGAATGAATACAATGCAAATTACAAGATTAGAATGGGTGATATAATGTGCAATTTCCCTATATGCAGCATTAACTTTTTCAAGATGTCAGAAAACACACAAAGAAAACGTGTTACTGAAAAATGTCTTCACAATGAATGAATTATTTTTAAAGGGCACATAAAACACACAGTTTCTGCCAATCTCATGTTGATCTTGAGTACCTATAGAGTAGTATTGCATCCTTCATATCTCCGAAGAGTCTTTAGTTTTATAAGATTTTTAAAAGACGCTGTACGGATTCTTTTTGAAAACAGCCGAGCTCCTGGAGGCGTGCTGTGGGCGGAGCTAAAGAGTCACGCACCATACATCATCGCATTATCCCTGGATAACTTTTGATTCACTATGTTCGTGTTGTTTACATTTATATGCATTTACACGCTGATTGCCAACAAAACACAGACATTTGATGTTTTTACCGCCTGCAATTCCGACTCATGACCGGGATATTTTATCGCTGGGACCGCTCCATCTTTCAGTTACAAATGATCTGCAAATCCAGCGTCGAACTGGGCCTTGTTTATAAAACATTTGTCACCGAAATGCCGTTTGCTGCCCCAGAAAAACGAACTGCATCCAGTTCTCCTAACGGTGGGTTCTTTGGGAAGCTGAACAAGGTTATCTTTCCCTCACAACCAAAAACACGCTTTGGTGACATTGATCTCGTGGTCTAAAGACAAAATGACAGGGCTGCCGATGGCCTCCGTAACCCGAACTTGTGTTAGGCTACACGTTGATGGGTGTTGCTCTTGCTCTCGCTCTGGTTGATGTGTGCAAACACTCTTCCAGGAGAAGTGCCCATACAATGAATTCTGCCCTTTATGACATCATACAGGGCCATACTCGGAAAAAACTTTGGCACAGTGTATTTGGCACAGAAATACTCCATCATACGTCCAACTAATTTTGGCCATGTTTAGCATAAGAATCCAACTCTTTAACAGTGTAAATAAGTCAGAATGCATGAAATAGTATTAGACATCCCCTTTAATAAATTGGGAGAAGCATAAATCGTGATTACTATTAATTATGCAGCTCAGTTTTGTGGTGCACATTACTGAAAGTAATGAGTCAGATGTTTATCCAGTAACAGCATAAACATCTGACTCATTACTTTCAGCGATGTCCGTCTTGAAATGAAGTACATTTTGTGTACTAAAAGTTCTTGAAACTTAAGCCAGTGTCTTTACTAAATGATGGAACCACTAAGTGTCACATTTTACTACTTATACCTGTCAAACACACTGAGCAAATTTACTTTAGGATTTATAGTGTAATATCTGGATTTATTATGCATTTATATTGAATAATTATATATAGTTGCCAGAAAGATTTTCAGTATGCCATGGAAGGCTATCCACAACCTAAAAATGGGCAGACTGTCTAATGGAGATGCTTCAGAATATAGATTTTAAATGGGCTTAAAGGGATAGTTCACCCAAAAATGAAAATTCTGTCATCATTTACTCACCCTCAATTTGTTCCAAACCTGCATGAATTTCTTTATTTTGCTGAACACAAAAGAAGATATTTTGAAGAATATGGTTAACCAAACAGTTGATGGGCCCCATTGATTACATAATATTTTTTCCCCCACATACTATGGAAGTCAATGGGGCTCATCAACTGTTTGGTTAACCATATTCTTCAAAATATCTTCTTTTGTGTTCAGCAGAATAAAGAAATTCTTGCAGGTTTGGAACAAATAAATTTTCATTTGCCCATCTTACTCGCCCATCAACTTGGGTGAGTAAGTGATGACAGAATTTTGGGTGGACTAACCCTTTAAGTTTTTCACAAAAAAAAAATCACAAAAAGTTAGATACAGTAGCCTATTTGGGTTCCATTGTGTACCTGGGGTCCAATTAGACAGCAGTGACGCAAGTAACTATCTTTGGCCAAAATAAGCTTCAACAACTAGTATCAAATTCTTTGTTCTTGCAGATCTTGACGTTTGAGACCAAGAACCCAGTGGAGCTGGCCGAGCGCCTGCGAGCAGTCTGTGGAAACCAGAGCAACGCTTACGCAAGACTTTTGGAGTACCGTCTCAATGCACTGCGTGGTCTGTGGGGAGCACAGCGACAGCTGGCCCTGGAGGAGCAGCAGGAGCATGAAGGAGTCATCCCGGGGACTGGCGGAGGGTCCGACGAGGAGGCGCTGGCCCTGCTTAAGCGACAGGGCTTCTTGCAATCTCAACATCACCACCATCCTCACCACCCTCCGATGCCCACCGGCTCTGATCAGGCACCGTTTACCTCACGGGTCGGCCTCCTGTTGGTCTTTCCGCTACTGCAGTCACAAACACGGCACGACCCTGCACTCTGTGGTGTCACCGCCGAAGTCTTGCTCGCGTGTCTGCGTGACTGCCAGCCGCTGAGCCTAGGCAAGGAGCCTGCGGACTGCCTAAATGGACTGGAGAGGTTGCTTTGCTCCTGGCTGGAGGAGAGGAATGAGCCAGAAGGTCTGGCACAGGCGAGGCTACTACTTACACAGCAGCAGAGACAGAACGCAGCTGCTGCACTAGTGGCTCTATCGTGTGCAAGGTGAGCGCAGCACAATGGCTGTTCCTTTTTTAGCCTTTATTGTTGTTTGATAAGGTAAATGTAATTGACGAAGAGTCTTTGCTGGAAGTCAGGTCAAAAGATGGAGTGGTCCAAATATGAAAATTCTGTCATCATTTACTCACCCTCATGTCATTCTAAACCTGAATGAATTTCTTTCCTCTCCTGAACTCAAAAGAAGATATTTTGAAGAATGTCGGTAACCAAACAGTTGAGGGGGACCATTGACTTCCATAGGATGGAAAAAAAAAATACAATGGAAGTCAATGGTGCCTGCAACTGTTTGGTTACAATTTAAATATGATTTAAATGATCTTCTTTTATGTTCCACATAACAAAAAAAATCATGTTTGGAACGACATGAGGTAAGCAAATGATGACAAAATTTTCATTTTTGGTCGAACTATCCTTTTAAAGCTAAGGAAAGACACTAGGCAAAATCAATGTTGTTGTTTTTTTCCATGCACTTTTTGGGCTATTTTGCGTCCATAACATGTCTTATTTCAGACTAATGGAAAAAAACATTTAAGTGTTTATTACACTCCTTCTATTTGCGTCTGGAGATTTACAATAATACAATACATATCTTTAAAGGCTGACATTTTTTTCTTTTTTTTTCTCATGCAATGCATCAGAAATCTCCACTTCAGCAGCACTTAACATACAACAAACATTGCAGTTTTATTCCTTTCTATGTTCTAAAGGTTTTATCAGAGGGGTTTGTTGGTGACATGGTGACTCTTTTTTTTTTTCTGGCTGTTGATTATGGAGCTTATAATATGACAAAATTATTTTAATTTGAATGGTGTAAATTTGAATTATTGACAAGTGTAATCTAACAAAATTGAAAATTGTGAGGAATTTTAAATAGTTCTTGAAAAGATTATTGAACATTTGAAATTTAACGAATTGAAATGTTTTTATGGCTGCATTTTATAGACATGTTTTTTTTTTTTTCAAACAGCTGTTTTTTTTTGTTATGAATTCTTAGACTGCAAATATCCAGTTTTAAAAAATACAGATTCAAGTTTTCAAGATGAAGAGGAAATTCAAATTCAGTTTTCTAAAATTCAAACCACGGAAAATTCAGATCGTACAGAAAGTAGGTCTCAGATCATCCACAGGGAAGAGTAGAGGATCTCAGAAAAGTCGAACGGAGCATTTTGGCTGCACTGCAGTAGTTTTCTGGCGCAAACGTGGTGGTGGTTCAAGAGAATCCGTGTATCATTCGTTCAGTCGTTTTTTGATTTAATATAAAGAGTTGAAAAATGAGAAGACAGCTTGAGTATTAGCCTAGATTTCTAATATTCTAATAATAGTCCTCCGCTGCTGCAGTTGCATGGATTCTTAATGCGTTTATTGCAACTACGTAGTAAAAATGTATAGGCTACATTTAATCTTTTTCTCATCAAACAACCAGACTAACCAATGGCTCGACACAACCCGTACAGGGGAAGAGCCTAGACAGGGTTCTTCTGTGTAGATATAAATTCACCTACGCTTTGCATCTGGGTATGGCAGGGTAGGCTAAATGACGGCTGTCATAGCCTATATAGTGGCCCAGTAAGTAAAAAAAAGAAAAGAAATTAAGATATAAATCAATATAATTAGTAGTAAATTAAATATTTTAAACACTAAAACAAAAAGGAAAGAATAATGCATTGACTTGGGTATATAATAGGCCTAACGTTCACACATGAACTTTCATTCAGACTGACTATCAGAGATATTAAAATACATAATCTTCTGAGTTTTATGATGTAGGCCTTGTGTTTTATTTGTATAAATTTTTTATAATTTATTTTTCAAAAGGATGCGCTTTGTGCATTCTCTGACATTACATTTATTTATTTCATTAATATTGAGCATCAATTGATGTCAAGCAAGAAAGACTATGTGTGTTATTTTCTCTGCCAGCTAAACTTCCAAAAAATAATAATAATAAAAAAAAACATAAAAACTTCCAAAGCAAAGCCATTGTGCGTTCTCTCCGCGCTGTCCAGTGCGTCCCGCAGCTTTTCCACACAGATTTTGAGAATTGGCCAGCTAAACAAAATAGGCCAAAGAAGTAGGCTAATGGCTAGTGTCCGGGAGAGGTACATTCATATTTATGAAATAAACACATATAGCCTAGCCTATATTTCTCTTACATGAGTTAGCCATAAGAGAATTTGTCTACACCAAAATAAATTTCCAAGGACCCCCTAATAATAACAGTGATTAAGCCCAAAATTAATGTGAGTGAGGGTAATGTTTTAAAGACAATGTTTTTTTTTGCCCAAATGGTCTCCTCTCCACTTTATGCATTTTGTAATAATATAGCAAGTTTTTTTAACTGACCGTATTTGCTAGAAAATAAGTCGCATGCACCTGAGTGTAAGACACACCGGATCATGTTGAGAAAGAAACACGCGTGTCACATCGTCATAAAAAACACATTTTATTATTAGCCTATTCAGCATTTGTGTTAAAGACTGGTAAATAAAATACAACATTAACATTATAAACACTATTAACATGTAGGCTATGTGTATTTTACTTTCCCTTACTTACTGTATGACAAATCCTTAAATTAATGCAGAAAACAACAAGAATGAAAAATAAGTAGCCACGTATAATAAAATAATATATACAAAGTAGCCTAGCCTATAAAAACAGCATATTGTGCCCTTTATTACAAACAACATTTAGCCTATTCTAAACACCAAGCCTATACAAATTTATTTTAATCGAAAACTGAAACTGTACCGATGTTGAGTAAGTTTGCGCATCTCTCATTCGGTCTAAAGTTTTCATATTTGCAATGTAACATTTGGATGTTGACTATTAATATAAAGAAGGCTTCATACTTCAGTCGAGTCCCAATATACATAAACTATAGGCTAAATCAGCATCTTCACAGCAAGGGAAATGTTTGGAATAGAGCCCGACCGATATATCGGCAGGCCGATATTATCGGCCGATATTAGGCATTTTCAAAACTATCGGTATCGGCATTTATAACGGCCGATAAATGAATATTTCAAAAATAAAATAAAAACGGACGAAACACCCTTCAACCATGTTATGAGTGTTGGCGTTGTATAGTTTGTCCACCAGAGGGCACTCTACACCGTCCCTGTTGGCAACACTCGTGTATAACGCGCCACACATTCTGCAACCTGCTGATCCAGCCAGAGTCGGGCAGAGAGAACCGCGAGTGAGATCATCGGTGAAGTGTGTTCATGGTGAGTTGGTAACGACTCACGAGACATACATTGCTTGAATAACAATTAAAAGAACATTCCTATCAGTTCTCTTAACTCAAATAAGGATGACAAAATTCGTGACTCATGTCCAGTTTTGCTGCGGTTAAATAAGCCGAGAGTGAAGCGGAACAACGCGACGTAGGCTATATTCACATAAAATGTTAACACTGCAGTTCACAAAAGTTCATAATGTGCATGTGCTTTAATGCTTTGTCGGTTAAACATTTAATTTTAAATGCTGATGCGCTGTTCTAACGTGTGCGTTTCTCAGCGCGTACATGTGAAGCTCACATGCACTAAAAGCCTTTCTACCAGGGCCTGGATACTGGACTAAGTTATCTTTCGAGTATTATTGTGCTAATACTGTTAAATACACACAAGATTTACATAAACAAAGTCGGTTGTCTAAAGTGAAGGCAAAATTGAGAGAAAATCTGCTTGTCAAATGCGTGTACATTAGACGTGTCGTGCTCAGCTCTTAAAGAGACAGTAGCAATTGTAAACACATTGCCGCTTGTCCTTAAAGGGATAGTTCACCCAATAATAAAAATGATCTCAATATTTACAGGCACTCTAATGTTGTTCCAACTGTATTCATTTCCTTCTAATATTTTTCTAATATTAATAGTTTGAAGAATGTGGGTAACCAAACAGTAGCTGGTCCCCATTGACTTCCAAAGGAGAAAAATATACTATTGAAGTCACTGGGGTACATCAACTGTTTGGTTACCCACATTCATCCAAATAACTTATTTTCAACAGAAGAAAAAAACAACTTGAGAGAGTAAATTATGACAATTTGAATTTGTTGTCAATTTGAATGTGAAATTGTTTTTGTTCAAAGGACTAAACGTTTAGTCTTAAAAAAAAATCTTAAGTTTGTATTTTTATACATTTTATTTATCAGAACTTTAATATATTTTGATGTTCCTCTGTTCTGTTGTGACAATAAAAGAAACAAGTTTCTTTTTAAAATGCATTATCATATTATTTTAGTTAAAACTCATAAATAACTACAAATAACTAATGTTAGGGAAATTTGTTAATGTTTTGTTGCGCGTTTCTGAAAAAAAATAAAAAAATATTGTCCGATATATCGGATTTTAAAACCAACAAATATTTGTACCGGTATCGGCCTTCAAAATCCTTTATCGGTCGGGCTCTAGTACCCATCAAAAGTTTGTACACACCAATTGTAAAGTGTGTCCAAACTTACTGTACTATAATACACATAAATAATATTGCTACTGTATTATAATATACACATAAATAATATCGGCCGATATATCGGTATCTGGCTTTTTTTTATCGGTATCGGCATCGGCGCCCAAAAATCCATATCGGTCGGGCTCTAGTTTGGAATAACAAGTTGGACTGTGCGGCACAGCCTTGCCATTTATATATATTGTACAACAGACCAATTAAATGAAGCAGAATACATTTTTATATGTTTGGTTGACTGTGTTTTATTTTGATAATGAACAGGCTGCGATGTCAAGTTAGCAATGCCAGAACTGATACTATGTTGTGTGAGCGTGCGATGCGCCGGCACCATCACTTGGATTTGTTCATCAGCAGGGGGAAATAACTTAATACTCCATCATTTAGTCATACAGATAATATGACATCATTCGAAACAGTAAAATGTATATTTTTGTTTGTGTACATTGAAAATGTCCTGTCTTGTCATGAAAAATACATAAAACAACATGATGCGCTGCTTTAGCGCGTCTCGGTCTCCTTGAAGATTTTTCTGGCGCACACCAAAAATGAACCAAAATACAACAAATAGCCTTCCTGCTGCGCCTACTTTTGAAAGTCAACATTTCGATTATTTGATGTTAAATGCATTATATATGCCTGAGTCACTTTTGAATAAATCACAGCGTGTTTCATGATAAAAAACGTGACTTTACAAGCCGGAAAATAGGCTATGGCAGGTTATAGCAAATTATTTCACGGACCTCCTGGCACTTAAGAACTGCTGGTCTACACAGAAGAAAGCCCTGTCTAGGCTCTTGCGTTGTGCCATTCGTTAGTCTAGTTGTTTGATGAGAAAATGAAATGTAGCCTAGGTAAGTTGCAATAAACGCGTTAAATTTCGAAAGCTCCGTGCAACTGCAGCAGCGGAGGACTATTATTAGAATATTACAAATCTAGGCTAATACTCGAGCTGTTTTCTTATTTTCTACTCTTAATATTAAATCAAAAAACGACTGAACGAATGATACACGGATTCTCTTGAACCACCACCACGTTTGCGGCAGAAAACTACTGCAGTGCAGCCAAAATGCTCCGTTCGACTTTTCTGAGATCCTCTACTCTTCCCTGTGGATGATCTGTGACCTACTTTCTGTACGATCTGAATTTTCCGTGGTTTGAATTTTAGAAAACTGAATTTGAATTTCCTCTTCATCTTGAAAACTTGAATCTGTATTTTTTAAAACTGACTATTTGCAGTCTAAGAATTCAGAAAAAAAATAGCTGTTTGAAAATACGTCTATAAAATTCAGCCATAAAAACAGTTAATTTCGTTAAATTTCAAATGTTCAATATTCATTTAAAGAAATCAAATTCAGAACTATTTAAAATTCCACATAAAATTCAATTTTGTTAGATTACACTTGTCAATAATTCAAATGTACACAATTCAAATTCAAATCATTTTGTCATATTATAAGCTCCATAGTAGGCCTATATGATGTTTTCTGATTTATGGAGTGATAAAAAGAGATATCCAAAATACCCTCTGTAAAAATACCCTCTGAACAAAATGAAACTAGGATTTTGAACCTGGCTTTATTCAGTGTTCAGATTTCTGTCCTGGAAATATATGCACATGCATAATTTGCATATTGAAACTTTGGAATATTTCTGAACACTTGTAATACAAAACAATTGTCTTTATGTACTGTGAATAATCAACTGGGCACATTACGGTGATTTACGTTAGTTAATTTTTCTTTGTCTCTGCACAATTGCCCCTATTGCTAAGTATGGTTCTCTCAATGTATTTCTGGCCCTGTCTCCAAATCAGTCACGAGTTGTAAGCTGAGACACATTGCTCTTTACAATTCGTACTAAAGTGTCTTAGTGCATCTCCTTCGACCACTTTTCATCTGATATGTCTAGGGGAGAGTATCTCTTGATTTCATCAGTACATACATCTCTATGTCAGTCCAAAAAATGAAAAATAACAAAGGAAACTCAAAACAATTTCTACTGTGTCTGCTTGCAGGGGCTCCCTCAAAACGTTCATTCATACTGTCCACCTGCTGCAGAAACAGACAGACTTGGGTCAACTTCCTGTGGCTGATGTTCTCTATAGGTGAGATGTGTCATACAATTAATATTTGAAGACATACACAGGGCCTAAAAAATTTACTTTTTTTTTTTTTTAATGACTGATTTGATCTTATAATCTGTGTGGATTCATTTACTCATACAACCTATGCTAAAGTGAATAAATGTTTGCGGGAATTTCCTGCGCGAGATTAAAATCAGGCACAATACCCGTTATCCCACGCCGAAATTCAAGCCCTGATACAGCGTTAAACTACTTCTGTTAACTATCAAATAGGGACGCACCGGTATGAACATTTTGGCTGATACCGATGACCGATTATTCTTTATATTTGAAAGCCGATGACCGAAATATTGGCTGATAAATCTAAATTAAAATTTGTATATATACATTTTGAGATCCTGTTTACGAAAACAAACGTCTCACCGCTAAAAGCCACGTCCCAAGCACACAATTATAATATTCTCATTATAATTCTATGTAGCCTTTATGACAGACTTGCGCTGCACATGTTGCATGTCCTTTTTTGAAGTGATTCCAATCATATTTCAAGCGATTCAAAACCGTCATGGCAAACAGCGCACATCTGAAGTGTCTCAGCTGAAGGAAATAATCCATTATTTATTGGCTTTAATATATCGGCCAAATTTTCTTATTAGGCCGATAATGATAACATTAAAATGAACTTATATCGGCTAATACCGCTCTGGTGGCGATATATTGTGCATCCCTACTATCAAATTTAATTTAATTTATTATTCACCAATTAATGCACCAATTCAGCATATTAGAACAACTCTCTTATACTCTTCACAAATGTAACCCGTATAGGATTAAAAGAGTTTGAAACTTTAAGATGTTCAATTTAATTCACTCAATTGCAGACTGCTGCTTCTTGAGGGAGGTCCAGGCTCACCCTCCTGTTTGCTAGGGGGGAAACACAGTGTGTCGTGGGGCTTCGAGGACATGCTGCCCACTCCAGAGAGCAGCGTCACTGGTCCTGAGAGTAAAGGTGTGTTTATGATGGCTGGCAAATGTTTCTACATGCATAAAGAAAGATTGTTGTAACAAAATTCTGCTTGGGAATTAATCAAATATTTTTTTATAGTCTGTCAACCTCAACACTCAGAACAACTGACACAAAACAGCATTTAAGAGATTTTTTTTTTCAGTTTCAAAATGCTACAACATGCTGTATATCAGTATAACACACTAATCCCTGCTCTTTTGCAACTCAGCGTTGCTGTCTTTTGCCTCTTCATACACTAGTGGCCTATGATTTCCATGGTGTTGAAAATGCAGATGGAATCACAGAAATCCATTGATAAAAATTGAATTTACTGTATAACGGAACGTCTCAGAATTTGGCTTTTTTTTTTAATGAATAAATCAAAAGTAGAGTTGTATACTTCAGGTGCTTTTACACTGGCACATTTGCTGCGGTCTGAGCGTGATTGTTCCCAGCGCTCCCCGAAGCGTTGGTCTGGTTTCACACTTAACTTGATTCTCTCGAACCCAGGTGCATTTGCGCATCTTACATCATCACAAACGGGCGTGCCCGCATGATAGAAAACAGTGTGCGGTCAATATTGTTTTTTTATTCATTTGGTGCTATTATGCGCAGCAGAGTACACAACACTTGGGTTCACTGTATGTGTGTCGCATGAAGGTGGATTTCTGCTGCTTGCAAATGGATTCTTTGTAAAAAGAGGAGACTGCTGATTGCCATCCATTTGCTGCCCTGATTACACTCGCTATGTTGTCCGTGTTGCTTTGTGAAAAAATTTAAATTTCATGCGAACTGTGCCACATTTCAAACTAAATTGCCAGTGTGAAAGCACCCTTAATCAAATAGCGTCATTAGTGTCTGTGAAAATTAAAGACTGCAATTGAAATCTGAAGTCCGCTTGTCCCAGTTTGGCCTACTACACAAAATCAAGCCCGTGTGACTCTCATGGTGTCTTCAGCGTCTGCTGTCTCACTATATGAGGACATGAACACATTATCTTCATCTCCAGAGCTGCTCTGAGAGTCACTTCAGCATTTTACCATTCCATTTGAGAACTATCGTCAGATAAACACAGATACTCTATAGTCTTCACTACAACCCGTTGTTTAACTTAAAAAAAAGGGCAAAAATATAGAGTAGAATGTGCTTCTCTAATCAATAATAATAATAATAATAAAAATACAGTTTATTAAAACATAATTTTTTTAAAGAATATCACACAATGTTTTTTTCTACATTTTACTTTCAAAAGTAAATCTTAATTTGTGCTGCACTTTGACCAAAAATTTAAGGAAATGTTTAAATTACATTTTGATAACATTTTAAAAGTTATATTGATTTGATTACCACCTTTTTTCATAGGGCATTTGAAAATTTTTAAATTGTTAAAGGTTTATGTATTCAACTGATTAGACATCCTTTTTAATTATTAAAATTCGATCAAGCTATTAAAATGGAATCCGTAAATATTTAAATGGAAAACACAGAATTTAGTGAAAAATTTGAACGAATTTCATCAGGCCCTAAAACATCTTTTTCTCTCAGACACAGACCTGGGACGCAGCCTTGCCACAGATGGTTTCTATCTCTACACAACAAACTCTTTTGGAAAGGGCTTAAGCAAGCTGGGTTCAGGGCAGCATGGGACGCTGAGGTAACTCTAAAACTACATAACTACCACTTAACCTCCTACCCTGCTTTTCTGTTTGTACCAGTAACCTCCAGGCTACTATTGTGCTCTTTCTACAGCCCTTGCTTTGTCCTGCTGTCTTTCTCATTTCTGCTCTGTGAGCAACTATATTTGTTGGACTTTTGAACCCTGTGAAATGTTGCTGTGTCATTGGACTTTGTTTCATTCCTCTCATAAATGTCAACTACTTGCAGTCACATGAAGAAACGTCTTGGACACTTCAACCAAAATGTAAAAAATAAGAAATCCCATTTTGCATTAAGAATTTTTAACATAATAGCGAAAACTGGGGATGTTTGTAATTGTAACACCAGTTTACGTCAATTAGAAGATAATAGAAATTACTAGAAATGCAAAACTTCATAGTGTCTAAAGCCGCGGTCACGCTAGACTTAAGGCTGATTTATACTTAAGGCTGAAATACAGTGCATGTTCACAATAACAGTTTAAATAAATAAAATAATGATTTAAACTATGTTTTCACAACATTGCATTGTTAGAATTAAACAAATTGTCAATTGGCCAACTGGTGACTGACACCGTTTCATACACTCGCCAACACCGATTCGCATTTGGCACTTGGCAAATGTTAATTTTAGGCCCTGGTTACAAGTATTACAAGTATCAGTGCTTTGAGTATGTATTTTACATCTGAGATACACATTTAGATTAAATATGTCATTCTGATTAATGGAGTTAAGCACTTAAATTACATGAAATCATTACCGAGAAGTTAAAAAATATATATATATTCTAATAAATAGAAATATTTGTTGTGGATGCAATGTAGGCACAATCTTCCGCTGACTGGGATTTATAAATGGAATTCTGCGCAGGTTCTTGCATACGTATTGTTTTATAAGTCATTTTTGGCTTTCGGGCGCACGCACACTTTTAGTAAGGATCCTACGCACAGTTTTATAAATGAGACCCCTGAGCTGGTGTGATTGAGTGGAGGTGGGGCTAATTTGCATATTCATGGCTCTGTGTTTACTAATTGAAGCAAGGATGTAGAGTTACATTCAAGACTTTAAAAGCTAAAACTTTTTTTTGGTCTTCCTCACAGGGGTTTTGTTTATTGTCGGAATGAGGAAATGGAAGCAGGGTGGGTGGTGCACAGTAGTGGCTTTTTGCTCCACCGTCCTGCCTCTTTTGACACAAAACCTCATCAGCTGTGCCAGGTCATCGACCCCTTCACACTGCAGGTATGAACTCTCCATCGCAAATGATCATCCTTCACAGTGCACTTTCAAATTTACATCGCAAGTGTTACACACAGGGCCTAAAACTATTTTTGTTCAAACTATTTTTTTTCAAACACCTGCCAATGGCTGAAATTTACCAGCCAAAAATATATATTTTTACTAGCCATGACACAAAAATCAGGCAGCTATGGCATCAAAATGTTAGGTACTAGTGAAAATTCACATTCCTCTATTTCAATTTGATACCTCAGCTAAAACTACTAGCTTAACTAATATAAATTGAATAGCCTACATTTTTAAAGACAAGTAAACAATCAATAATAAAATATGAACAAACAATCAAATTAAAAGCAAGTCTAATCAAATAAATAACACTGCATAGTCTTTACATCCTTTTTTTAAAGTTCAAGAGCAGTAATGTTTTTTCTTTGTCCTTTGTTGTCTAGGTAACATTAAAAATGCAGACAGTAGCAAAAGCACTGACCCGTCAACTGTACAGAGCGTTGTTCACATTTGTTCACGTTTGTTCATGTTCATGTTGTCACATCATTGCATTGTTACAATTAAACAAATTGTTACTGGCCAACTGGCGACTGACACCATTTCATACACTCGCCAACACCGATTTTTGCTTGCATTTGGCACTTAGCAAATGTTAATTTTAGGCCCTGGTTACAAGTATCAGTGCTTTGAGTGTATTCTGATATTTCTAATCAGAATTGTTAGTAGGCGTCTAATTTCTAAGTATGTTGTAAAATGAAAGAGTTGTATCAGCTATGGACATGATTGTCATATTACTGATGCAATATGAATTTTGGAATATGACTCCTCTTGATTTGATCATTTTGGCAAAAAAAAAAATGCTGAATGTCAACTGTAAGTTTGTTAATTTTGGACTTTCACAACATACGTCAATTTGTTATTATAGGTTATGCCTGACAATTTCATTGGTGTATATATCAACAAAACATTTTGACGAATTAAAATTATTTTGCCTTTTGTTTGGAGGCTTGTTATGACTTGGACAGGCAGTTTTGGAGTTCCAAATGGTGGAAATTTGGCTCACATCCCCTATGTGTATCTCGTTTTGTAACATTTAGTTGTCAATTATCCCCAAAAAATGTCACTGGCATCTTAGTAAAGAAGAAGAAAATCTTATTATATATATTATTATATATTATATTATTATATATATATATGACATGTTCTGGTTCCCTTAATGAATCATATCAAATGTGTAATATTTTTAATAAATCTATGAAAAGTTCTTGTATTTTAACTTCGCCCTTTCAAATGCTTTATTTGTGGATGCTTCTAATTCTCCTTTCTCTATTGAAGGTTTCTCAAGTAGTAGCAATGCCCCATCATCATTTCCCAGTGGGCAGCTGCCTGACCACCCTGCGGCTGTGTTCTGATGGTACCTACCTCTACTGGGTTTGGTCACCTGTCAGCATCAATGAGAAAACACAAAAAGGCCACTCTGTCTTCATGGATGTCTTCCAGCTAACGGTATTAACTTAAGAATGTGTCAGGATTTTTCGGTGGTGGCGGGCAAACACGGTCATTCACACACAGTACAAAGTACCCTTCCCATATGAACTGCGGGCCAAGTACTGACAATAAATCCAAAGTAAATGCAAAGAAACATTTTATAATATTAACATATCCTATTTATTAATGAAATAAAAATAATCACTGTCTGGACGGATCATAAAACAAAGTGCTTAGAACTATTTTATATTTAAAATTAAGTGACTCGTTTGAAAAGTTGGTAACACTTTAGTTTAGAGTCCAGTTCTCACTATTAACTAGTTGCTTATTAGCATGCATATTATTAGGAGATTGGCTTTTTATTAGTAGTTATAAAGCACTTATTAATGGCTTATTCTACATTATTTAATCCTACCCCATACCTTAACAACTACTTTACTAACTATTAACAAGCAGTAATTAGGAGTTTATTGAGGCAAAGGTCTGAGTTAATAGTTAGTTAATAGTGAGAATTGGACCTTAAAGTGTGACTGAAAAGTTAGTAATAAAATGAACCGCAAAATAACACATTACACAGAAAAAGTGGTAGGTCTATTATTTTGCATTTATACCCTGAGATCATTTGACATACAGTATCAGATTGTTTTGTTCCGTCCATTCCTATGGTTATCACTGTCAATCGGATTCAATCATGCATTTAAATATGAGTGTCAATCCAGACACTTTACAATGTGCAGCATGAAAAATATATATTATACACAGAAAGCAAGCAAAGATCGCTGCCATTATGACCATTATGAAGCTGTCGATTACAACGCGAGGTACACATACACAAAGCTGCGCTCTTGTGAGAACTCCCCTTATAATCAATGAAGCTGTCTACACTGTGCAATGAATCTCTTATTATTGTGTTTATACTTTGTTGGTTATAATGAAAGGATTCGTGAGCATGCAGAACTCGCGCCATTTTAAGCAGTGTTGAGCAGATTCTGACTAACTTAAACACATCTGATTGGCCATGCATTCACATGCTCAACTGCTATGTCTCTGATTGGCTACAAAGTTCAATGCTGCAAAAACACATTGTAAATAGAAACCTTTGACGCTCTTCACAGAGCTTACACAAACACGGGAGCATTTTAAAGCAGCCAGCTTTCAGTGGGTATCAGTACTGTAAAACTGCAGGTAACATTAAATGAATGGCAAGACCGATTAATTTTGGTGCCCACCAAAATATTTTCAATGCAGGAAAAACCCTCTGTCTATGTGAAGATTTTTGTAATATCATACTTGTTAATTTCATTATGTTCTCAGTGGAGTTTTTTTATTGCATGCATTGACTGGTAACCCTTGTGAAAAAGAAGTACATCTTAGCAGACTTTTAAAAAGCACTTATGGAAGAAATATACTTTACATTCAGTTCACACTAAAGTATATTCTTTTAATGTTTTTGGACACTTAATTACTTGTTAATTGCAATTACATTGCAATTACATTAGTTCACACTAAAGTATATTCTTTTAATGTTTTTGGACACTTAATTACTTTTTAATTGCAATTACATGAAAATGCATTGTTTTGAATTTAAATTTATATCAATTAGTCAAACTTTACATTGCTTTTTTTGACCCAATTAAGTAGGACTTGTATGTCACGTATTTAAATATATTTGTAAGTACACATTTGTAAAGAAGTTGCATTTCAGTACATATAAAATATATTAACTTTTAAATGTAACAGAAAAATACATTAGTTAAAATTATAATCAAGTACTTGTGCCCTTGTAAAAACATAATGATTTAAAATATACTGTAAAACTTTTAATTGACATTTATTACAAAGTGCACTTTTAAGTGTACTTAAGTGTGTTAAAAAATAGATTAAAAAATAGTCATGAAAGTGTAAAGTACACTTAAGTGGCCTTTAATGTTTTTAATAGTATATTTTCTGCAAGCACAGTTATTTTAATTAGACTAATAGTGCTCTTTAATACTACAATGAAGTACACTTCTTTTTCACAAGGGAATTAATATAAATGTAACAACTAAGAAGTCTTCCCTGAACCCTCACCCTCACGAGCTCCCATTATCTGTTTTTTTGTTGTTGTTGTTGCAGACTGAGTCTGGTCTGTGTGTGGCCAGTCCTATACAAGATCGGGTAATCCTGTCGCGAAAGGAAGGCGAGTCATCTAAGTGTTTGAATGAGCTGCTCCTGAGCCGCATGTCTCGCTTCCGTGCTTCCCACTCCTCCACACTGGCTGCCCTCACCGGCTCTGCCATCACCAACCCCGTCAAAGAGGAGCAGTCGGGTAATACTGCTGTATGTTGTTTGTGCCTCGGCTGTTCCCAAGAGACAACTTTTTTGGCTTGGTTCCTATATTAATGGGTGCCTTATGAAAAAGAAGTGCACTTCATTGTATTAAGTGTGCACTTGTAGTGTATTTCAAGTCTTAAAAGTATAGTATTACAAAACTGTACTTGCAGATAATATAATATTAATTAAATAAACGAGAGAACACTCTTATGGCTCTTTCTTAAAGGGTTAGTTCACCCAAAAGTGAGAATTCTGTCATCATTTACTCACTTTCATGTTGTTCCAAACCCGTAAGACTTTCGTTCATCTTCGGAACACAAATGAAGATATTTTTGAAATCTGAGAGATTTCTGTCCCTCCATTGACAGTCCACACAACTACAACTTTGACGCTTCAAAGCGTTCATAAAGAGATCGTAAAACTAATTCATATGAATTGAGCGGTTTAGTCCAAATTTTCTGAAGAGACTTGATCGCTTTATATGATGAACAGATTGAATGCTTGACACGCAAGAACAAACCTCTTGCAGAAGCTCAAATGTTATTCGTAACACGAGAATGATGTCTCGCATATGTCAAGCAATCATGCTTGAGCTTCTGTTTACCACAACTGATGTGCGAGTAGAGTAAGGGTTAATGCCCGACGAGGTGTCCATTGTCAGGTATTAATGGACGTGCGCGTCGGACGGTTGCCTCCGCCGAAGTCCATTAATACCTGACAATGGACACCTTGAAGGCCATTAACCCGCTTATACCATGGTCACTTGCCAAATAACACATTTTTAAAACATTAGTTTATATTTTAATTAGTTTTACAATCGAAATCTAAAGTTTTTACAAACAATAACTTGGCTTCCCTGGTTACGCCTGACGGTTTATTTAGCAACCGGAGATATTTATAGTCCTCTCGATTTATAGTCTGTATAGATACTTTGACTGCCTGTTGCTATGGTTACTCACAGCTGATGTAGCCAGTGCATTTATTTATTAATTTCGAACGGTAAACAGTCAGTTTCACCAGAACTCCTTTACTAGGTGTCCTCTATCACTTTTTAATGGACACCCTGCAGCCAATCAGAATCGAGTATTCACCCAGACCATGGTATAATGAATGTTAAAATGTGAGTAGCCTATGTTCAATCTGTTTATCATATAAAGTGATCGAGTCTCGTCATAAGATTAGGACTGAACCGCTCTATTCATAAGGATTAGTTTTACTATCTTTTTATAACATTTTTTAAAGTGGCAAAGTGGTAGTTGCGTAGATTGTCAATGGAGGGACAGAAACCTCTCAAATTTCACTAAAAATGTCTTCATTTATGTTCCGAAGATGAACGAAAGTCTTACGGGTTTGGAGCGACATGAGGGTGACTAAATGATGACAGAATTTTCACTTTTTGGATGAACTAACCCTTTAACACGCTTAAGTACACTGATTAAAAGCGCACTTAGTAATAATGCCAAATTAAAAGTTTTACGTTAAAGTACATTTTAAATCATTATGTTTTAATAATATTTTGTTGTGCTTTAAAGAAGTACTCTAATTTTGATGTGTTGACTAACAAAACAGTAAAGTACTTGATTATAATTTTAACTCTAGTGTGTTATTCAATATTACATTGAAAGTTGATATATTACATATATACTAAATTGCAACTTCATAATTAATTACAAATATATTTATATTTATATAAAATTTTCAATAGAAATCCATACTTAATGTTTGGATGCTTGGAAAGCATACCTGGTGCTGTATTAAAGGCATGGTTCGTACGCCCATGAAAAACCTTGAAAAGTCACGGAATTAAAAAATTGCAATTTCCGGGCTTGGAAAAGTTTTGAAAAAATAAATGACCCAGAAAGTTTTGAAAAAGTAATTGGAATTTATTTCACAAATATCTGTATAATAGAATATATGTTTAATTGATAATATTGGATAAACAAATGGGGCGGCACGGTAGCACTGTCAGCTCACGGCAAGAAGGTGCCCGGTTCCAGCCCCAGATGAGCCTGGAGTCCTTTCTGTGTGGAGTTTGCATGTTCTCGTGTCAGCATGGGTGTCCTATGGGTGTCCTCTGGGTGCTTTGGGTTAGATTAGATGGATTGGACATATTGACATATTGACATATTGACTGTCAGAGTGTGTGTGTGAGTCGGAAGGGCATCCGGTGTAAAACCTGTGCCACATCTAATGTCTGTGTGTGTGTGTTGATAATTCTGATGAAAGCGGAACTTATGCTAGAAAAATATATATTGACAATACTTGTCGTATTTCTTCAGTATAGTATAACTCGCAGTGTTGATCTTGGTCTCTTGTTTTGTTTGTTTTTTCTTGTCCCAGTAGTCAACACAAGTTGTGGCTTGTCTATAAAAACTCTGAGGAAAACGCCGATGTACGTGTGTGGAACGTACCTAGTGATGCTGGCACCCACTCCAGGTGTAGCTGGGAGCTCTGCCACCCGCTCGCTGTTTGGTGGTGCCAGTGGCCTTTCTTCACTTAAGAGTAAGTCATCATCTCTTATTCTGAGGGGAAAGATCTTTATACCCTAATCAAACATTTGAACATAATCTCGGTCATGGATAGTGTCCGAATAGTGATTTATCATTTAACGTTATCCATTTTTGCCGCCTCATTTATGCCACTGTTACCTAAAATCAAACATATAACAATTAAAGGGATAGTTCACCCTAAAATGAAAAGTCTTTCATCATCTATTTCACCCTCATGTTGTTCCAAACCCATATGAATTTCTTACTTCTGTGGAACAAATATGAAAACTCTTGTTAAAAAGCAACCAAGAATGTCAGCGAAAAAGTACTTTTATTTGACATTCTCAAAGTCTTCTTAACATTTTCAGTCAATCCCTTGTGTTTTTTCCTAGTCTTGGCATCTAGTTTGGTGTTTAACCTGACTGATGGTCAGTTTAGCAATCGTGCAGACCTCGTAGATGCTCCAGGAAGTTCTCTGGGTCGTGGGGCTCAGGTTGCAGGACTGGGTAAGAATCAGACATTTCCACACATCAAGCCCCTTTCACACTAAACTCGATGCATAAATCAAAACAGATCTCAGACAGAATGGACTGTATTCACCAAGAGCGAAATGAATATGCATTGGGCTTAAGGAATTTTAATACATTGTTGTTGACTATTAAAATTAAACCAAGCACATACGCACATTTAAAATGTTCATTCTTTTCCTTTTGGAAAATGGATCAATGGAGCCATTGTTCAACTTCACAGATTTTCAACCCGCTTTGTATAGTTACAATGTAGTATATGTAAATGAACAATGTTTACTCGTTCTCCATGTAACCTGTACCGAGAAATGTAAGTTTATTTGTGAGCAAAAGTCCACTGGATGATGCAGAACAGCTTTGTCTCTGTATTTACGATTCTTTGCAGCCTTTAGCCACACGCTAGATCCTTCACTGGAAACTGAAAGTAACCCATTCCCGCTAAACGTTTACTCTTTAAAATCCGGCACCCGAGAACAATACAAGTCCACAACATTATGACTAAAAGTCTGCTAAGAAGTGTTTCCTACTAAAGCAAGGCGGATTTGACTCTGGTCAAGCGTATCCATAGCAGAATGGTGGGAGTGGCCTTGGATGGCAACATGCCCAGTGCATTATGGGTGTTGAAGTTTTCCTACCTATTTGGCAAAAGGGAAGTCAACGTCCATTTTTTCTGTTTTCTCTAGTAAGGTAGAGCCTATTTATTTTTACCTTTCTATGTTATAGCCAGCCAAGTTTTATTGAAAGCCCATTTTTCCAGTGATAAAGTACCCCTTTAAATAGTAGATGTTAAAAAACTTTGTAAAAAAGGATTCTATACATTTTTGAGCTTATTTAAAACAGAATTAACAGATTTATTCAAACATACATTAAATAATTAAGACACCAATAACAGGTAAAAAAATAAATAAATATATATATATATATATATATTTAACAATATATTTACAATTTTAGTGATATGCTCTTCTCCAAAGTTCTTTTTTGTAGCTAACTAACAGGCTGTGGGCATGAAATGACTTTCCTGAGATAAATGTAACGTCATGTTCTCAAGCTGTTACTTTGACGTCTTTCTGCGGTTGAAACACTGATTGGGCGATTACATGAGAGAGATGCATTTCAATAGGTTGTACTGTATCTTTCAACATACCTTCTGATGTCCATTCATGTGGTGGTGGTTTTTTTTGCTGCAATTTAACACATTTAAGAGAAAAAAAACAACACTAACAAAAAAATATTTAAATATATATATATTTTCACTGCAACATTGACATCATTTGAAAGTAGAATTTCTTTTATCGAAATCAACAGAAGTCAACAGAAAAGTCTAAGTTTTGATCAAGTGTTTGTTTTTGTGACTGATTCTGATGGAGCACATCATATTAATGTTGTTATTTTTAACTAAAACTATTACAAATATTTTTTGTTAATTGAAATAAAGCTGAAATAAAATAATATTAAATGAGTACCTTAAATTTAAATTTAAACAAAAATTAAAAATGTTGCCTTGGCAGAAAACTAAAAGTTGAAGTACTAAAATTAAAATGAATCTAATTATAAATATAAAAGAACCTAATAAAAATCACATAACACAACTACTAAAATTTAAACTACATTTAATGTGAAAATATATATTAAAGCTAAAATATAAAAATAAAAGCTAATTCAAACTATTAACAAAAAAACACTGTGTCACATATAATTGATTGTATAATGACTGTTCTAGGGGCCTGCTATGATGCACTTAACAACTTAATCTGGACGTGCTCCAGTGACTACATGGACCAATGGTGTAACCCTGGAAACCAGGCCTTCCATCATGTGTGCCAACGACTTGGCGTCAGTCACGTCATCACCCAGCCTAAAGGTATTGAAACTGGAGCTCTAACATGTGCAACATAAAGTTTACTCGAGTTGATTTTTTTGGATGATTTTGATATTGCACAACAAAACATTTCAGAGGCTTGCATTCATTACACCACGACCCAACCAGGCACAGTCTTTAGCTATTATAGTGACAATAGCTGATTTTGCTCAAATTTCCCTTATGTAAAAGAAGTGCACTTAGCATACCTTTAAAAAGAGTACTTAAGAAATAATATACTTTAAAAGAATATACTTGTCAACTGAATACAACGTTTTCATGTTATTTGCAAATAAATGAAAATTAAATGTTGTTTAAGTTGATATTAAATGCAATTAGCTGAACTTTAGAGTGCTTTTTGACCCACTTAAGTTGGACTTAAGTACATCTTTATATATAAATTTGTAATTACTTCTATTGTCTTTGAAATATGGTTAAAGTGTACTGCTGAATGTACTGACAAGCATTTATGGTGAACTAAAATATACTTTAATGTCATTTATATTGAAACTTGTATGTTGTATACTTAAATATATTTATAATTGCAGTATTACTGATGACGTTGCAATTTAATATATACAATAATTAAATACAAAATATATTAAGTTTAAATGTATTATTAATTAACACTACAGTTCAAATTATAATCAAGCACTTTACTTGTTCTTTAGTATGTTAGTCAACACATCAAAATAAGTGTACTTTAAAGCACACAAAAAAATATTAAAACAATGATTTATAGTACAATTTTGAATTTGACATTATTACAAAATAGTCATGAATGTGTTCTCTCTTTAAGTGGCCTTTATTTTGTTAACACATTATCTGCAAGGCTAACACAGTTTTTAAAAACTTTGCTTTTATGATTTGAAGGACACTTACTACTTTCATTACGATAAAGCACACATTTTTTTTGTTTTTTTACAAGAGGTCACTTTTCATTGCTATACCTGTGCAAATATTTTTGCAAGGACTTGGTGTATAGGACACTTACTATGCAAAGTTGTTTTTTAGATGTGCTCATATACAGAAAAGGATCTGTATTGTTTTCCCCATCATGTTTTTGACTCTTTATTACAGAAGAAATGATAGACACAGGCAAAGTGATAAACCAGCTGCTCCATCATGTTGGCGCTATGTGCATCCACCAGCTCAACCTGCTAGCAGCCAGCAGTAGTTTACACCTGGGAACCTTCATAGGAAAACAACCCATGGAGGCTTGCCACTTTAGTTCTATATGTGACGTCATGGAGAAGGCCATGGTCAATGGTGACACGTGCATCATCCGATGCATTCTGGTCGTCTTTCAGGTGTGGATATAATTGGTGGGGTTTTGCTAGAATATTTGAATTACATTATAAACACTACAGTATGACTTTGTTACAATATAACTTCCTGCAAAGCTGCTTTGAAATAATGTGTATTGTGAAAAGTGTCATACCAAAATTGAATGTAATACATATGACTTAACTAAAACAGTGTAAGTGACGGCCTTTTTGCAATTGGAGATTGAGTTTGTTCATCTGCAGTGAAAAGGTTGACACTCACTTGAAGGAAGAATATTCTCTCTTGTGTTTTCCAGGTGGTGTTCCAGTTTTTTAATCCAAATTCAGAGCAGAACCGGGACTGTGTTAAGCGTTCTGGACTGTTGCTGTGGCAGTTACTTATGGCTCCTCCTGATCAGATAGAACCGGAAATACAAAGAGAAGTGTGTCTTGCCATCAGGTGAATCTCAAAAAAAAACCAATTATAATATGGAGGCGGGGAATAATTTGCTTATTCATGCACCCACATACTAAATGAAGCAAAGGTGTACATTCAAGTTACATTCAAGCTATTTTAAGGCATTAAGAAATTACTTTCACGGTGCAAAAACATTTAAATATGTCATTTTGATTATCAAAAATTGGATTTAAGGGATGTAATTTTTGACTGCAAAGTGACTTTAATTTCTTTTAATATTCTTTAAAAAATGTCTTCATTTCTCTTCCAAAGTTGAAGAAAATTCTTAAGGGATTTAGTCAAAAAAACATTTTCCTAGTTTGAAAAAATTGTTGTTGAATTTATGCAACTGGCCTCAATACCTGCAATAACTACAAACCATTTTTCTATTCTTTCTTTCTTATTAGCTCAGGTTTAAACACCTTGTACCAGAGCGAATCTGAGTTGAACAACCTGCTAAAATTTGTTTTCACTGAGGGTAAGAATTACAAATAAATACACATCGTACAGAAATCAAGTTTAACTATAAGCCGAGTTATCACTGGCTCACTGGAATTGCATAATGATAAGCAATAGTGGCAGTAATAACTCTTTTTTTTTTTTTTTTCTCTCTGCAGGGGAGAAGAACAGTGGTTTGTCTCAATTACGTGATGTTATATTAAACAACCTTGCTAATCAGTTACAGAAGAACCGCTTTGGTAGTGAGGAGGATGACCACTACAGGTAACAAGTTTCACGGCTCTTTAGATCTGTTCAATACTGTATACTTTACTAGTCATGCATAACACAAAAAATCTACATAATTCTTTTGTGATCGCAACATACAAGTTTCTCCCTTATCTCAACAAAAATGTATTACAATTAGGGCTGTCAAACGATTAATCGCATCCAAAATAAAAGTTTGTTTACATAATTTATGTCTGTGTACGGAGTATAATTATTTTCTATATATAAATATACACACACATGCATATATACATTTAAGAAAATGTGTTATTTATATATAAAATATTTATATATAATATAAATTATATATAATAAAAATATATATACACAGTATATACATGCAAATATTTCTTAAATATATACATGCATGTGTGTGTATTTATATATAGAAAATAATTATACACCGAACACACATGTATTATGTAAAAACAAACTTTTATTTTGGATGCGATTAATCGTTTGACAGCCCTAATTACAATTATTATTATTATTATTATTAAATATATATGTTCATATAAAGCAATGTTATTTACCTTGATGATAGATTGTAAATATCTGTAGATGATTTTTGGTTTATATCTGCCATTTACACTTTCTCTCATCTTCCCCTGCAGACTGAAAGATGAACTGTTGCAGTGTATCTTGAAGACTGTAGTGCGAGAGTCATGTCTCCTCATCACCAAATGTCAAACTGTTTCCAAGGAAGACCTTCAGAAGCTTCTCTCCACTGTACCTGTATGTGACTTCCACATAAATGCATTTAAACATTTCTTTGTAAAGAAACTTTTCGTCGTGACTGGTTACTCTGTATGTAGTTTTTAACTGAATTAATCTTAAAAGAGCTCTACGAGCCATTTGTTTTCATATCCCTTGCGAAAAAGAAGTACACTTTAGCATACATTAGCATTAGCAGTGTTTAATTGCAATTATAGTAAATGCAATTAGCTGAACTTTAGAGTGATTTTTTTATTTATCTTTGTAAGTAATTTCTTAATTACTAGTATTGTTTTTGAAATGGTTAAAGTGTACTGCTGAATGTACTGACAAGCATTTATGGTAAACTAAAATATATTATTTCTGTTGAAAAATGTATTTAAATATATTTGTAATTACACATTTGTAATAATTTTGATTGAGTACAAAATTGAGTAGAAATTTAGTTCAATTTTACATACAGCAATTTAATAATCAAGTACTATGTGCTTTAGTATGTTAGTCAACACATCAGCATAATTTGACTTTTTTTTAAAGTATTACAATAAGTAATAAAACATAATGATTTAAAATGTACTTTAAAGTAAAACATTTAATTTTTCAGTATTACAAAGTGTACTTTTTAAAAGTCTATTTAAGTGTGTTAAGAAACAGTCATGAAAGTCCACTCTCTTTAAGTGGCCTTTGATTTCATTAATATTACATTATCTGGAAGTACTGTTTTTTGTTTTTTTAAGTACAAGTGCACATTCAATGCAATTAAGTGCACTTCTTTTTTTACAAGGGAAATCAAACTAAATTAATTCATGAAAAAGATTAGATCAATTATCTTGAGTGCTGTTCATTAATTTTCTTGGGATGACTTTAGAATGATAGATTTTTTTTTTTCTTGCTATGAAACATGACTAATTCAAAGTATTTTACCATAACAAACAAATTATTTAACATTTTCCCTTCTGTCCAATTCACACTGAACTGACAGACGCCGACCAATGGCAACAGACACTATGTTATGCTTTGTTGGATCAGTGTATTCCCTCTGTCAGTGTCTGTTGGCATTGGTCGGCACTTGTTTTTGCCGATTGAACATGTTGAATCAGAATTTGTCAGGTCATGGAATGTCTGAGAAGTGACGTAATGTAATCTGGTGATTGTTCACATTGGTGGTGTCTGTTTTTTTACAAGCACATGATGTTTTAAGGCCAATTAACTGAACCAACAGTGTTGTTCTTACTATTCTGTTGTATGTTTACATTGAAGTTCTTAACAAAGCCATCTTGCTAGTAACAGGATCATTTTCTTGCAAAGCCAATTTTACATGTTTGGTTTGCCGAGTGTTATTTTGGACCCTGTTTATATGGTGCATCTAAATGTATACAATCAATCATAATTTGAAATAGTTGTCTGTATTATTTCATACAATTTATTGAATCACTAATTAACCCACAGCACTTCCACATCAACAGGTAGTGTCACCAAGCTTGCGTTACTTAATGGCTGTGCAGAACCATTTGCTCAGCAACACCATCCTGCTCCACCCTGATGACATTGATGATAGTGACAGCTCCCTACAAGGGGAAACAATGAAGGTACAGGTAAACATCCCCTTTAAAAACCCTATGGTCTCTGATTGGTTAGTGTGGACTGATGACGACAGCTGCTGCATTCATGAAAGATGAAACAAACAGGAATTGAAACAGTTCAATATACTGTGCTCTGTTTTGTAGCTCAAAGTGTGTGTGTGTGTATATAATATATATATCTATCTCAAGTAGGGTTAGAAGAACTGTTGCCAAACATATAACATGCTATGCTAGAAACATCATTATTGCATTGATTATTATGTTTCTAGCATGTTATATGTTTGGCAACAGTTCTTCTAACCCTAATTGATGGTGTGTGTAGCTTTTAATTTCTTAAACAAACATTTTTAATTTCCACGTCGTCAGTAGATCAGGCACTGAACTTTCCATTCCCATCGGTGCTTTTATGGAATTGCGCTCACGCTAATCTGGCCCTAAGTTTCTTAAAGGGGTAGTTCACCCAAAATTAAAATCATACCATGTTTTACTCACCCTCAAGCCATCCAAGTTGTATCTGAATAAGGATTTATTTATTTTTTTACACAAACGCATCACTTCGCTTCAGAAGGCCTTAATTAACCCCCTTGAGACGTATGGATTACTTTTATGATGGATGGATGCATTTTCTTGGGCTTCAAAATCCAGCCCCCAATTCACTCCCATTATAAAGCTTGGAAGAGACAGGATATTTTAAATGTATCTCTGATTGTGTTCGTCTGAAAAAAGATACACCCAGGATGGCTTGAGGGTGAGTAAATCATGGTATACGGGTGAACTATCCCTTTAACACACTTAAGTACACTTTTAAAAAGTACAAATGTGTAATTACAAATATATTTCAATTCATGACAAGTTTCAATAGAAATGACATTAAAGTGCTTGTAAGTACATTCAGCAGAATATATTTCAAAGACAATATAAGTAAATATGAAATTACTAAAGCACTCTAAAGTTCAGCTAATTGCACTTTTTATTTAATTTGAATTAAATTGTATGAATGTATTTTAATTACATTCAGTTAACATTCACACAGAACGCGTTTTTGCTTTGAAAAATGCAAGACGTGGGCAGTCGAATGGGGAAAAAAACGCAGACGTGTTTTTTAAAAAGTTTAACTTATTTTAACTTGAACGACGCATTTTTAGAATGTCGAGTCATGCTCGAGACGCTGCAAAAGATGCAAGATGGGAGCACAACGGTTATACACGTCCGTCTAATGCGTGATTACATAGAAAATCAGTGGAAAAATAGCGCATTGGAATGGAAAAATGTGTTCTGTGTGAATGTATATTGTTTTTAAGTATTTTATTTCTGTAATACGTAAAAGTATGCTAAAGTGTACTACTTTTTCACAAGGGTTCTGTACCAGCTTTAGATGTTCTCAAAGAAATGTGTGTGTTGAATGTGCGTGTTCCCCTCAGGAGTTGCAGACGAGCATCTTATCACTTGCCTCGAAGATCCTGGTTGGGTGTGATGAGGTTCTGGAGACCCTTCAGCAAGTCACCAGCTCCCTTATCAACAGCAACATCAGTGATCGAGAGACCAGGTGCATTACAATATTAGATATTTTTGATGATGCTTTATTTGTATGTTGTACATGTAATTAAACACTTTCTTTTATTTATCTTTTCAAATGTTTTAATGTGAAGACTGAGAGGACTGGAACAGGTAACGAAGGCCACAATGTTGGGTCACTTGCTGCCGGTTCTGTTGACCTCACTGATGCACCCAAACCTACAAACCCTCACACTAGCTGATGCTCTCATGCCACAGCTAGTCCAACTGGTCCTCTATACTAGTCAGGTGTGTATATGTGATTGTTGGATGGAAGAGCATGGTGATATAGCTAAAAAGATGTATTTTTCTTCATTTGGACAATATTTGATATACATAGCATCTCAATATTTATGTATTTGCTCTCAAATAGCATAGAAATCTAAACACTCTATTGCTAGTATCGGACAAAAGATTTTAGCATTCTCATACAGGCTTTAAGAAAAGTAATGGTCAAATAAAAAGCTAATAATCCAAAAATTAGCAGAGCTGGTTAATGTTATAACACCAGCCAAATAATAGTGAATATATTGTAAATATTATATTAACCAGCTCTAATCGATGCACACAAATGTCAATATTTTACACTATCACCAAGGCTGCATATACAGTACAGGCCAAAAGTTTGGACACATTACTATTTTTAATGTTTTTGAAAGAAGTTTCTTCTGCATTTATTTGATCAAAAATACAGAAAAAAATGTAATATTGTGATATATTATTACAATTTAAAATAATTGGTTTTCAATTTATTATACTTTAAATTATCATTTATTTCGGTGATGCAAAGCTGAATTTTCAGGATCATTACTCCAGTCTTCAGTGTCACATGTGACATCCAGTCAATCACATGATCCTTTAGAAAACATTCTAATGTTCTGATTTATTATGAGTGTTGGAAACAGTTCTGCTGCCTCTGATCATTACTGTATTTTCTTTGATATATTGATCTCTCCTGCCATTGAAGTTAGATCTGTGTCTGTCAAGAAGAGATGCCTAAATGAGAACACTAGTGTACTATTTATGAAGGCCATATCCCTAAGACCGAGCATATCTGCTGACTCGGTTGATTCTCTCCTTGATTCTTTTAACTCGAAGGTTAAAAATGTAATTGATGATATTGCTCCTGTGAAAGTCAGGAAGAATGGTAAACAAAAAGCACCTTGGAGAAACTCAACAGCAGTGCAAATTATGAAAAGACAATGCAGAAAATCAGAGCGCATGTGGCGAAAGACAAAACTTGTAATCCACTATAACATCTATAGAGACACCATTCGTGCTTTCAATATGGAACTAGGCAAAGCTAGACAGACTTTCTTCTCCGATATCATAAACAGAAACCTAAATAATACTCGAAATCTCTTCGCTACTGTCGACAGACTAACAAATCCCCCAAGCCAGATTCCCAGTGAAATGCTCTCCGACAGCAAGTGTAGTGAGTTTGCTACCTTTTTCTCTGAGAAAATCAGTAATATCAGAAAGGTGATCAGCACATCCTTGAGTTGCGCTGGGGTCAGTCAGATCAGACTACAACCTGAGAAAGTAGTTACTATGTCTGATTTTGAAGAAATTGATGGCACAATTCTGAAAGAAACCGTTCAGCACCTTAAAACATCAACCTGCGCTCTTGACACACTTCCCACATCTTTTTTTAAAAGTGTGTTAGACTGTTTAGAAGCAGATCTCCTAGAAGTGGTAAATGCCTCACTTTTCTATGGAAGTTTTCCAAACTCCCTTAAAACTGCTGTTGTCAAACCCCTCCTGAAAAAGAGCAATCTGGATAAGACTATATTAAGCAACTATAGACCGATCTCAAATCTTCCTTTCACAGGCAAAATCATTGAAAAAGTTGTCTTCAACCAGCTGAACAAATTCTTAAACTCAAATGGATACTTTGATAATTTTCAATCTGGCTTCCGATCGCATCACAGCACAGAGACGGCGCTCATTAAGATAATAAACGATATTCGCTTAAATACGGATTCAGGCAAATTATCAGTGCTGGTTCTACTCGACCTCAGTGCTGCATTTGACACTGTCGATCACAAAATACTTCTAGACAGGCTGGAAAACTGGGTGGGGCTTTCTGGGACAGTTCTAAAATGGTTCAGGTCATACTTAGATGGGAGAGGTTATTATGTGAGTATAGGTGACCATAAGTCTGAGTGGACGCCCATGACATGCGGAGTCCCTCAAGGCTCAATTCTTGCGCCACTCCTGTTCAACCTGTACATGCTCCCAATGAGCAAAATAATGAGAAAGAACCAAATCTCTTACCACAGCTATGCAGACGACACACAGATCTACTTAGCCCTATCGCCTAATGATTACAGCCCCATTGACTCTCTGCTTCAATGCATTGATGAAGTCAACAGCTGGATGTGCCAAAACTTTCTACAGTTAAACAAAGACAAAACTGAAGTCATTGTGTTTGGAAACAAAGATGAAGTTCTCAAGGTGAACGCATACCTTCACTCTAGGGGTCAAACAACTAAAAATCAGGTCAAGAATCTTGGTGTGTCTCTAGAGTCAGACCTTAGTTTCAATAGTCATGTCAAAGCAATAACTAAATCAGCATACTATCATCTGAAAAATATTGCAAGAATTAGATGCTTTGTTTCCAGTCAAGACTTAGAAAAACTAGTGCATGCTTTCATCACCAGCAGGGTGGATTATTGTAATGGACTCCTCACTGGCCTTCCCAAAAAGACCATAAAACATTTGCAGCTCATACAGAACGCTGCCGCCAGGATTCTTAGCAGAACCAGAAAATATGATCATATCACACCAGTACTCAGGTCATTACACTGGCTGCCAGTTACTTATAGGATTGATTTTAAAGTATTATTACTAGTATATAAATCATTTAATGGCCTAGGACCTCAATACATTGCAGATATGCTCACGGAATACAAACCCAACAGATTACTCAGATCATTAGGATCACATCAGCTAGAAGTTCCAAGAGTTCACTCTAAGCAAGGAGAGTCTGCTTTTAGCTATTATGCCAGCCGCAGCTGGAACCAGCTTCCAGAGGAGATCAGATGTGCTCCTACAGTAGTCACATTCAAATCCAGACTCAAAACACTTCTGTTTAGCTGTGCATTTACTGAATGAGCACTGTGTCACTGTTTGTCCGACTGTTTATACTGTGTCTTATTTTAGTCTTTATTCTAAACTGTTTTAATTATTTTTAGTTCTTTCTCGTTTCTTTATTTTAAACTGTTCTTTATTCTAAACTGTTTTAATTATTTTTAGTTCTTTCTTGTTTCTTTATTTTAAACTGTTTTGTATATTCTTATTTCTTCTGATCATTTTTAATAGTATGTAAAGCACTTTGAATTACCATTGTGTATGAAATGTGCTATATAAATAAACTTGCCTTGCCTTGCCTTGCCTTGCCTAATATATTTGATGAATAAAAGGTTAAAAAGAACGGCATTTATTCAAAATAAAAAAAATTTTTTTTTAATATAAATCTTCTTTATTATCACTTTTTATCAATTTAACACATCCTTGCTGAATAAAATTATTGATTTATTTAAAAAAAAATAAAGAAAAAAATTACTGACCCCAAATTACTGACCAGTAGTGTATATTGTTGTTATAAAAGATTTCTATCTTGAAAACATTTGCTTCTTTTTTTTTCTTTTTTCTTTTTCTTTTTTTTTATTCATCAAAGTATCCTAAAAAAGTATCACAGGTTATGAAAAAATATTAAGCAGCAGAACTGTTTCCAACTTTGATAATGAATCATCATATTAGAATGATTTCTAAAGGATCATTTGATAGACTGGAGTAATGATCCTGAAAATTCAGCTTTGCATCACCGAAATAAATGATAATTTAAAGTATAATAAATTGAAAACCAATTATTTTAAATTGTAATAATATATCACAATATTACATTTTTTTCTGTATTTTTGATCAAATAAATGCAGGCTTGATGAGCAGAAGAAACTTCTTTCAAAAACATTAAAAATAGTAATGTGTCCAAACTTTTGGCCTGTACTGTATATATAATGTTAATGACACATTAATGTGTGTTAAGTGCATTTGTAGATCAAAATAATAAATCATAAACCGTTGGTATTGTTAACATTGACTGCTCTGAATCTGTCTATCTAACAGACCGCTTTGCTGCTGAAGACACATTCGCCATTATTTTCTGAGGATTCCTCGCTAAATCAAGGCCCCAATCCACCCTCATTAAGTGATGGGTAAAAATGCTTTTTTCCATCTATCCTCGAAACTATTGGACAAAAACCTTTAGATTGCTCAAACACAAAATTATGTTGTATTTAATTCAGTTTCCAGATTCTGGAAGAGAGAGAGGAGCCAGGTTTTTTGACTGGCCTGAAGATCCCTGCCCCATGGGCTGCTGGGAAAACAGTGGAAACTGTTCATCCAGTGCGGGACAACTACAAATTTAAAGATACAGTGCACATACCTGGTGCACGCTGTCTCTACCTCCGTTTTGACCCTCGCTGCTCCTCCCAGTATGACTATGACAAGGTTTGAACTTTTGATTCTGTGAAACTTCTGTTCTCATTCATAGTGGAATGGAAGTGAATATGCATGCTCATAAACTTTCGTTATTCAGCTGGTGATTTATGCCGGGCCCAACACAAATAGTCGAAAAGTGAGTGAGTATGGAGGCAACACCATGGGTTATGGGAGCCGTAGTGTCTTGGGAACTGGATGGCCCAAAGATCTTGTCAAGGTGAGGAAAAGCACTCTCCATAACATCAGACAGTGTTCAAGAATAAAGATGAGCTGGATAAAAACATAAAATAATGTGTTAACTTGTAATAACATTTCTTGATACATGGCAAAACTGGTATATAATCTAATTCATGTGTGATTATCCATGCTCTTGATGAAGGAAATATAATTTTAATGTTGTCAATTTAAAATTCAAACCTCCATACACAGATCTGTTTGCTAAAATGTCTTAGCCGATTTTGATAAAGTAACGGTGAGCATTGCTTTTATATTTAAAGAACAAAAAAAACACACACTTTTAATTAAGATTTTTAACACTTTTAAGATTTGAATCAATAGAAATGCTTCAACAATCTTAAATGCAATGAAAAGGGTTTTTTTTTTCTTTTTGTGTGTGACTATAAAAGCATGACGCATCAAATGTGGTACATACATTTTATTTTATTTTTTAAACAAATTTTGCCTAAAGGTCCAATAGATGGATAAAATGGTGTGCTTAAAATATATTAAGACACCAGAGTGCACATTCAATATTCGCAAACAATCTTCAGATTTTTAATACACTTTTAACCGTATGTTTTTTCAGGTGGAAGGAGATACTGTGACATTCTCTTTTGAGATGAGAAGTGGACGTGAGCACAATACCCCAGATAAAGCCATGTGGGGTTTCTCATGCACTGTCCGAGCACAGGTACTAACTTAAGACTTTACATAAGCCTTTAAATAGATCCCAATCATAAAATTCACAGAGAAAATTTTAAATACTCATTAGACGTTCATTGACTTTGCTCATCTAACGTGTTTTCCTACAAATGTCTTGGTTGCAGGGTTATAGTTGTATACTAAAACGTAGATTAAAACTATTACACAAACGTGTATTTAAAAAGCAGCAAACATATAATTTAAAAGTATAATTTACATTGCTCTAAATATTTTTTTTCCGTTTTACGAAATTGTTATGAAAAGACTGTTGAAATGTGTTAGAAAAACTAACTGAAATTAAATACTAAACAAAAGTGTTATTGATATTGAGTTAATTTTGTGGACTTTCTTATAATTTTGTAAAATTCTCAAGTGATTGATAAACCAAATCACAGTGGCATGAACTGTATTTTTATATCTATGTAATGTGAATCTGTCTGTGTTTTTGTTTTGTTTTTTGTACCATTGCCTGTATAGTTATTTTATGCGTGAGCCAAAGACAATTTTTGTGTGACACACCTTGGTGGACAATAAAGACATACAATACGACATCAAAGACACACTGTGGAGCAAAAGCATTGCAGACACCAACTAATTCTAACCTGAAGTCTAAAGGACATTTTTAAAATAAATCCACTGAAATGGCAAAACTATAATTACCTTTCTTGGCTGTACTTCTAATTATGTTGATTTCAGGAGTCGTCCGAGGATGTGTCCGGCGGGCTGCCCTTCCTGGCTGATCTAGCTCTGGGTTTATCAGTGCTGGCCTGCGCTATGCTACGCATCCTCTATAATGGCCCTGATATCACACGAGAGGAGGAGGCCTGCCATGACCTTCTCTGCTCCAAACTACTGCAGAGGTGTGCTTATTATGTCAGGTTTGGTGCAGGACTTGAGGACCCAAATGCAGAGATGCACTTCAGCAATCCTTATTTATCTTTATTTACATAGAAAATTAAACAAAAAGCACAGTGTGAAATTACAAAAAAAATTATAAAAAAACAAACAAAATCAGGATTCTTTGATGACTAGAAAGTTCAAAAGTATGGAAGCTTGTTTCCGCCACAAAATAAAACATTTTAAAAGATAATTGCGACTTTTTATCTCACAATTGCGAGTTTACATCTCGCAATTCTGACTTTATTTCTCCAGAATTGGGAGATATAAAGTCAGAATTGCGTGAAATAAAGTCGCAATTGCGTGTTATAAAGTCAGAATTGCGAGATATAAAGTCAGAATTGCGAGATATAACTCGCAATTGCACGTTATAAAGTCAGAATTGCGAGATATAAAGTCAGAATTGCGAGATATAAAGTCAGAATTGCGAGATATAAAGTCAGAATTGCGAGTTTATATCTCGCAATTCTGACATCTTTTATCATATAAACTCACAATTGTGAGATATAAAGTCCAATTCTAAGGGAAAAAAAGATGGACTTTTTTTTTTTTTTTTTTTTTTTTTTACCTCAGAATAGTTTATATCTCACAATTCTGACTTTATAACACGCAATTGCGACTTTATATCGCGCAATTCTGACTTTATATCTCCCAATTGCGACTTTATTTCTCAGAATTGCCACTTTATATCTCGCAATTGGGACTTTATTTCTCAGAATTGCGACTTTATTACACGCAATTCTGACTTTATATCTCGCAATTGCGACTTTATTTCTCAGAATTGCGACTTTATTTCTCACAATTCTGACTTCATATCTCGCAATTGTGAGAAAAAAAGTCACAATTCTGACTTGATATATCGCAATTGTGAGAAAAAAAAGTCAGAATTGTGAGAGAAAAAGTCGCAATTATTATTATTTATTTATTATTCATTGGCGGAAACAAGCTTCCATACAAAAGAACAGCATTTATTTGAAATAGAAATCTTCTGTAACATTAATTATCAATGTCTTTATTGTCACTTTTGATCATATGAATGTGTCATTGCTGAATAAAAGTATTAATTTCTTTTCTTATACACACAAAAAAAGTTGCTGCCTTATTTTTAAGCACAACCAACTTGGAGATTTAAGTCATTTCAACTTGAATTACATTCAACTGATTTTTAAAAAAAAAATCTTGTATAACTTGTATAAAAAAAGCTGAAAATTGCTTAACGTATTTTAGCAATGTAAAACATGTTGTCATAACTTATTGATCATAGTGTATTTGGTTCTTATATGTTTTGCTTCTTGTTCCTGTTCTCTGTAAGGTGTCAGTGGCAAGTGGAGGCTAATGGTGCGATATCTCCTGCTCTCACACCGTCTCCGTCTCCCCTGCCGTTAACCATTGATGAGGAGAGAGAGTTCACCTATCCTTCAGACATCCTCGTCCCGCCTCCAGGCCCAATGCCCGGGGCTTGCTGTGAGCTGCCCCGCATCCACTTACCTCAGGGCATTATGGGCCGCTTGAGGGAGCTGTCTGGAAGAGCCCGGCCTCAGTTTCGCCCCAGCATCAAGTAAGCACGTGATAGGGAGTTTACCTATTAGTGGAATGCAATTACGTTAGAAGAACATTTAACCTTAATCATAAATGCATAAAAATATAAACAAAACACAAATTGACTAATACATGGACATATTTAAAGGTTTCATTTATTTTGTTTAAAAAATTTACTTAATTAAAAAATATATACTTAATTTGTTGCTTCCATATGATCAACTACAAAGTGTGTGTGTGTGTGTGTGTGTTTATGTATGTGTGTATATATATGAATTCAATAATTTTAAATACGTTGGTACATTTGTTCCATCTGCGAAGATTAGTTGCTAAAATGAACTAACAGTGACCAATGTATATTTTTACAGCATTGGTTAATGTTAGCTAAAAAATACAATTGTTCATTGTTTGTGCATGCTAATTCACAGTGTTTAACTAATGTTATGAGATGTAACTTTTAATAAAAAAAAAATGATTAGTAAGTGTTCAAAATTAACATTACTTAAAATTAAGAAGTGCTGTACAATTATTGTTCTTTTTTCTATGTTAGGTTAATTAATATAGTTTGTTAAAGTTAACAAATCAAACCTTATGAAGTCTATTTGTGTCATGATTTCTTTGCATTTTTGGTTTCAAATAAGTAGTATTTTATTTTAGTTTGATATTTTTTTTATTCACACTTCCATAAAGGTTTGACCTTTTTGGCAGCAAACCACAACATTATGACTTCTTGCATCAGAAATATAGAATAATAGTTGATTAATCGTATGTTTATTCTGTTCTCAGAGAGGTGATCCGTCCTGATGTGATGGAGGAAGTGATCGTGTCGTGTGTAATAAAGCACTTGGGTCTGGTAGATGCGCTGCAGTCGCTGGTGAACTTCCAGTACAGAGAAGTGCACAGAGAGGAACACAATCTGCTCTGCAAAATCATGGCCGAGACATTCAAGAAGATCAATGCAATGGAAAGACAGTTACAAGTATGTGTTACAAGTAGCCACAGATGTAGGGCTTTTCATAAACGTATTGTGTGATGCTGTTGAAGAGTAACACTATACTCTGTGTCTGTGTTTGTTTCAGAGTGTAGCTGAATTGGAGCAGAAGTGGCAGAATGAAGTAGATGAAGCTCAACAGGGAAAACTTGAGAACAACTCCCCCTTCTTCCACGACTATCACTTCTTTGAGGTAAGTAATGCGAGATGTAGTGTGAACCAAATGTAATGTTTTCAGACACTTAATTGCATTTATTGCAATTAAATAGATTTTTTTATAGTTTATATACAATTTTATTAAATTAACTTTAGATTTTTTTTTAATTTTTTTTTTTTAATCACATTATAAAAGTAATTTCATAATTTCTCTATTTGTCTGAAATATGGTTGTGCATGATAAATAAAAATGTTATGAGTGCAATTTGTTCCTTAACTTACTTAAAAGTGAAAGTGTGGTCTAGAGATGCACCGGTCTACCGGCCATAAATCGGAACAGGACGGTTTTTGCTCCAAACACATGATCGCCAACCAAATTTTTGTTTTATTTTGTCTGACCTCTATTCCAGACTTGCACACAAACTGCATTGCAATATTTTCCCAAAATGTCAAGTCTGTGAACAGGATGTTAACACAGGCCAGACAAGAGACAGGACAAGTAGCTCTGGGACACAAAGAAGAGAACAGAGATGCATCAGCAGAGAAAATACTGTACCAGGCACAGAAACTCTTCGCGATGCTCGAAATATTAGAAGAAAAATATAAATTTTGCATTGTAAGCGGGGGTTTATATAAATGTATCTCGGAAGGGAACTGAACTTACTTTCAATGTAACTTTCTTTTCCTCTTACGTTAGTTTTGCACTCCAGGCACAGCTTCACAATAGGCATACAAAATATGTAATAAATATCTAATTTAAATTTTCCTAGGTCGGACATCTCTTTTACCCACTGCTTTATTTACTTGGTACATTAGATAATACCATGATATTTCGACAAATGTTAAATTGGCATAAGTAGCTCAAAATTCATCATTACAAGAGCAACTTAGCTAGAAGAACATTTCTGAAATAAAAGGTATTCTTTGCATGACAAATAAGAAAGCTTCTAGTTGTAGTGTGTCCTTAAAGTTCTTTGTTCCACTGCATTTTGTTTTTATTTGATCTGATCATCACCAATGATTATTAATCTTCCAGAATCGCTAGTTTCTTTAAAGAATAATACAATCATTTGTACTGGAACAGCTGCAGGAAGTGTAGGCATTGACAAACTGTATGCAGTGATTTGTTTCCGCTTGTATTGTAGCCAGGATTAAGTCGAACATTTATTAATTTGGTGTGTCTTGTGGCTCACAGAACAAAATGAAGGAGCTGGAACTTCTGTGTTCGCTCAAGGAGGTTCCTCTGGACTGCACAGATCCAGAAAATGCAGTGATGGCTTTGAGGTATGACACCCTCATCATTCATCATAGAATCCTGTTCCCACAAAAATATGAAGCAGCACAACTGTTTTCAACATTAATAATAATAAGAAATGTTTCTTGAGCAGCAAATTAGAGAGATTTCTGAAGGATCATGTGACACTAAAGACTTTGGTGAAACTTTTTTCAAAATCCAAAAGATTTTGGAGTAACGATGGTGAAAATCACAGGATTAAATGACATTTTCAAATAGAAACATTTATTTGTAAACAACAAATTAAACCAACTTGCCAACCCCAAACTTTTGAAGAATAGTGTACTTATGAAACTATTGCCTGTGTTTTGTTTTGGACAGAGAGAAGTTTTTCCATGAGGTTAATGCCGTGCAGCAGCAAAGAAGCTCCGTTCCACTGGCTAAAACCAAAGCGCTTGTGAAGAGCTTGATAAACCGCTCTGAACTGCTGCTACATGTTACAATAGCACCACAATGCAAGAGTCTGTCTACAACACCAACATGCACACCAGGTTATTTCTGCACGCATTTACACATGCACCCACTTGCCTAAGCTTATACATGCGCTTAACAGCCCTTTTAACTTGTCCTTCTTACAGCCTGTAAGTCAGTATCGGACGCTAAATCGATGGCTCCTATAGTGAAGCAGCCTGTGTTCCTGCGCAGTATGTCCGCTCCCTCAGATTTGGAAATGATTGCCAACAGTGATGTGGAGTTTACACATGGAGCACAAAGGTACCTCTGTGACAGCAGAAGCATCAAATAACAGTTATAAAACGAAGAGGTTCAACTCTCTGATTTGTAAAATTGCCAATATGTGCACACCTGTAAGCACATATTAGTTGAATTTATATAAATGTTTAATATTTGGCAACCACAGACAGCTTACATTTAGAATAATAAACTACACTACAGTTGTTTATTATTAAAGCTGAAATCATTTATTTATTAATGCATTTATTTATTTATTTATTTTTATCTGCATGCATTTATTTATTTATACATTTCCAAATATTTATTTATGCATTCATTTTTTATGTTAAAATACTTTCTCCTATGCCAGCTTAATTTGTCCTTTTAAAAGTCATTCAAAATTTGATTTCTCAAAAAGCTTAAAAGCATGGCTCTTTTGTTCAGATGAAGGTGTGTTCAGCAAATCAATAATTGGGTGACGTTTTCTCGGTCAGAAAAAAAAAAGATTATATATATATATATATATATATATATATATATATATATATATATATATATATATATATATATATATATATATATATATATATATATATATATATATATATATATATATATATATATATATATATATATATATATATATATATATATATATATATATATATATATATATATATATATATATATATATATAATAAATGAATGAATGAATGAATGGTTCAAATTGCTCGGTTTGTATCGCGGTTTTAGGTTCACGGTTTCGTTACAGTTCGGTATGTGCTATGTTCAGGGAAAAAAGGACCACTGTCAAATAAAAGTAAAGAATAAAGGAACAAATGATCTAACTACCAGCAACCGCACAAATAAATACAAGAGAATACTGATACGGTTACATCTTTCTCAACTGTACAAGCTCACTTAATGCATGACAGACTATATCTGCTAGGATACTCATTAAGACGAGCATGTTGACACAATTTTTGTGTGAATTTATCCATTGAAGCGCTAGACTTGAAAGACGACTCAATATTTGTGCGCTGTCTGAGATGTGCGCGCGCTTTGGATGAGTGCCCACACACAAATCTTATCACAGCACCTGTGAGTTCACTTTCGAATGTTTAAATTGGCAAGGCTTAAATTGGCAAGAGTTTAGTTTAAACATAGATAGCAACATGTGCTGTTCAGGTCTTGCTTGTGCGCTATCAACACCTGAATTGAATAAAAATGTACAAAGAGTGAGCGTTTTGTTCATCAAATTTAAGATGAACCGTGGTGCAAGTGCGTGGAGAAAGGTACGATTCGACTTTTTTACAGAGAACCGTTACACCCCTAATATATGTATGTGTGTGTATATATATATATATATATATATATATATATATATATATATATATATATATAGTTAAAGTTTATATTAGGGTAAAAGTTTTACAAATTGTAGCAACTAATTGTCTGTCTAGGAGGCGCATCAACCCATCCAGTCACCGGAGCAGCTCTTTTACTCTACTACAGTCACTGGTCATTGAAGACAGCAAGGACAAGCCCACGTACAGCGTGCTCCTGGGACAGCTGTTTGCCTTCATAGGAACAACACCTGATCAAACCGTAAGATCAGACACATGCAGCAGGACACTTGTCAAACATCAACTGTAGCCATTCAGTGCTCTTCACTTGCAATGTTTCTAAACTGAGTCTTATGCCTGCAGGTGTCCAGCACCAGCTTCCTGTCAGCAGCTCAGACACGCTGGAGGAGAGGTCGCACGAGGAAGCAGGCTCTGGTTCACATGAGAGAGCTGCTCACCGCTGCTGTTCGGGTGGGAGGGGTCACACATCTTGTCGGCCCAGTTACCATGGTGCTGCAGGGTGGACCAAGGTACATTTTAAACTGGTTTAACCTCAGGTTGCTGCCAAACTACTGTTCAAACTTTGGGGTCATTAAGAATTTTCTAAGAAATAAGTACTTTAATTCAGCAATGATGCATTAAATTGTAAATACAGTTATAAAAGATTTTTAGTTAAATAAATGCTGTTCTTTTGAACATCCCAAAAAAAACAAACATCCTGAAATAATTGCATCACAGTTTCCACAAAAATATGCAAAAACAATTTTTTGGTGAAAAAATAGAATTTAAAAGAACATTTTCTATTGTAATATATGTTAAAATGTAATTTATTCCTGTGATAAAAAGAATGTTTAGAAATTAATGCTTTTATTTAGCAAGGACACATTAAAATTAATCACGACTAACAGTAAAGACATTTATATTCTTCAGTTTTTAAAAAATATGTTCTTTTTAACTTTTTATGAATCACAGAATCCTGATTTTTTAATGTATATATATATTTTTTTTACCACAGATATATTAAGCAACAAAAACGGTTTCTATCATTGATGATAAGAAGAACCATTATTAATAGAGCACTATAAAAATTGATTGCAACTGAGCAGCAAATCAGCATGTTAGAATGGTTTCTGAAGGATCATGTGACACTGAAAACTGGAGTAACGATGTTGAAAATTCAGCTTTGCATCACAGAATTACATTTTAAAATATAAAAGTTATTTTAAATGGCAATAATATGTCTCAATATTATTGTTTTACTGTATTAATGATCAAATAAATGCAGCCTTTAATTTAATATTGCTAGATGCTAGATGGATTGCATCTCTACCATGAAGCTTAAGTTGTCCATATGAATGTGCGTGTGTGTAGAGTCGAGGAACTGACCTGCGGAGGCATGATGGAGCAGGTCCAGGAGGCCTTTGGAGAGACCATGACATCAGTGGTGTCTCTCTGTGCCCGTTACCCCATAGCCTGTGCCAACAGCATCGGCCTGCTGTGCACCATCCCTTACACCAGGCAAGCATCTTCAGCCTCATGACATCCTAACCCATGTTTGCAGACCATGTAATTTCACCTAGGTGACCGCGAAGGAAAGGTTGTTTCAGAGGTATATTTTGTCTTAGTCACAGTAGTGAAATTCTGTGGGCAAAAAAGGCCTATTGTCAGTAAGTGTGGTGGTTTGACCAGCTTGAACCCGATACAAAATCTGCGTGTGGAAATCTTTTGATCTCACGCTAAACTCCCAGTAGAGCAAGTTCCTATTAAATTGACTGCATACCAAACAACAGTAAATTACATCACCTTTAAAAAATGATGTGCACCAATTAGTCTTGCACAGCGACGGTAAGAAAGTGTATTAAAAAAGTAAATGGTGCCAATTTTGATTTGTTAAACTTTAAATCCTTAAAAGCTACTGTTACAGTAGCAGTGCTAATTTAGTATTATTTATATAGCATTACAATATTCATATTTTGAATTAACTTTTATTTTTATATTTTCAGTTTTAATTTTTATTTCAGTTTTAGTAATTTTATGTCCTTTTGTAATTTTTATTAGTTTTATTAGTTTTTCTTTCCAGTATTTCTAATTTATTTTTATTTTATTCTTTATTTATTTCAGTTTTTGTTTTAATAATTTTAGTACTTCAGCTGAAACTCATTTTATTTCAGTTAGTTGGCAAGGCTACATTTCTAATTTTCCCATCTAATATTTATTTGTGTTTTATTTTATTTCAGCTTTATTCCAATCAACCAAAATGATTTTTAATAGTTTTAGTTAACAATAACAACACTGTACAGTAGGAAATACGTCAACACTAGACATAAAATAACATAGTAACACTTTACAATAAGGTTCCATTAGTTAACGTTAGTTAATGCATTAAATAACAATGAGCAATACATATGTTACAGTATTTATCAATCTTTCTTAACATTAGTTAATAAAAATACAACAGTTCCTTGTTAATTCATGTTAGTTAATATCCATTACATAATATTAACAGATACATTTTTATTTTATTTTAATAATGTATTAATAAATGTTGAAATTAAGAAGTAATTTTCATTGTTAGTTCATGTTAACTAACATACACTGCCCTGCCAAAAAAAAGTTGCTGTTTGGATTTAAATAGGCAGCTACTTAAGAGTCTATACTGGATCATTATTGCAGTGATTATTATGTTTCTAGCATGTTATATATTTGCCAACAGTTCTTCTAACCCTATCTGATGGAGTGTATAGCTTTTAATTTCTTAAACAACCATGTAGGAAGACACGATTATGGCCATATTCCAGGTTGACAATGTCAAGATTCATCAGGCTCAAATTGTGAAAGAATGGTTTGGAGGGAGCATGAAGAATCATTTGAATTGAGTTCAGACCTTAAATTCAGTGAAAGTGTTTGGGATGTGCTGGAGGAGACTTTACAGAGTGCTGGACTCTTGCATTGACAATACAAGATCTTGACCAAAAATGTATGCACCTCTTGATGGAAATAAAATCACATAATTGTGTCTTCCTACATGGTGGTTTAAGAAATGAAAAGCTACACACTCCATCAATTAGGGTTAGATGAACTGTTCCCAAACACATTCTAGAAACATAATAATGACAGATGACTTGGAGTTACATCTGAAGTCGATTTAAAATAAGAATCCTTCATCTAAAGTGTTATCTGATGGTGTCCACAGGAGTGAGGAGCAGTGTCTCGTTCGCAGTGGTTTGGTTCAGCTTATGGACAGGCTGTGTAGCCTGAGCAGTCAGAGGGACTGCAGCTCAAATGAGAAACAAACCAAAAAACAGAAAGTAGCCACAATGGCCTGGGCTGCTTTTCAGGTGCTGGCCAACCGCTGCATTGAGTGGGAAAAAGTTGAAGGTGAGGAAAGTTTACCTATCAAACCACTACAAACCTGTTTAATTACAACAGACGCTAACATTGTTGTCTAATAGGAGGCTCCACAGACGCAGTGCATTCTGGACTGGCACGACAGGTGTCTAGTTTATTAACCAATCACCTGGCTCGGGCGACAGACTGCTGCGGTAACCAAGCGGCAGGGAATGATGCCCTGCAGGATGTGCTCAGTTTGCTCAACGATCTGTCCAGGTAATTCCCGGTTTTCTCTCATTTAACTTCACTTATTTGTATATTACCTTTAAATGTAATATCGCATAATACACTACAGTGAAAATTATATTACATGTCTTTTAATATGACAATTGCTGTTTTAGCTGAAAATTTTCATTTTGGTGCATCCCTACCAGTCACTAATTGTGATTTAAGTTTCATTTCCTAAAGTGTGGTTCATAGAGGGTTAAGTACACATGAACATGGTGACTGTTATTTGTTCAGTTTGAGTGTGACATAAATAAAAGCTTCAGACGAGTTAGATACAGGTTTCATTTTGTGTGAAGCCAATGAACAAAAAAAAAGAAAGATACATTTTTAGGATTTCAAGTCCTTCAATTAAACTGTCTAACTTTCAACTAGTTACACATTAGTTAAGTTTAAATGGATTTAGTTGATTTGAACTAATTTCAACTGTTGCATGGCCCTTTCTCCTCTTCCAAGGAGCCACATAGGCAAGACCATCCTCAGCCAGCCAGCCTGTGTGTCCAAGCTTCTGTCACTGCTCCTGGACCAGCGGCCCTCGCCCAAACTGGTGCTGATTATCCTGCAGTTATGCCGTGCTGCGCTTCCACTTATGAGTGTGGAGGACTGTGGGAATGTAGCACTTCCTTCCTGGAGCTACTCAACAAATGCACTGGATGCAGAGCAGCAAGACGCCAATGATCCTGCCTTCCGCATCGCATCACTGCTGCTGGCCAAGCTGGCAGACTATGTGGTGCCAGGTATGAGAGAGTGTTTTTATTTTATTTTACGGCTGTCAATATTACACAATTAATGCAGCATCCGTTTTTTCGGTCATCCTTTGGCTAGCGTTATATTCACGCTCTTCTTCATGCAAATGCTTTTAAACCATTCAAGTGTGACAAGACAAAAGAGAACGCGCTGCCTGTGAATGTCCTAACACAGACACACACACGGGGCGCACAGAAAGAAGCGCCAGTATCGTGCGCATAGACAGCGTGCCAGAATCGAGTCTCTTTCGCGCTTGAATGAACAGTAACACACAATTATGCCAAAATGTCTGTTTTGTCGAGTATCCTCATAAGAGCAGTCTTGAATTAGTTAAAAAATGTCTTAAATGAACGTGAATGAGCTCATGTGAGATCCACGTCTCTGTCAGCACCTCTGACTTTACTGACAGGCAGCATTATTGGCTGCTGTCCCTTTAAAACCAGCTTTAAAGGGACAGCAGCCAATAATGCTGCCTGTCAGTAAAGTTAATCAAAGAACAAAGGGAACAGAGAAAATCACTCACTGCTCCTGACTAAAGAACTTTTGTAGCTTTAATAAGGATTGGTCTATATTTAATGTATAATTTATGCAGTGCAGACTGTTTGATATCTTTATTTTCATGAGACATCAGTAGCTGTATTAGTATCAGTGATACTGGCCTTCATTCATAGAAAGATGCCATTAAACAAGTATTTAAAATATACTGCCTTTATGTTGTTTCTACATTAATTTGGAGATTAATGGTGAAATGATTACATTATGAAATCTATAAAAAACTGAAGTGTTTTTAATTGCGACTAATCGCGATTAATCACAGAAAAAATGTGTGATTAATCTATTTTTTTTAATCAATTGACAGCATATATATGCATATATATATATATATAGAGAGAGAGAGAGAGATTGTAAAATTACGATTTAAAACAACTTGTTTTCTATTTGAATGTATTTTAAAATGTCATTTATTAGTGTGATGCAAAGCTGCATTTTCAGCATCATTACTCCAGTCTTCGGTGTCACATGATCCTTCAGATTTCATTATAATATAATAATTAATTATAAAATGATCATTTTTTAAAATCTGTTTCTTTCTTTCCTGCTTTACCAGCAAGTTTAATTTAATTTTCTCTCCTCGCTTAGGTTGCCAGACTTTGCTCTCCCCAAGCGCTTCTGAGCCTGACACTAGTCTGACACGGGCCTGTCCTAAGAGCAGTGCTAAGACTGATAAAGACGCTAGTGAGGAGGGTGAAGCAGTGGATGGCAAGCTGTCCATTTTCATCCATAAGAGAGAAGACCAATCATCACATGAGGTGCTTCAGCCATTACTCAGGTAATAACACTGGGCGGCCACACTACAAAACACATCAACCTCATTGTGTTCTTTGATTCTGAAAAAAAGAAACCCATTTAAAAAAAAAAGTTAATTAAACCCATTTTTATAAAAGTTATGATTGATGTCAGTATTCGCACCTTGCAGCAGCTCAGAGGGTCGTCCTTTCCGTCTCGGCACTGGAGCGAACATGGAGAAGGTGGTAAAGATGGATCGAGATATGACAAAGGTCAGCTCTGGTTTAGTGGCTGTTCACTCTTTTGGAGAGCAAAAATCTGTCATGCTGAATGTGTAAAATCTGTTCACCTTTTTGCAGAGTGGCTGCTGTGAGGTGATCACAGAAGAGGCATCCTCTGCTTTGCGGAAAGCCAATAAGTGGGCTCAGTCTGGGCTTATTGTTAGTGTGGGGCCACCAATAGAGAACACTGGCCAGGAGAACTCTGGGGTATCCAATACAGGTGACAAGAAGAAAACTGCTCAGTCTACTGTCTGCCGAGAGAGGAACGGTGAATTGGCTCGGTAAGAAAAATATACTTCGCTACCTTTTGAATATCTGAAAGGAAACTGACTGTCTTCAGGAAAGTTTTGATGGAATTTTGTGTAGGATGCATAATAAAGTAGAGTTTATAAGTGCAGCTGCTTTGTGTTCAGGGGTAACCACTGTATTTATTTATTTAAATAATAGTTTTTTTTTACAGTCATTTTACTGAACATTACAATAGACATTGATGTTGTTTAAAAAAACTTTCTCTTCTGCTCAAGTCTGCATTTATTTGTTCAAAAATACAGTTAAAACAGTAATATTGTGAAATATTATTACAATTTAAAAGAACTGTTTTCTATTTGAATCTCTTTTTTTAAAAGTTTAAAATTCCTGTGTTGCAAAGCAGCATCATTACACCAGTCTTCAGTGTCACATGATCCTTCAGAAATCATTCTAATATGCGGATTTGCATTTGGACTAAACTTTGGGAGAGATTTAGTCTTTAGATTTAGATTTAAATATTATTGCTTCTATCCAGCAAGGACATACATTTAAAATATTTTACAATAGAAAACAGTTATTTTACATTATTTTTGAGTCTTTTGGTGAGCAGGAGAGACTTCTTTCAAATACAATAAAACATCTTAATTATTCCAAACTTTTGTTTTGACCATCACTGTAGTTCTTTTCTAATATCAGAATTTTCCGAAACACAGATCAGATCCAGTGCGGCCGTTCATCAGCGGTCACGTGGCTAACAGCATGGCTGCTGAGGTCATCGCTCTGCTCCACAGTCTTCTGACTGCACCTGAATCCAACACTGCTCAAATATGGACCAGCACAGCAGAAAAGGTGAGCTGCCCTTCTTGATTCTTGCCCTAACCTGCTCTAACAACTGGCCTATTAAAATTATACTTGAGTTTCAGTGCTCAATGAAACACACAACAGTGTTGAAATCGTCCATCCTCTCCTCAGGTGTTGTCCAGGGCCTTGATGTACATCCCTCAGTTAGGCAAATATGCTGAGAGTATTCTGGAGAGCGGTAACAGCAGTGGCAGGAAGTTATCCAAACTGCAGGCGATTGGCCGACAGGCTGTGGCGGCTCTCTGTGCTCTAGGTGGATTCAAGGAGACCATCAAGATTGGTTCTGAAGTCCAGGTGACCTATTAATCTAACCTGTTAACTGTCACCCCTCCCCTATTTTGAGCACAGACCTGAAAATGCATTATCCGAACTTAAATAGTTGTAATTCATGAATGCTTTCAGATTATTTCTGAAGTGAAAGCACTTTACATTAAAATGTTATAGATGTTTAAGTTTACTGTAAAGCAAATGAACTCAACTATACATGCTTTATATCATACCAAGTAGAGGTCGATCGATTGATCGGTTTTGCTGTTTAATCAGCACCGATAACCGATAGCTGGAACTAACATACATGTTTTCAAATTCAAATCATTATAAATTAATACATTTGTCAACTAGATGCTGCATTAGTGGAGAACAGCAGTATGTTGAGGCTGAGGATGCTAACATTAGTAGCGGTTAAAACAATGTGACAAAAACACACGACCCAATATTTAATGTCAGGATAGTTACCATCTATTTGAATTAGATTATATCCATTTTTTTCGCTTTTAAAGGGGGGGTGAAATGCTCATTTTCACTCAATCTCCTGTTAATCTTGAGTACCTATAGAGTAGTATTGCATCCTTCATATCTCCAAAAAGTCTTTAGTTTTATTATATTTATAAAAGAAAGATAGGCTGTACCGAGTCTTTCCGGAAAAAACCGAGCAGCTGGAGGCGGGCCGTGTGAGCGGAGCTTAAGCTGTGCTAACGCGCTGAGCTAACAACACACAGAGACAATAGAAGCAGTTTTACTCACCGTCCGGTTCCAACGCACGACCGCGAACCTTTATCATTGTGACTGCTCGATCCTTAAGCATTAGGCGATCTGCAAATCCGTCGATCTGGGCTTTGTTTATAAAACAAGCATCGTCGAAATGCAGGGAACAAACAGTCTTGCACAACCTCCGTTGATGCTCTAAAAAAAACAAACTCCATCCACTGCTCCTTTAACGCTGGGTTCTTTGGGAATCTGTGCAGGGTTGTCTTGCCCTGGCAACCAAAAACCCACTTCTTTGGTGACATTGACTTCCCTAAAGCCGAGCAGAGCACTTTGATGGGCGTACTGCTTTCGCTCTCTTCTCTCTGGTCTATGAGTGCGCGCGCGCCCGCGGTTCTTCCGGCAGAAGTGCCCTTAGGACCCGTATAAGGAAATTCCGTTACATCTGACGTCACACATGCCCATACTCGAAAAAAACTTTCCGAAACTTGTGACAAACCGGAAGGAGCATTTTTGGAACAGAAATACTCCTTCAAACGTACAATTAAATTTTTGAAACTTTGTCCATGTTTAGCATGGGCATCCAACTCTTTAACAGTGTAAAAAACTCAGTATGCATGAAATAGCATTTCACCCCCCCTTTAAGCATTTTTTTTTTGCAGCGAAGTTGCATATTTAAAGTTGGTGGCATGAGAAAGCAAACTGTATCGTCAAGCTGCAGACCGAAACACAAACAAATCTGAAATGCATCCGATTTCTGTACTTTTTTTCTTTTCACTGTAATACATATTATGTTATTTTGATAAGATAATCAAGTGTTCTAAAATAGAAGCAAATGTATCAAAGTAAACACAATATACATATGTCTAATTTCAATGCTATGTGTAGATATTGAAAGATAGACATCTTTAAAGGGATAGTTCAGCCAAAAATGAAAATTAGCCCATGATTTACTCACCCTGAAAGCCATCCTAGGTGTATATGACATTCTTCTTTCAGACGAATACAATCAGAGTTATATTAAAAAATGTCCTGGCTCTTCCAAGCTTTATAGTGAGAGTCAATGGGTATATTTTTTTGGAAGTCCATCAAATCGCATCCATCCGCGCTAAAAGTGCTCAAAGCGGCTCTGCGTGGGTTAATAAAGGCCTTCTGAAGTGAAGTGAACTTTATAGACTAAAATAACTAGCTTCCGGCAGACGGCTATACGCAAGCTGACTTTCACCAAAAGAAGAACTTGCGTCTGAAAGAAGAATGTCATATACACCTAGGATAGCTTCAGGGTGAGTAAATCATGGGCTAATTTTCATTTTTGGGTGACCTATCCCTTTAAGCATGACTGTTTGGTTTATATGAAATGGTAACACTTTACAATTAAAACACATTAAAAAAGCATGCCAAGTGTCATGCTACCATGAAACTGACAGTTAACAGGTACACACACACAATTTAGCAGATGAATAATCTCAATGGCTTACGTTGCAAGCTGAAGTATTTGCCTCTGTCCATGTCTGTTCTCTGTGTCAGGTGGTGGGTAAAGGTGTATCGGATAGTGTTGGTGTGGTTATATCCATTAATGAACAAGAGGGCATCGCCACTGTCAAGTTTCCTTCCTGCGATTACCGCCGCACAAGCAAGGCGTCCGATATCCTCACTGTACCCATATCCCGCCTCTGCACCCCCCGCTCTGAGGTAAGCACCTCTCAAATAACTGTAAAACTGCACAATGTCATATAGTTAGCGATGCTCTTATTTTTTGCATTGAACAATTACATTTTTTCAGCTTACAGTATCATTCACAGCCCATTATTATCTACCATTTTATTCAACTGTATGACATAGATGGCCTTTTTTTTTTTACTCAGTGTTATTTCCTTTTAAAAATTAAGCAGACTTTTAAAAAGATTTCTTCTCATAATATCATAAATAATATACTTGAAAATAATATAGTTAATTGTGAACTGAATGTAATGTTTTCGGACACTTCATTGCATGTTAATTACAATTAAGTGTAAATGTTGTGGGTCATCTTAATTGGGACTGGTTGTCTTCTGTCTCTGATCACTTAAAACTGTGTCATTGCTGCTGTGAGAAACATTGCTTTTTAGACCAGTGCTGTTTTAGTATTATTATTTTTATACTACTGTAGCGTTTATTAATGTTTTGCATTAGCGTTCATTTTTATATTTTGAGTTTTCGTTTAAATTTGAGTTTTAGTACTTTTGTAATATCTTTTTTTTATTTTTTTTTTATTTTTTTTTTAGATTTGCTATTTATTTATTTTTTCGTTTTAGTACTTTCATTTTTTTAAGTTTTTCATGTTATATTTATGTTTAATTTTATTTCAATGAACAAAAAACATTTTTAATAGTCACTGTTATTAATGATGTGGAATCATCTTAGAACTTTTCCACCGTGATTTTAAGCATCTACAGTAGTTATCAAACATGCCCCAGTTCGTATATATTGAGTAACAACTCAATGTTTACTTACCAAGGAGCTGACAAATGCAAAGCCAGAAAAACAGATGCTTTGAAATGCCATGTTGAGATATGATTAAGCTTCCCTTGCCATGTCTTGCCTTTGCCTCAGGACTTATCAAGCTTGCTCATTTCTAAAGCAGCTCAGGTATCTGATGTCATGTCTTAATCTTGGAGCTCTGTGTTTGTTGTAAGGCTCTGCCGCTGCATAAGCTGTCCATCACAGAGAAGGTTGTTCAAGCAGTGCAGTCCATGTTACTGCCACAGGAGGGCAGTCTGTCCATCCACACGTCCCTCCCTGCGTCTGGAGACGGAGCCAGTCCTGTGATGGCTGTGGTGCGTCTTCTGGCCGAGATCAGAACTAGGTCAGAACCTCAGTGCATCTTATATTGTGACATAGCACAGCCAAAACAAGAATGTGGAAGAATGTGTCATTGTACAGTAGTGCTATGAACCCATATGGGATATTTATTGTGCGTGTCTCTGTCAGAGCGTGTTTGGTGATGGCGCAGCTGCTTGAGGACAGCTCATTTTGTGAAGAGTTTATTCAGCAGTGTCCAGCAGCAGTGGAGGTGCTTAACCTGATAGCTCAGGAGTGCAGTCCTGGTGAGTGCTGACAACAATAAAGCTACACTTCCTCAACACACAAAAAGTGTAAATAAAATATATATTTCTATATATTTTATTATGTAAGATGAAAATTTTTAATCGTGATTAATCGCACCCTTTTTGTGCGACTAATCGTGATTAATCCCACACTTATCGTGAAATTAAGCATACACCATTTATCTTGTTTAATATTTTCATTTTCTCATTGGCTATATCCAGCAAAGTAAACCATCAGATTGAAGGACGATTCTCACAAAACTGTATTTTTTTCAAGTTTTTTTTCAAGGTAAATTTAGGTGTCTTTCTAAAAAAGGACACCAAATAACCGAATGATATAAGTAGACTTTATAATCCCCCCCCCCCTTGATCTGACTGTGTATACCTACTACAGAACACGGATCCATTCAGAATTACTAAATACAGCAACAAAAACATGACAAATCAAAACATTATCTAGAGTCTTTGTGGAAACATGATAATGAAATGTGTCTGTGCATAAATATAGTGTGTGTTCAGTGCACCGAGAGTGCGCACACACGGTTTGTTTACGCAATATACAGTAGCGAACTCATGCATGCTTACTGTACCTTGATTGCAATCCTTGTCCATCAAAACTTTTCTAGCGAGGCGCTGGTTTGCTTTATTCAGCCGAGAAACTTAGTTTGTGTATAACGTGTTAACGGTGACAGCCCCTATATTTAAACAAAAATTATTCAAAAATGAAATTAAAGCAAAAAATATAAAAATGTATTAAAATTATTAATAAATACTATAATAGTATATAAATTATACTAAAATAACACTGCTCAGTTGGGGTGGAAATCGCCAGAGGCCCCACAATATGATATTTTCATGATCGCTTAGCCACGATACATTATTGCGATTTTAAAGTCCCCCTGTAGTCAATAGTTGTATCCCTTAAAACTTTTTTCCTGTAAAAATAAATAAATCTTCATGCCTTAAAATAGCTTGAATTTAACTCTACACCCTTGCTTCATTTAGTATTCACGGATATCTGAATATGTAAATTAGCCCCGCCTCCACTCACTCACTCCAGCTCAGAGATCCACTTTCAACTTGACTCAAGTTACTGTGGTAAACGCTGCACAATGGTATCGCTCTTTACAACATCAGTAATTAATATGATTAGCCTTTTGCTTGACTATGTTATCAAACAGCTAATAATGTGTTGCTAATGTTACACAAACCAACTCAGAGTCAGAAAGCTGCCTTCAAAAAATGAACAACCTTTCTAACACCCTAATGAACAAGTCGAAGGTGACAGTATTCAGTTATGAGATGTAATTCTGTGTGTGTTTGTAGGAGAGCGTTTAGTGATGGTTGAGGTGCAGTGTGAGAGGGTTAGGATGCTTTATCGAGACTGTGCTCGTCCTCCACCACCTCCAGTGCAAACTGATCAAAGACAGGTGAGTTGAGCCTCATTAGTGCTGATTTAACATGATCAAGAGAAGCCTTTTTTTTTTTTTCTTCTTTTTTTTAAGATTGATTAATTAAAGTGTGATATTATTATTTATCTATACCATTCTCTCCGCTTTCTGCTTGCATTATGGGGTGCCCTGTAAACACAAAACGATTGGCAGACACAAAGCTCCTCAAAGCCTTCTGATTGGATGAACAGATAATATGACCGTTTTTTATGATTTGTGAATACCTTGCTTTGCAAACGCAACACTTTTTTTTTCTCTCTCTCCACAGCCTAAAGAAATCACATGGTGTCCGTCACGCGTCTTCCCTCCGGTTCGAGCCTGCATGTTTTCTTCACACTTGACCTCTGTGACCTTTCTGGCAGATCCAAGCGCGGGTGGAGGCCTTCCCAGAGGAACTTTCATCTATGCCACTTCACCTGTGCCTGTTCAGGTAACTACAGCCTGTTACTGGCACATGCACTTAAAAAAAGATACTTTGATTCTGCAAATACACATTAATTTGATCAAAAGTGACAGTAAAGGCATTGATAATGTTACAAAATATTTCTATTTCTAATAAATGCTGTTCTTTTGAACTTTCTATTCATCCTGGGGGGAAAAAATACACGTTTTCCACAAAAATATTAACCGTTTTCAACATTGTTAATAGTAAGAAATGTTTCTTGAGCATCAAATCATCATATTAGAATGATTTCTGTAGGATCATGTGACACTGAAGACTGGAGTAATGATGCTGAAAATTCAGCTTTGCATCACAGGAATAAATTACATTTTAACATGTATTACAATAGAGAAATATGGAGATATTTTAAATTATACTATTATTTTACTGTATTTTTAACCACATGACCACAAACTTTTGAACAGTAGTGTAAGGCCAATACGAGTTGTCTGTACCTCTTTCTTATTTTCTCTCTCTTTTTTGGTTTCCAGGCTCCATCTTTTTACTGGGAGATAGAGATTGTTTCTTTTGGAGATTCGGAGGATGATAGCGGTCCTATAGTGTCGTTTGGTTTTTCCCCGGAGGCCGAGAAGAGAGACGGTGCCTGGACGAATCCTGTCGGCACCTGTCTATTCCACAAGTACTGACCCAGTCTTTTTATCCTTTCATTCAATAATCTTTCACTCGTACCGACTATCAACCTGTTCTTTCTGTTCCTCTCTGCTTCCCATCCTAACCCCTTTCTTTTTACATGTCGTCCTTGTTGTTGTTTCTCTCCCGCTCAGTAATGGGAGGGCAGTACACTATAATGGCTCCAGTTTGCTGCAGTGGAAGAGTGTGAGACTAGACGTGGCTCTACTTCCTGGTGAGACAGGACCTTGTTCCAAGCGGCCTTTATTCATTTGAGCATTCAGACTTTAACCACAAGCACATTATGTTGTTCAAGCCGACTGCCTTTATGGGCAACAGTGTTGGGGAAGCTACTTTGGAAACTGCAGCTTCCCAAGCTACAACCTCAGTTAATTATTGAACTCAAAAATGAAAATTCTGTCATCGATTACTCTCTCTCTCATTTCTTACCAAATTCTTTCTTATATTTATTTAAGTATTCAAGCGCAGGGAAACTCCAAAGCCACGCCTCCTCCAAAACACATGAACGCATAAACTCTAGCACAGCGGAGTCTGTAAAGTGTTACGAATGAGGCCGTTAAATTTCCTCATGTCTCAAAGCACATAACATTATAATGAACGTAAACAAATTACAGAGCTCTAGTTGTTCCACTTGACTGCTCGAGATTTGTTTCGGCATTGATAGTGATGACAGAAACGCATAAATCGGTGTCTGAGGACTTGAACAGCTCCGGGTCACCATCTCGTAATTACGGTTATGACATGGCGTGTGAACGCAGCATAAGATCGTTGTTTTGGTTCAGGAGGAACTGTAAAAGAGGAGGAACTCTCGGTGGCTTACAGTCTACAGCTCTGCACATCTTATGACGTGTGAGAGGTCAGGTATGGAAATACATATGTTGGCAGGACATTTATTGGTCCTGAGGCTTCCAGAGAATACATGTACATGTTTTAATATTTAGACCACCTCTATTATTGATTGCTATTAGGATGTGAAGAGAGTTTCAAACAGTTTAACAAAAAGTGTTTATAAAACAATTTGTCTACCCTACCTTTTAGCATACTTATAAAAATAGTACTTATTACTGAAATAATATACTTAACTGTGAGTGTAATGTTTTCGACACTTAATTGCATGTTAATTGCAATTAAATAAAATTGTATAATAGTTCAAAATTGAACTGTAGAGTGCTTTTTTGAACTTGAGGACTTTAGTACATTAAAGTACATACTTTAGTACTTAAAGTACATCTTTATGTCCTTTCATAATTACTTCTGTTGTCTTTAAAATATCATTAAAAATGTACTGCTGTAACTTAAAGGTGCATTGTGTAATATTTAGGAGGGTCTGTTGACAGAAATGCAATATAATATATATAACTATGTTTTCAGTGGTGTATAAAGACTTTACATAATGAACCGTTATGTTTTTATTACCTTAGAATGAGCAATTTCTATCTACATACACCGCGGGTCCCCTTACATTGAAATAGCCATTTTGCGCCACCATGATGAAGTAACAATAATATTCGCATTACCATATCGTTTTACTGAATAATTAAGTAAACATAATTTCTTAGTTTATCTTTGTAAAGAAACCTCATTGCTTTACTGGTTATTCTGTGCTGTCTCAGACGACGACATCTTTTCCTGTCGGCCACCGTAACTTCTATTGGTTGCAATTTACAACCTCACCATTAGATGCCGCTAATATTTACACACTGCACCTTTAAAATATACTTTAACTCCATTTATACTCCGTTGAAACTTGTAGGAATTGTTTGTCATGTATTCATCTGGAATGATGAAGTTGCAATTTAGTACATTTTAAAATATATGAACCAAAATGTATTAATATATCAAATGACACGTTACATAAAATTACTGTATAATCAAGTACTTTACATGTGCTGTAATGTGGTAGTTAACACGTCATAATTACAAAAGATTATTAAAACACAATGGTTTAAAATGTAAGACAAAAATGTATTTGTCAATTTAATTATAATATATGATATTTCACAGTCAGTTTTTTTCCCAAAAATGCAAGTCGGCCATGCTATTCCCTAACTCCTATAACTAATGCTTTCTGTTTGCTCCTATTGCGCTCCCTAATTACTCTTTATTTCACTTGTATTTTCCCATTGTCATTTTGTTTTCCTGAACTTGGGTGATTATTATTGAACGCAGTCGAACTTCAAACTAAAATTTGTGTTTAAAGATCTGAAATTGAGTGTTAATACTGTAGGAGCATGATGATTATTATTTATTGACTGATTTATTGACTCAACTTCCTCATCTGTAAAGTTGTGTGCATAATAAAATATCACATACTCTGCAAAAAAAAAAAAAAAAGATTCTCACGCTGTATTTTTAGCTTGTTTTCCAAAGCAAATATCAACAACAACAATAATAATTAAATCAAGATACATTTGCTTGAGAAGCAAAATAACATTGTTTTCATGGTTTTATGCTTAAATTAGGAAAGATACTGAGCAAGATAAAAAAAATTGTACTGTAAAAACCAACAATGTAGTGTTTTATTAACAGACCAATGCTTGATGGTAAAATGACCTTGTTACTGAAAAAGCTATGCTGGTTCTCTGTTGTTCTGTAGTCTATGTACAGTTAGTAGGGTTGCTATGTTTAGTTACTCCCCAACGCTGGTAGGCAACCATTTTAAAACATTATAAATGCCAGTATTTGTCATCACTCACAAAGTTTAATGACATTCTTTTGGTTTGATGAAAATTTCTCAAGCTTCCCCAGTGATGATTTGTCTTGTATGTTTTGACACAGGGGATGTTGCTGGTATAGGTTGGGAGCGTTTGGAAGGCACTCCACCTCCACCCGGTCAGCCTCCTAAAGGGAGGGTTTACTTCACTTACTGTGGTCAACGTCTCGCCCCTTATCTGGAGGATGTGGCTGGAGGGATGTGGCCTGTAGTCCACATTCAGAAGAAGGTTTGCAAACAAATGATAAATAAAAAAAGCATACCAATGGTGCACATAAAGTTCAACATAATTCATAATTGTTTCAGTCCATTTATAGGTTTACTGGATACATTTGTGAGGGGAAACAAATCCCTGCAAGAGGTTTTGCAGAAAGCATACTAATAATATGCTACTGAAAAAGGAAATGGTGTTATTTTAGGATTATTTTAATGCTATAGTCTTCATTAATATTTTGAATAAATTTTTAATCATTATTAGTTGAGGTATATTTTTAGTTTACAATTTAATAAAGTTTGTTTATATTTCTATTTAGCTTTATTTTATTTATTTTTATTTCAGTTTTAGTAATTTTCTTTTTTTTTCTGTTTTATTTTATGTATGGTTTAAGCATCCAAAAACTTATTTGAGGAGACTGTTGCTTATGTAATTGTTGGTTATAAATGTCTTTTTATTGTACACTGGTTTCCTTATTTGCCCTTTAGCCTTGTTTTATAAATAATAAAAAATTGTAATGATGATTCGTCATTGTGTAATTTCAGAATACAAAGATCCACGCAAACTTTGGCTGCCGGTTGTTTGCGTACGCAGAGGGACAGGCTCACCGAAACGCTGCTGACCTTTGCATGGACCTCTCAGAGGAGATCAGTGCCAACTTTGAGGCTCTGCCCTTTGCCATGGCCTCCGACAGCGACAATGATGCCGGCACTAGTGTGGCGTCTGATTCTGGTTCTCATGGTCCTCCGTGTCGCATTGCGGCGGTCGTCACAGCACAGCAACGTGAGTGTCGACTTAAACATTAACTAATATTAATACTTTCAGCTTGAATAGTTGTATGCATGTACTGTACATGAGGTTAGATTGCTTTTGAATGTTGTCTCTCCCTCTTCTAAATAAAACTTGCTATCTGACTGACTCAGTAATGAATATCAGATTCATGTGGGTTAAACTTTGGTTCTTGTGGTGTGATTTTATTTACAGAATACAATAGCGATGCCTCTTGTCACTACAAGGTAGAACTGAGCTATGAGAATCTGGTCGTCTCAGGGCCAAACGCCCACCCGCCACTAATTGCTGATGATGAGAGTGATGATGAAGATGATGAAGACATTCCTAGGGTATGGAGAGCTCATAACTAGGCCCTTAATTTTCTCTAAAGCATTTTGAAAGTTACACCCCCAACATAGTGTAAGCAAACTGTCTTTTCAAAGAAACCTTTTATGTTTTTCTCTCGCCGTCTCTTTGTTAAGGAGGATCACTACGCCTTGCTAGTGAAAGCGTGGGAAACCAAGGTTTTTCCAACCATTCGGCGTCGTTTCAGGAATGAAGCAGAGAGGAAGTCTGGTCTGGATCAGATCAAAGGAGCACTTCAGCTCGGTGAATGTCTCTTTTATTTATTTACAATGGCTAAAAGAGTCCCTCTCAGCCTGTTCATTTATTCAATCAGTGGTCAGTATGTCCAGCTGGGTAGACATTTCCTCATGAAAAGAAGTAACTTTAGCATACTTTAAAGGGGTCATGAACTGGATTGTTTTATTATTTTATAATGTTGCCTGGGGTGCCCTTATAATGTTAGTATGATTTTTACATCAAAAATTGTCATAATTTATAAATAAAAGCCATTTTTCCAAGCCTGATTTCAGCCTCAGGTTTGAACGCTCAGTTTTAAGGGGCGTGTCTGCTGTGAGACTGCAGTGCAAACGCCCACTGCTGTGATTGGCTGACATGCTTGCATATGAAATAGCTAGTATTACATGAACTCTCTCGAAAACTTTTACTACGTTTTTACTATTACAGCTATCAAGATTAACAAATCGTGAAAAGTATCGTTTAAAGCATTATATTTAAATCTATTACATCGCATGAAAGGTTGCAGCATGATGAGCACTGACTGAGCAGATGACAACAGTCTGTTGATCGCGTGAATAAAGATCTTATCATTGCAACGCAATTTTTGCACTCTCACAAATGCTTACACCAAATCACAATGCAAACACGATGTGAATACACAGTAAGAGCTTCGTTGTGTAGTTTAACAGTGTCAATATTTCATCACGAGTTTGGTAAGTGTCCAGATATATCTTAATATAGAGCTTAAGCTCTCGCGGCTCGCGCTGTGCTGTTTGATTGACAGGTTGGGCGAATGGAAAGGGATCGTTCTTTGATCGCTTTCTGTATATTTTAATAACAGTTTAAAAAATATTATTTTCCTAATACTACGAGAAATTATGTGAAGTTGATCGTTTAGTCACTGATGCATAAACAGTATTGAACGATTTTAAGAGAAAGATATCTGAACTTGAATAATTACACATCAGAAATCACTGATCGCAGATCAGGCATTAGAATACACATGGTTACTTACATGTTGCTGGCAGATCCGTGTCGGGAAATTGTGATTGACTGATTTAATAAAGTTTAACCATGCTGGAATCCGAAGGAAGCTTATGCAGACTGTCTTCTTCCACAAACAGGCACGCACAATATTTAGTAAACAGCATGTTTATTGCTTGGAAGTAGCTCGATCCGGTTTAGCAATCATCATGTCGTCCTATGTTATTTAGCATGTTTGGGCGAATCGGTGGGCGGGGCTAAACAGGCCGTGCTGAAGTAGGCGTTGATCTTCTTTTGTGGAGGCGGTGTTTTATCCTCTTTGACGTCATTGTTCCCCACTTTAAAAAACGAGTCGTTTGCTGAGCCTGATGTCTATAAAAGCTTTTATTGGACTAACAAGGTAGTTTTCAGTTCTGAAACTTACAGGATATTATTATAGTATGATGATCTCTTATATGTCAAAAGCTCAAGGAAAATTTGATTTCTCAGTTCATCACCCCTTTAAAAAAATAGTACTTATTACAGAAATCATATACTTTAAAAGAATATACTTAAGTGTGAAATAAATGTTATGTTTTTGGACACTTAATAGCATATTAATTGCAATTGAATGAAGATGTTTTATAGTTTAAAGGGTTAGTTTACCCAAAAATGAAAATCCTGTCATTAATTACTCACTCTCATGTCAGTTCAAACCTTTAAGACCTTCCTTCATCTTCAAAACACATATTAAGATATTTTTGATGAAATCTGAGAGCTTTCTGACCCCCCCTATAGACTGAGTGCAACATTATTACCACTTTCAAGGCCCAAAAAGGTAGTAAAGACATCGTTAAAATAGTCCATGTGCCTACAGTGGTTCAACCTTAATGTTATGAAGCGACGAGAATACTTTTTGTGTGCCAAAAAATAAAAATAACAAAAACAGCGTCAGAGACTGACACAGAAGAGAATAAAGTATTTTTGTGTGCAAAAAACTTCTCATCGCCTCATAAGGTTTAATCACTGTAGCAGCCAATGAGCGAGCAATCTCATGATGCACCTTGAGCAAGCAATCTCATTGGCTGCAGGAACAACAAAGACTAATCAGCTTGTGCCATGTGGGGATGATGTGATTGCTTGCAGATTGCATGTAAAGGACCTATCACCCTGCGGCCTCTTGATTACTGAACTGGATATTTATTTATGCTTTTAAAATTTGAAGTACACTGCAATTGCATATTCAACACAATTATGTGCACTTCTTTTTCACAAGTTTTTCTCCATGAGTTTAGGATAAATAATGCTGTTATTCCTGGCAGGAATGGTGGACATTGCACGTCAGACTGTTGAGTTCCTATATGAAGAGAATGGAGGTATTCCTCGTGACCTCTACCTTCCAACCATCGAGGACATCAAAGATGAAGCCAATAAGTTTACTATTGACAAAGTCCGCAAAGGTCTGTGTGAAAGCGCACGTTAACATGAATATTTGTCCTAGGATCTATGCATTTACTTTTGTTTGGTCTATTGTGGAGATCACACATTGGTTCTATACATACATATACTGTACATGCATATATACTGAATAACAGGTTAAAAATGTAACCATTTTCCCCACAGGCTTAACAGTGGGCATCCGCTGCCCAGAGGGAAACAACACCTGTAGCAGCACAGGTGGAACAGCCTTACCAAAGTTTGCCATCCGGGGCATGCTGAAGACTTTTGGCTTGCATGGTGTCGTGCTCGATGTAGACTCTGTGGGTATCCACATTAGTCAAATTTCAGTTTCCAAATCACTCTGTTTAAAGGGATCAAAACATTTCATGTGAAGAAAAAAAAGAAAAAAAAGAAAATAAGCCTTATTTAAATGATTTTTGCATGTTCATGACAATTGACTCTGTGCACCTTGATGTATTCTACTTAATTTTTATATTTTTTGTATTTATATTTATTACTTTGCCCATTTTAACTTTGATAACTTTATGACGTAAGGAGAATCATCCGCATCCAAGAAAAAAAAAATCTCTAATGAAATCAGCATAAATCTCTCATGATTGAGGGACAATAATGTGAAATGCTTCACATTTTAAACAAATAAATATAAATATTTGTCCCGCATTGCATTATTTTGTTCGTAAAATTAAAATGGTCCATACATATTTTTGACAGGCTATGTGATATTCATTCTTATATACACATTTAGCATTTGAACCTCTTCTAAATGCACTTGTTTCAAAATGCAACAAATCTGAAAGTTCGCTGAAATGTCTTCATTTGTGTGTATTCAGCCCAATGAACTGGTCCAGGTGGAGACATATCTCCGAAGTGAGGGTGTGTTAGTCCGGTACTGGTACCCCATTGAGATGCTAGAGAGGCCACCAGCAGGGTCCCGCAGGGCTGCAGCAAATGGCCTGGTGTCTCTGGACAGCAGCAACATCCAAATTCATCGGTAATGCATTTTTTCAAGACAGTTTCCTATTGTAGATAAAAAAAAATGTCGGAATTTTACTGAAAGAGTTCACCTTTCAAGCATCATATTTCAAAGGCAACACTAAAGCCGAATGTTCAGTACTCTGTGCTTGTGTCTTTCAGGGAGCTGCTGCGTTGTGAAAGTGCTCTCGCGCGTCTGTACTGCCGCATGGCATTGCTCAACATCTTTGCTCCCAAGAGCCCTCACACATTCACACGTCTCTTCCACATTCCCGCTGTACGAGACATCACACTTGAGCACCTGCAGCTCTTGTCCAATCAGCTGCTGGCTCCACCTTTGCCAGGTGATGTCATACAAATATTTTGAGGAACACAGGATTAGATTTGAACTTGCATAAGTAACTACTTACAGTGTTGGGGGTAACGCATTACAAGTAACATGCATTATGTAATCAGATTACTTTTTTTTTATTATTATTATATTAGCTCATGTTAACTAATGCAACCTTATTGTAAACTGTTACCTAATATACACTCACCTAAAGGATTATTAGGAACACCATACTAATACTGTGTTTGACCCCCTTTCGCCTTCAGAACTGCCTTAATTCTACGTGGCATTGATTCAACAAGGTGCTGAAAGCATTCTTTAGAAATGTTGGCCCATATTGATAGGATAGCATCTTGCAGTTGATGGAGATTTGTGGGATGCACATCCAGGGCACGAAGCTCCCGTTCCACCACATCCCAAAGATGCTCTATTGGGTTGAGATCTGGTGACTGTGGGGGCCATTTTAGTACAGTGAACTCATTGTCATGTTCAAGAAACCAATTTGAAATGATTCGAGCTTTGTGACATGGTGCATTATCCTGCTGGAAGTAGCCATCAGAGGATGGGTACATGGTGGTCATAAAGGGATGGACATGGTCAGAAACAATGCTCAGGTAGGCCGTGGCATTTAAACGATGCCCAATTGGCACTAAGGGGCCTAAAGTGTGCCAAGAAAACATCCCCCACACCATTACACCACCACCACCAGCCTGCACAGTGGTAACAAGGCATTATGGATCCATGTTCTCATTCTGTTTACGCCAAATTCTGACTCTACCATCTGAATGTCTCAACAGAAATCGAGACTCATAATAAAATTCTTTCTCAAAATTTATAAGGAAAGACAAGTACTTTGTTTAGGCTTGGCTTGTAGGGAATTCCAAACCTGCGTATATTCAAACGCACATAACTATAGAACCCATTCTAAATGCGCATGTGAATGCCATCAGCGTTTCTCACAGGTTCGCGTTTAAAGTCTGTGTAGAGGGAATGGTGTCGTCTTAGCGGCCCCTAATTTAATAACAAATGATCGTCGCGACGGAAGCAAATCAATCAAAACTAACTTTAGATGGAAAATAACTTAACTCTGCTATAAAGCCAAAACAATCTCTGTTACCTTAAATTATACGCTCATCTCTGTAAAGCTGCTTTGAAACAATCTACATTGTTAAAAGCGCTATATAAATGAAGATGACTTGATTTGACTTGACTTGACTTGACTTGACTTGACTTGACTTGACTCATCAGACCAGGCAACATTTTTCCAGTCTTCAACTGTCCAATTTTGGTGAGCTCGTGCAAATTGTAGCCTCTTTTTCCTATTTGTAGTGGAGATGAGTGGTACCCGGTGGGGTCTTCTGCTGTTGTAGTCCATCCGCCTCAAGGTTGTGCGTGTTGTGGCTTCACAAATGCTTTGCTGCATACCTCGGTTGTAACGAGTGGTTATTTCAGTCAAAGTTGCTCTTCTATCAGCTTGAATCAGTCGGCCCATTCTCCTCTGACCTCTAGCATCAACAAGGCATTTTCACCCACAGGACTGCCGCATACTGGATGTTTTTCCCTTTTCACACCATTCTTTGTAAACCCTAGAAATGGTTGTGCGTGAAAATCCCAGTAACTGAGCAGATTGTGAAATACTCAGACCGGCCCGTCTGGCACCAACAACCATGCCACGCTCAAAATTGCTTAAATCACCTTTCTTTCCCATTCTGACATTCAGTTTGGAGTTCAGGAGATTGTCTTGACCAGCACCACACCCCTAAATGCATTGAAGCAACTGCCATGTGATTGGTTGATTAGATCAGTGGTTCTCAATTCCAGTCCTCGGGACCCGCTGCTCTGCACATTTTGTATGTCTCCCTTATTTAACACACCTGAACCAGATCATCAGCTCATTAGGAGAAACTCCATGAACTGAATTGAGTGTGTCAGATAAGAGAGACATACAAAATGTGCAGAGCAAGGGGTCCCGAGGACTGGAATTGAGAACCACTGGATTAGATAACTGCATTAATGAGAAATTGAACAGGTGTTCCTAATAATCCTTTAGGTGAGTGTATATTAGGAAAACATTTTTCATTAAACTCTTGTGTATTTGTTCATTTCCCTTTGGCTTCTGTAGATGGCAGAATCAGTTCTAACTCTATTCTGCTGGCTCAGTCTGTTCTCCACGAGCTCCAGGGAAAGAGCTGTTCTCCGACTGAGCTCTTCTATCAGGGAAACGCACAGGCCATCCGTGAATGGCTGACGGTGGCCATCAGCAGAGCTCTGCACCAGGGCGAAGACAGCCTTCTTGAACTCACTAAACAGATCTGCTGTTTCCTCCAGGTACTAGTGCCTCACAACTTATTTGTGCCCATTATATCAGTATAGCAGTGTATTATTCTGAACACCATGATTTGTATACGATTAAAGTGATAGGCAGAAAGTAGAGATAAATAAGAGAACAAAATTCTGCAACAAAAATAGAACTTATACTTTTTTAAAGGGAAAATGACTATATTTTACTCTAAATATTATTTTCTTTTCTGTGATCAGAAAGACATCTATAATTTAGATATGTAGAAAATTACTCAATGCATTTTGAATCAGGCAGCTAATTACGTTATTCACTGCAAATCCACCATTATGATCTGTGATATTTAAATGTATCCAATATTCAAATTAATATAGGTTATTGACCATTTTTAAAATATAATGATTTAAAATGTACTTTAATATAAGATAATGACATTAACTTTTCAACATCGACACCGTTCTTGAACCAGGGTTATTGTAGTTAAAACTAAAACCATTAAATACATTTTTGTTACGTGAAATGAAATAAAGGTTAACTGAACCAAAATAAAATTGTTTACCTTGATATATTAAAATAACTCACACCAAAACTGAATAAAAATTAATTAAAAGTGTATAGACCTATTTAAAAAAATAATAATTGAATTTTTTTTTTTAAATGTAAAAAAAAAATGAAATTTTCATAATTTATCATTTTTACTACATTTGGTTATTTTCCTGTTTATTACTGTGAAGCTACTTTGAAACGATAAAGCGCTATAGGAATAAATGTACTTTTACGTTAAACTTTTAATGGTAACACTGTATTTTACAGTGTCCTTATTTTACATAATATGTGCTTACTGTAGAAATAACAGTAAATTACGCATAATTACATGCAACTAACCCTAAACCAAACCCTAATCCTACCCTAACCCCATAGTAAGTACATGTTGTTAATTAATTTCACTCAGTACTTAAATGTATAATTACACTGTAACAAGGACAACTTAAAATAACCTTTTAATTTGATATTATTACAAAGTGGACTTAGAAGTGTACTTAATTGTGTTAAGAAACATTGCACTTTATTATACATTCCTGTTCCCCATGTACATACTATGTAGTCTACTTATTATATTATTTGCAATAACTGGGTAATAACTAGGTACTAACCCTGAACCTCCCCCTAAACCTATCTATAATCCATGTAGTTACCTTATATTACCCAGTACTTTCTTGGGTAAGTACACTGTAAATACACACACACTGTAAAATAAAGTGCAACCAAACATGTTAAATTAGTATTGGTTGTTACAGTTTTAGTTACATTCTTTAATGTTTGCTGAAAATTCAGAGTGCACCTGAACAATTTACACTGGAAGAGTTTCCCATCACTGAGTCCAAGGTCAGCATGGATGTGAACTTCCCCGGTGCTGCCTTTGTGCTCGTCTCTTGCAAAGAGAGCCAAGCCAGCTGCCGCAAAGAGTGAGTTCATATTGATTCATAATATTAGCTAGTTATAATATTATTTCTGAATTACCTGTTTTTGCCTCTTACTTTCATTAGTCTCGTTGCACTAAGCAGGGAGCTTTGCAAAGTAAAAGTCTAAAACTACTTATTTTCAAAAGAACAAGTAAAATCTCAGTTTTCTGTTAAATATTCTATATGCTCATGAGTGTATTTTTTTCTTAGTTCCTCTCTATACAAAGCCCCTTGGACTCGTGTAATGGTGTATGGACTTGGTCACAAGGTGCGACGAAACGGCCAGCTGAATCTGATGGAAGCAGTGTGCTACCCGCTAGACGCCTCCCCGTCTAACACAGGACTCACCCCTCCACCCACAGCCAACCAGTATCCCAGCATCATCATCCCCACTGACAAAGTGCATGTCAAACTAGGCATGTCAAAAACGTGTTACATTCTTTCATACATTTTCGTATTTCAGCTACTCATAAGGTTGTACTCAGTATGTTCAATAAACATAAAAATGTCTTTGCTAATGTACAAAAGTAAGCAAAGAGGCCACTTAAATCAGCATCTGGGGTATTCCTTGTGAAAAAAAATATATATACCGGTACTTAAGTCTATTAAGATGCACTTGTAGTGTATCTTAACTCTTAACCTTAGTACACATTTATAAAGTGCATTTGATATTAAAAGTTTAACTTTAAAGTAAATTTTAAATCATTATGTTTTAATAACATTTTGTCATCCTTTAAAGAAGTACACTTATTTTGATGTGTTGACTAACATACTAAAGCACATGTAAAGTACTTAATTATAATTTTAACTGT